>NC_048224.1:129389591-129689591 GCF_002007445.2 Ailuropoda melanoleuca | reverse complement strand
AGAACTCTCCCACAGGTGACATTTGAGAAAAGACTTGAAGGAGCAGAGTGTCCCAGGCCAGAGACAGAGTGCTGCCCAGCAGGCAGTTTGGTTGGATGGAGCCAATGGAGGAGTAATAAGGAACCCTGGGGCACAGAGCTACTTCTTAAATTTCTTATAAACTTTTCAGGGGAAAAGATCAGTATAGAAATATTTCCTCTGGGGCGCCTGGGTGGCACCGCGGTTGGGCGTCTGCCTTCGGCTCAGGGCGTGATCCCCTGCGTTGTGGGATCGAGCCCCACATCAGGCTCTTCTGCTGTGAGCCTGCTTCTTCCTCTCCCACTCCCCCTGCTTGTGTTCCCTCTCTCGCTGGCTGTCTCTATCTCTGTTGAATAAATAAATAAAATCTTTAAAAAAAAAAAAAAAGAAATATTTCCTCTGCCATATTATGTGTCTTTGATTTGTCTTAAAACGTGACAGAGTGTGGCCGGCTCAGTCAGTACAGCATGGCTCCTGATCTCAGGGCCGTGAGTTCAAGCTCCACGTTAGGCATAGAGATTATTTAATTAAAAAAAAATTTTTTTTAAGTGACAGAAAAACCAGCTCCGCTATTTTTTCTGTAAGAGGTAGGTTTTTAAGGAGACAATTTACATCTCCCATTGCTAGAGCGCCCTCCAGTGCCTCTGTGTGAAAATAGCATCTGGCACAGATTTTGTTGCTGTTAAAATTTTAATTTCTTAAACTTTTGTATTTGGCCAAAAATAAATAAATAACATCCTTGAAACGTAAATTAAGAAGGACATATCATCTTTCTCACAAATGATACTGTGAGATTAAATAAGACAAGGCAAGTGTGCTTTAAAATAAGTGTGCACTACTCGTAAAGCAGTACAATGTGTACATGTGCAATGATATTTTTAAATGACCAGATAAACTTTTAAAAGGTTCAAATCACAGACCTGTACCCCTGAAACAAATAATACATTATATGTTAATTAACTGAATTTAAATTTTTAAAAACTATAAAAATTTTTTTTAAAGGTTCAGAGTCCCTTATTTTATTTTTTTTAAAAAGATTTTATTTATTCAACAGAGATAGAGACAGCCAGCGAGAGAGGGAACACAAGCAGGGGGAGTGGGAGAGGAAGAAGCAGGCTCACAGCAGAAGAGCCTGATGTGGGGCTCGATNGCCAGAACGCGGGATCACGCCCTGAGCCGAAGGCAGACGCTTAACGACTGAGCCACCCAGGCGCCCCAGGAGTCCCTTATTTTTTTTAATTCAATTTTTTAGCAATGTACAACTTTCAAACAGTGAACACGATCTACCACTAAACTGTGACCCTAATTTTACTGAAGGTGGAAAGCAGGGCAATAAAGTAGAAAGTGTCTTCTAAAATTCCCAGTATCTAGGGGCACCTGGGTGGCTCAGTCGGTTAAGTGTCTGTCTTTGGCTCAGGTCATGATCCTGGGGTCCCGGAAATCAGTCCTGCATTGGGCTCCCTGCTCAGTGGGAAGCCTGCTTCTCCCTCTCTCTCTGCGCCTCCCCCCTGCTCATGTTCTCTCTTGCGCTTTCTCAAATGAATAAAATCTTTAAAGAATTTTTTTAATATGATAAAATTTCCAATATTTGCATGTTCTGAATATTTATATTTGAAAAGTGTCTGCAAATACTTACAGAATACTATAGCCACTCTACCTTCCGGGCCAGAACACAGTAAAGGGAAACAGATAAATAAAACTTGCCCAAACTAGCATCCTATTAAAACAGAATTTTTACTTTTTCACAGAGACTGACTCTGAATCCTTTATTATAAAATCAAGCACCTCTGTCAATCTCAAAAGCCTAAGAGGAAGACATTACATATGGTGTAACTCAAAAGAGAACTTGCAGAGGAGGTAAATTTCATAGCTGTTTACAGAAACACCTACAAGCAAGGTCAGTGTGACAGCCAACACCAGAGAGAAAAGACACCCCTGACTGACAGGGGATGGGGTTCTTTCTAGGCCTGGCACTGCCAGCTGTGACCAGCAAGACAGTCTGTGCTTACTTTACTGTGCATGGGCCTGATGATGCCAAGGAAAATGAGCAGATGAGCCTCCAAAGGACATACTGCAATCCAGGTATCTTTTTGGAGGGTGATCTGAAAACAAGCATCAAAAGACTTAAAAGTCCATACTCTTTGACCCAGCAAGTTCACATACAAAAATTTACCTCCAAGTACATGAGTAAGAGTAACTATAGAGATTGGGGTGTAGGAACATTTATCTTTGCATTTCCCAAGACAGAAAACTTGGAAATAGTTTAAATGGATAACTGGAATTACATATACACAAATATATATGTGACAGAGTCATAGAACAATAGTGAATATCAATGCTTCAAGATTAGGTTAACATCCTAAAATTTAACCAAAATATAAAATCAAAGCAACTAAACAAAAAGCCACCTTAAAACTGGCTTATAGTGGGAAAAGGAAAGAAGGGAAGACAGGAGGGAGAGAAGGTAGAGAAAAAGAAAGGAAGGAAGGCAGGAGAGAAGGAGGTAAGGAAGGAATGAGTCGAAATTGTGGAGCCCATTTATTATCTACGGCATTCAAATGAGTTATTTAATTGATAAGCCATAAATAAAACTCAAGTAACAACATGAAATAAATTAAACCTGTTTTAATTATAATGGTTTTAAACTCATACCCAAGTGACCTATATGAAAACATAAACATTATTTCCTTGATTTTTTTTATTAACTAATAAAATTCTAAACTTAACCCGGCGAGATCATGAGCAATGTACAGAGGAATAACAAAGCAAAATATAACAGTAGAACACAGATCCAGCTGCATTCAGAGGCACAAAAGCATATTGTTTTTACAATTAACAATTCTTCCAATCTTAAGAATATTTATCAAACCTACCAATAACCACTCCCCAAGGAGCCCAGCTTTCTTCTCCTTGACTTCCTAAAATTTTATCCACATGCATCTGCGGACTTCCTCACAGGGAGTCACGCATAAAATAGCAGCTCCTACAGAGCAGCCACCACAACAGTCAGTTAAGGGAAACTGGGACCAAAAGCTGTTCTTAGAAATTACATCAGTCAGACCCTGGCTGTTGTAAAGCTGTAACTGGAGAAAGTAAGCACTTAAATGAAGTGCAGATGCTGAGCGGTGCCAGTCACTCTGTGGATGCGATCTCACTGACCATGTATGATGTCTTCCACCAGGCTCATCCACAACCAAGCACATATATTCACTTTCTAAGCCTCAAATGTAACTTCAGAGACTACTCCACCCTTAACATACCACCATGGAGTATTTCTAGAATCATAAAGTGCGTACGCCTCTCAAACATTCTGCAAAATAGGGGCACTCGGGAGAGTTCCTTAAGAGGCAGAGACTTTGGTGGCCACAGTTATTCAGAGGGGTGTAAAGAAAACCACGGGCGGTGAAACTGTCCTCAACTCCCCTATGGATCCACGGGGTGAAGAGCTTAGAGGGTAATGGGTTTTCAGTCAAGAATTCATCTTCAGGTTCCAGCTTTTCCTCTACTCCTTGGCCTCTCCCATAGAAACCATATGGGTTACCAAATGTCCTTTCTCCTGGCCTGCACCCACACAGATGGTTCTAGTTCACAGCAAAACTCTATGACAGAGAAACAGTACAATGGGAGCAGAAGTCTACACAGCTGGAATAGATGCACAAGCAAAGGCTATGCTACTGAGTAGACTTAGCACAGCCTTGCTTTTAACAAACAGCCCCTTGCTGGGAATTTCCCCTCGTAGGGACGTCTTCTCCAGCAGGTACCACCCATGCACATGTGCATCTTCCAATTCAGGCCTAGCCTCCACTTTTAGTTCTTGCTAACCAGCTTGGCTACCGCCCACTATTTTTTGCTCTGGAATACCTCATTTCTCACCAGCTCCTCTGTCCAGGCTGAGGACATGTCCCCTACTCCCAGGCTACTCCTCATCAGTGCACTCCCTCATGGTATTTCCTATATCCTCAGAGCCTCCTCCCTCTTTCACTTCTCTCAGCCTCCAAAAGAGGCCCTTCTTTCTCCATTAAAACAGTCTGAATATTCTGTCCCATTCCATTCTTTAAGGAGGCCATTCTGGGAAGTCTTTAGCTCCAATTCTTGAACTTCTGGTCTTCTGTCTTTGATTATCTTCACTTCGTCCTTCAGCCCTTCACTTCTCTATGTCTAGAGTGAATAACTATCCTGCTTTGCCTGAAACAGAGAGGCCTCCTGGAATGTCGGACTTTCAGTGCTAAAACCAGGATAGTCCTGGGCAAGCTGAAATGGTTGGTCCCTTGACTCTCTGGACCACTTAAAGTTACTTTCTGCATTACAACCCAAAACATAATTTTTGTTTACAGCATCCCCTTTTAGCTTGTCACCATGCACCTCGGCAAGTCAATTTCTAATGATGCCAATAAATATTTTAAAATAACTAACATTCCACATTGACCTATTAATAACACTTCAAGTGGCAAAGTACACATACTCATTCTTACTCTGAGTTCTTTTCAAAATGATCACTTTAAAATTTCTCAGTCCTTTTTAATCCCTGCCTGCTTTTTAGCATTCTTTCTATAAAGGTTTCTCCCCTTTCTCTCTCACTGCTTCTGTTCTTCTTTGCCCTAGAGTCTTTCCCCTCAATTCTCCCCTTTCCATACTCCCTTTTAATTCCTTCCCTCCCTTCTTTCTTTAATGGCCTCACAGTAGTATAGAGGGACAACAGTGGTTGTCACCACAATCTTAAAAATCTTCAAAACTAAGGCCAATTCTACCAAAGGGACTACTGGGACCTCTGACAGATAACCCCATCAAAGCTCCCTCAGCCACTTACACAACCCTGCTGCTTCCTCACATACTGTTCCTTCTTGCTTACCAGTCTCAGATGCTTAGTTTGTATCTGTCCCTCTCCAAACCGTCTTCACCTATTTTTTTTCCATACCAGGTTCCTCTCTAACCTGATACTGCAAAGGAAGAGGTAATTCCTTTAAGAGTTTTATTACTAACTATTTTAGAAAAAAGAGCATCAAGGTAAGAAGTGAAAAGTAGTATAGGGATCAGAAAACCCTTATAGTTTGCTAGAGGTAGTTAAAACAAGCCTTAGAGGGCAATTTATTATTAAACACTCATTAAAAAGATAGAAAGGTCTAAATTTCTACCTTAAGAAACAAGAAAAAAGGCAAATTACACCCAAAGTAAGCTTAAGATAGGAAATAATAAAGATAGGAACATAAATCAATGAAACAGAAATTAGGGGGAAAATCAATAAAACTAAAAGATGGTTCTTTAAGAAGATCAATAAAACTAAAAAAACTCAAGACAGACCAGTCAAATGAAAATAAGAGAAAAAAAATTAAAAATATCAGGGAACGAAGGCACATGACTACTGACAGTATGACCATTAAAAGGATGCTAGGACCAGCAGTGGGAGTAAGGGCTAACTGCAAATGGGCTTGAGGGAATTTTGGGGATGATGGAAATTTGGGGGGTAATCTAACACTGGACTGTGGTGATGGATGCACAAGTCTATGAATTTACTAAAGATTATTTCACTTACAAAAGATGAATTTTATGACATACAAATTATACCTCATAAAGCTGTAAGAAAAAGGATAAGGGATTATCATGAACAATTCTATGTCTGTGAATCTGACAACTTAGATGAAGAGGACAAATTCCTTGAAAGACACAATGACCAAGGCTCACTCAAGAAGAACTGGATACCTGAGTAGCCTTATATCTATTAAAGAAACTGAATTTGCAGTTTAAAATTTTTCTACAAAGAAAACTCCAGGCACAAACATTTAAGTAAAAATACTGCCAATTCACACTAACCATTCTAGAAAATAGAAGAGAACACTCTCCAGTGAATTCTATGTGGCCGCTATTATCCCCATACCAAACTCAGAACAAGACAGTACAAAAAACAAAACAAAACAAAACAAAACAAACTATATACAGGCTAATGTTCTTTATGAGCACAGATGCAAATAACTTTAACAAAATGTTGACAGATTCAATTCAACAATATATAAAAATAATACATCATTAGGCACCTGGGTGGCTCAGTCAGTTAAGCATTTGACTTTGGCTCAGGTCATGACCTCAGTGTCCTGGGATGGAGCTCCACTTCAGGCTCCTCACTCAGCAGGGAGTCTGTTTCTCCCTCTCCTTGGCCCTGGCCCTTGCTCTCTCTCTCAAACAAATAAATAAAATCTTTTTAAAAAAGTCATACATGGGGCACCTGGGTGGCTCAGCTGTTAAGCGTCTGCCTTAGGCTCAGGTCATGATCCCAGGATCCTGGGATCGAGTCTTGCATCGGGCTCCTTGCTTGGCGGGAAGCCTGCTTCTTCCTCTCCCACTCCCCTTGCTTGTGTTCCCTCTCTCGCTGTCTCTCTCTGTCAAATAAATAAATAAAATCTTAAAAAAAAAAAAAAAAGCCATACATCATGATCAAGTAGAGTTTATTCCAGGAACGCAATGTTAGCTTAACTTTAAAAATCAATCCAATTTATCATATTAACACACTAAAGAAGAAAAGCCACAGGATCACAATAGATACTGAAAAAAACATTTTATACACTCAAATCCATTCTTTTTTTTTTTTTAAAGATTTTATTTATTTATTTGACAGAGAGAAAGAGCACAAGCAGGTGGAGTGGCAAGCAGAGGGCGAGGGAGAAGCAGTCTCTCCACTGAGCAGAGAGCCCAATGTGGGGCTCAATCTCGGGATTCCAGGATCATGACCTGAGCCGAAGGCAGATGCTTAACCAACTGAGCCACCCAGGCGTCCCTCGAATCCATTCTTGATCAAAATTCTAAGCAGGGGTGACTTCAGCAAAACTGCAGAGAAAGGACCTTCAAAATCCAATCCTCCATAAAAGCAATGACAATAATGGCAAAAATTGTCAAAATCAACTTTAGAACTCTAGAAATGAACCAACGGCTTGCAGCAATCTGAGAGCATTTCTTCAAAAAACATGGATGAATCCTGGTAAGAACATAAACTATGTGGGGTTTTTTAACTTACCCGCTCCCTCTTCCCAGTTCAGACGAAGTCTTGAAAACAGCCACAATCACCATCTAAAACCAGCAGCCGGGCAGCCACTGGAGGAAGTAAGGCAGGGTAGGAGCTCTTTCAAAGCACCAACTACAGAGAACTGACAGTATTTGACCTATCTGGTAGTTCCCTGGAAAACCCCACTTGCGAGGCTCACCTGGCTCAGAGCCTGAACAGTGGGCAAGGCATTTTCCCTGAGAGTATTTGTCAAATCAGAAGTAATTATTTAATATCACCGCTACCTGAAATGGCAGATAACAGGGCAAACAACAGGCTAACCAAAAGCTTAAAAGGAAAAGGTGGAGCCAAGAATATACAGTCTCTTCAATAAATAGTGTTGGGGAAACTGGAGAGCCACATGCAGCAGAATAAAACTAGTCCACTATATTACTCCATACACAAAAATTAACTCAAAATGGATTAAAAACTTGAACGTAAGACCTGAAACCAAAAAATTCTCAGGAGAAAACATAGGTGGTAAAGTCTTTGACATCAGTCTTAGCAACTGATCCATCTTTGTGAATCGGACTTCAAAGGCAAGAAAAATAAAAGCAAAACTAAATAAATGGCACTACATCAAAGTAAAAAGCTTCAGCACAGCAAAAGAAACCTTCAGGAAAATGAAAAGGCAACCTACCAAATGGGAAAAAATATCTGCAAACCATATATCCAATAAGGGGTTAATATCCAAAATATATAAAAGGAATTAATCCAACTCAACAACAACAACAAACAACCTGATTAAGAAATGGGGAGAGGATCTGAATAGCCATTTCTTCAAAGAATATATCCAGATGGCCAACAGGCACGTGAAAAGATGCTCAATACCACTAATTACTAGGGAAGTGCAGCTCAAAACCAAAATGAAATATCACCTAATACCTGTAAAAATGGCTATTATCAAAAAGACAAAAAATAACAAGTGTTGGAGAGTATGTGGAGAAAAGAGAACCCTCACACATTGTTGGTGGGATTGTGAACCAGTATGGCCACTGGAAAACAGTATGGAGGTTCCTCAAAAAATTAAGAGTAGAACTACCATATGACCCAGCTATTCTATTTCTGGGTATTTATCCAAAGAATAGGAAAACTTTAGTTTAAAAGACATAGACACCGCTGTTTATTGTTATGTTCACTGCAGCATAGTTTATAATAGCCAAGATACAGAAATAAAATGTCCATCACAATAGATGAATGGATAAAGATGTGTTATATTTATACAATGAAGCCATACTCAGCCATAAAAGAGAATGAAAATCTTGCCATCTGCAACAACATGGATGGATCTTGAGGGTATTATGTCAAGCAAAAAATAAGTCAGACGGATAAAGACAAATACCATAAGACCTTACTCATATGCGGAATCTAAAAAGCAAAAGAAAGGAACAAACAAAACAAAAACAATCTCATACAAAGAACAGACTAGTGGTTATGGGTTAAGGGGGTGCAGGGATTGGTAAAATGGGTGAAGAGGGCAACTGTATGGTGATGGATGGTAACTAGACTTGTGGTGGTGATCGCTTTGTAGTGTATGCAGATGTCAAGTTATAAAGCTGTACACCTGAAACTTATATAATTTTTCTTAAAAAAGGAAAGCTGGAAAAGGAAATGTCCATAGGCAGTTTTGAAAAGCTCTAACATATTCCTGGGATTCTAAAAGGCCAAATACATGTGTAGTGCTGTTGCTAGCAGACCCACCTTACAAGAAATACTAAAGGAAGTTCTTCAGGCTGAAAGTAAGTAATCCCAGACAGTAATTCAAATTCACACACATACAAGTGCGTGCGCGGGCACGTGCGCATGCACACACACACAGAACTGTGGTAATTAAGTATAAATGCATATGCCTGCTCCTTTAAAAAGAAACTATATAAAATAAAATAAAATAAAATAAAATAAAATAAAATAAAATAAATAAAATAAAATAAAATAAAATAAAATAAAATAAAATAAAATAAAATAGACATAAAATTATATAAGTAAAACTACAACAATGTATATACTGGGTTTGTAACATATAAATATAATATGTTTAACTATAATACCACTCAGCCAGGAGTCAGCTTAAGATTCTCTCCTTCACCCTCTGCTCCCTCTCTGCACATGCTCACTCTCTCTCTCTCTCATCAAAATAAATCTTAAAAAAAAAAAAAAGAAAAGGAAAGGAAATAGTACTATATAGAAGGAACATTTCTCTATCTTCTGGAATTAAGTTAGTATGAAGCAAAAGTAGATTCTGATAAGTTAGGATGGATATGGTAATAATACAATGGAATGTTATGGAACCATAGAAAGGAATGAAATTCTAATACATGCTACAATATGAATGATTCTTGAAAATATTATGCAAAGTGAAATAAGCCAGAAACAAAAGAACAAAAATTACATGATTCCACTTACATGAAAGATCTAGAATAAGAAAATTCAGAGAGACAGAAAAGTAGATTAGAGATTACCAGGAGGAGTTATTGCTCAATGGGTACAGAGTTTCTGTTTGGAGTGATGAACAAAATTTGGAAATAGATAGTGATAATGGTTGCACGACAGTGTGAATGTGATAATGCCACTAAGCCGTACACTTAGAATGGTTAAAATAACAAAGCTTATGTTACATATATTTTGTTTTACCACAATTCTTTTTTTTTTTTTTTTAAGATTTTATTTATTTATTTGACAGACAGCGAGAGAGGGAACACAAGCAGGGAGAGAGGGAGAAGCAGGCTTCCCGCTGAGCAGGGGGTCTGATGTGGGGCTCAATCCCAGGACCCTGGGATCATGACCTGAACTGAAGGCAGACGCTTAACAACTGAGCCACCCAGGCGCAATTCTTTAAAAAAAAAAAAAAAATGTGTATGATAAGCCCTACAGTAACTACTAAAAAAACCCTTCAAAAATACAATTAAAAAAGTAAAAAAATAGTTAAAAATAATTAAAGAGATTTAAAATATTCACTTAATGCGTAAGAGAGCAGTAAGGAAGGAACAGGAGAAACAAAAAAGACATGAGACACACAGAAACCAATACTCAATAAACACACCACATAAAAGGAAAACTACAGACCACTGTCTCTCATGAACATAGAAGGAAAACCCTCAAGAAAATACTAGCAAATCAAACCCAACAATGTATAAAAAGAATTACACACCACGACCAAGTAGGATTTATTCCAGGTATATGATGCTGGTTCGACATTAAAAAAAATCAACTAATGTAATCTGCCACATCAACAGGTTAAACAAGGAAAATCATATGATCATATCAATTGATGCAGAAAAAGAACTTGACAAAATCCAATATCCATTCATTACCAAAAAAACAAAAACAATTTACAATGGATCATAGACCTACATAATACTGTAGAA
This sequence comes from Ailuropoda melanoleuca, assembly GCF_002007445.2. Taxonomy (NCBI): domain Eukaryota; kingdom Metazoa; phylum Chordata; class Mammalia; order Carnivora; family Ursidae; genus Ailuropoda; species Ailuropoda melanoleuca. Next base: position 129,679,178 of record NC_048224.1, on the reverse strand, counting down.
CTTCTAGAAGGAAATACAGGAGAAAATCTATGTGACTTTCAACTTGGCAATGAGTTCTTAAATATATCAGCAAAAGCAAGGGCGCCTGGGTGGCTCAGCTGGTTAAGTGTCCGACTCTCGGTTTCAGCTCAGGCATTGATCTCAGGGTCCTGGAATCTAGCCTGGCTTCAGGCTCTGTGCTCAGCGGGGAGTCTGCTTGAGGATTCTCTCCCTCTCCCCTACCCTCTCTCAAAGTAAATCTTAAAAAAAAAAAAAAAACGGCAAAAGCATGGTCCATGAAAAAAAAAATCAATAAGGGTGACTTCATTAAAATAAAAAACTTCCGCTCTGTGAAAGCTACTGTTAAGAGAATGAAAAGACTAGTCACAGACTGTGAGAAACACTTGCAAAACATACTCTTATAAAAGACTTGTATCTAAAATATGCAAAAAATATTTAAAACTCAACAGTAAGAAAACAATCCAAGAAATAGGCAGAAGATCTAAATAGACAGCTCACCAAAGAAGATACACAAATGGCAAATAAATATATGACCAGATGCTCAACATCAGTTGATACCAGGGAATTTCAAGTTAAAACAAATTAACATTAAAACAACAACAGACAGATCCCACTACACACCTATTAGAATGACTAAACAAATTTTTTTAATTGACAATACTAAATGCTGGCAAGGATGCACAGCAACAGGAACGTTCATTGACGATGGGAATGCAAAATGGCACAGCACTTTGGAACACAGTGTGGTAGTTTTTTACGAAACCAAATTTGTACTTTTACCACATAATCATACTCCTAGGTATTTACCCAATTAACTTGAAAACTTATGCACGTAGAAAACCTGCACAAGAATGTTTAGAGCAGCTTTATTAAACCTTAACAGAAGCAACTAAAATGTCCTTCAGTAGGTGAACAGATAAACAGATTAATTATGAAACATCTCTAAAACAGAATATTCAGGAACAAAAGAAAATGAGTTAAAAGCCATGATAAAGACACAGAGGAACCTTAATGCACATTGCTAAGTGAAGGAACACTGTCTAAAGGGTCTATATGACTATATATGACTCCAATTATATGACATTCTGGATAAGGCAAAACTTTAGAGACGAACATGATCAGTGCTTGCCAGGAGTTTGGGAGGAAGCAGGATGGATGAATAGATGAAGCACAGGGGATTTTTAGGGAAATAAAACAATTCTGTATAATACTGTTATGGTAGATACATAATATTACGCATTTGTCAAAATTAATAGAATTTTATAACAAAAAGAGTGAACTTTAATATATGCAATTAAAAAAATTAATGTGGGAGGTAGGGAGGTCTCAGGAAAGAATGCAGACTGTGAGAAGGGAATCTATCTGTATCACAGATGTATGAAACCACCTCACTGAAGGGGATGGGAGGAAAAGGCACGACCTAAATAACTAAGGAAATGAGTGGAGCCTATTAAAGGAAAAGGAACAGCATATAAGCACTGTACTTTAATTGATAGTTTTTTCCCCATAGAGTATGGTCTAACAATTCAAATACCACTATATGTGTATGCTGAAATTGGATGGTGGATGGTGGGAGTCAAGTTTCTTTTCTTTTTTTGGTGGTGGTGCGGGGAAAGGCCAGGTTTTCTGACAGTAGTAGTAAAAATTTATTAATAAGCAAAGGGGAGGAGGCTAGAATGATCCATGTGGTAATAAATTAGAATTGGAGGTTATATGAACTCATGTTTAGCCTACTATAGACACAGTGGTTATATATGGAAATATTTAGGGCACTTGGCTGGCTCAGTCCATAGAGCATGTGACTCTTAATCTCAGGGCCGTGAGTTCAAGCCCCACCTTGGGCTCAGAGCTTACATAAAAAAAAAATATGTATTTATAATGTATGCATGGGTTACTATTCACACAGATATTTCTTTGCTCTGTCAGTGGAGAAGGCCTAAAAGATATTCCTACCAATAGCACCCCTAGGCCTAAAAGATATTCCTACCAATAGCACCCCTACCTGTCCCAACTTGAGGGACAGGTATTTACATAAATTGAGCAGTGGCTACAGAAAGCAGCAGGGCCAGAGACAGGATGGAAGGGGAAGCATCAGGGACAGCACTACAACAGGGGAAAACATTGGAGACTCAGTAGACAAGTCAGGAATGGTCCCTGCCTACCAGCAATGGTGCTAATACTCTAAAAACAGAAAGATAAAGCCACCAGAAGCAGGCCCACTGGCCTGAAGCTTAAGCACAACCCAACTGGGGTAGAAATTAAGGCATCTATAAGCAGACTTTTCTAAGTCAACATTTGGTACCTTTACTTCTCCCATCTCTGTGTGTTCTGAAGGGGCGGAAACCCAGAGGATTTAACCCAGGATCTAGGCTCCTTGAAGGACCCAGCATGAAAGTCTGCTGCCATGGCCTTAGTAGGATCTGTTAAGTGTGTGGAGAATGAGCCAGTGTGCTAATTAGGATGGCAAAGAGCACTGTGAGATGAGCACCAAGTGCCTTAGAAGTAGGTGACTGCATGTGGTCACCGGACCCATTTTTAAATAGGCCACAGACACTGGCCTGCAAGAAAAGGGACCTTCTGGAAGGGTCTGGGTATACAGCCTCAGCAGCATCTCTGGTTCCAGGGGTGATCCCCTGGGCCCAGGGTCATCACGTACCAGGCTCAGTCTAGGGAAGGGGAAAGCCAGATGCATAAGACTGGGTAGGGGCCAGTGCAGGTCACACTGGTGAGTCAGGAAGCAAGGAGCAAGCCAAATGTAAAACGTTCTGGACCAGGAGCCATAGACTTGGTTTTGGAACCAAACTCTGCCATTCTCTGCTTTGCGTCACTTAGCCTCTCTAAGCCTGTTCCCTCATCTTTATAAAGAAGTCTTCCGACTTCTTCACATGGCGGTCAGGGAATCAACTGAGATAACGTGTGTGGATGTAGTTGGCCAACAGGCAACTGCTAAACCAGCGGTTCTCAAAGTGGGGTCCGAGGGCATCTGCGAGTTCCTGAGACCCTTCGAGATGGTCCGAGAGGTCTTCCCTTTTCCAACCAGCATCTGCCTGAGCCCAGATTCGCTTTGTAAACTTCCACCAGAACAGCTGATGAGACTCCAGCTGTCCTTTATTAAACAAAAGAGATTTTCAAAAATATAAAAACCACGCCCCTCTTTCACTGCCTGTGTTAAAATGTCATGGGCTTGTCATTAGTAAAAGAGTATTTTTAAAAATTCTGTTTTAGTTCTTCACACCGTAAAGATTAACAGATACAAGAAAAGCTCTTCGGAGTCCTCAATGATTCTTCGGCGTGTAAAGGGGTCCTGAGACCAGTCTGGGAGCCACTGTGCTGAACAAACCGGTGGAGGCTATTCTCACTCAGCAGGCGAGCCGCCTTTCACAGGCTGACTCCAGGACCCTTTGATAAAACGGCCGCACGTTCGCGGTGGGAAACACTGGTTGCGTGCTCTGGGGCTGCTAAACCGAATGTTTGTACCCATTTCCCCGGCCCAGGCAAGGACCCTCCCACAGGGAGGCACGCGCAGGAAAGGCGACCCTCGCGGGGCGTCGGCGACCTTGGCAGAGGTCGAGCCGGCGCGCGGGAGGAGCGCGCTGCTCCTGGACGGCGGAGGGGGGTTCCCGGCAGGGACTGGGGAGGCCGGGCCGGGTGGCGGGGGACTTAGGGACCTGCACTCACAGCCTCAGCAGCGCCGCCGCCGGCGTTCCATGTGGCCCTCTCCACAGCAGACGCAGCGCCATCTTTCCCACGCGCGCGCCCCGCCTCAGTCCAGTCCTTCCTCATTTCGCCACGCCCCTGAGGCCCCGCCCCCACAAGGGCCCGCCCCCCCGCAATCCCAGCCCAGCCTAGCCTCGGCCCCCGCAAGCCACGCCCCCTGCCTGACGCACCTGTTGCCGCCCCTAGCCGGGGCTGCCAGAAGCTTCTCTGCTGTCAAGGCAGGCAGAATAGGGGCTCCGAGTTGATGGCCACTTCTTGAGCGGTTCTTCTGGTGACTGAATCCAGTTTTCTCCGTGCTTCTTGAGAGACTTTGTGTTTTCCCAACCAGAAAAGGGTAAATTTTCTAGGGATTAGTTGCTTTTCTTGTTAAAAGTACTGCCTAACAAATTCGTGAGCCTCACCATGTGCACGCCTTAACAGTTAATCGATTATGGGACATATATGCCTCTAATAGGATCAGAACAGCTGTGGGCAACTTTCTGGGCCAGAGAAATGCAGCAAACACACCACTTCACTCTAACTCCTTCCTGCCAGTTTTTCAGCAAATACAACTCTGGGGCTTCACAGTGGGGGGACTGCTAAGGTATTAAAAGAGGCTTTAAGAGCTGTGTGACTTTGTGCAAGTTACTTATGCTCTCCCTCCTTCAGTTTTCTCCTCTAGAAGATGGGAATATTAATAGGACTCACCTCATAGGTATGTTTTAAGGATATCTTGGGTTAGTATATATAAAGAGCTTAAAACTTTGCTGGCCCAGAGCAAGTGCTCAGTAGCATTCTCATTACTATCATCATCATGTCAGTTCCCTTCTGGAAACCCTTTGGTGGCTTCAACGGGAAGCATTTAGAATAAAACCCAAGTTCTTCACCACAATCCTGAAGGCCTTACAGGATCTGTCCCCTGCCTATCTCTCCACCTTATTTCAGCCCCACGTTCTTCTTTCCACTTTTTGTCAGTTCACTAAGCCATCTCCCACTTCAGGGCCTTCCCTCATGCTGCTCCCATCCCCAGAACACTCACAGCTACACCTTCTCATCCTCCAGGACACTTAGACTACCTGCCACCTGCTCAAAGAGGCCTGAACTGACTACCCAGAATGTTCTCCCAATCTATTTCACTGCCACAGCAACCTGATGGTTTCCATCACAGCCCTCGTCACAATATTTGGGGATTTGTGAACTCACTTTCTTATTGTTGCTTTTCCCTCAGTGGTTCTCAAGGTGGGAGCGAACTGCTGCCCACTGATCAAAGGGGTAGGCTTTTGGGGTATGTTATGGTTTTAAGGGGGCAGGGCTAGGGTCGTGTGGGCAGTCCCACTCCCAGAAAGGCAGTTAGTGCTCTGGTTTAAAAACACCATCTATAGGGGGGCGCCTGGGTGGCACAGCGGTTAGGCGTCTGCCTTCGGCTCAGGGAGTGATCCCGGCGTTGTGGGATCGAGCCCCACATCAGGCTCTTCCGCTATGAGCCTGCTTCTTCCTCTCCCACTCCCCCTGCTTGTTCCCTCTCTCGCTAGCTGTCTCTATCTCTGTCAAATAAAATAAAATCTTAAAAAAAAAAAAAAAGAAAAAAAAAAGAAAAATTGTGTCTGATATACTGTAATTTAAAAAAAAAAAAACCATCTATAGGGGTGCCTGGGTGGCTCAGCGGGCTGGGCGGCTGCCTTTGGCTGGGGTCATGATCCCGGGGTCAAGGGATGGGAGTGCTTGGTCATCAGGGAGCCTGCTATTCCGTCTCCCTCTGCCCCTCCCCCCACTCATGCTCACTCTCGCTCTATAAATAAATAAAATCTTAAAAATTAAAAAAACCGAAAATACTGTCTATAGGAATAGACTGCGAGCTCTTTGAGAACAGGCACCTGTTGTATCTTGTCAGTGCTGTGTGCCCCCAGTACCTGGGTGAGTGACTTGTAACCAGTAGGTATTTAATAAATATAAAATGAAAATGTTCCCCCAGCCTCATTATAATTCTGAGAACTGCCATATGCGCAGTTATCTTTATTAAAATGCCCTGGACCTTACGGCTTTTTAGGTAAAGTAGAACCTCCAGTGACTCATCTGCTGATTCAATTTTTTTTTTTTTTAAAGATTTTACTTATTTATTTGACAGAGAGGCAGCCAGAGAGGGAACACCAGCAGGGGGAGTGGGAGAGGGAGAAGCAGGCTTTCCCGCTGAGCTGGGAGCCCGATGTAGGGCTCGATCCCAGGACCCCAGGATCATGACCTGAGCCAAACAAAGGCAGACGCTTAATGACTGAGCCACCCAGGCGCCCTGACTCAATTTCTTTCAGATTCTGCTTGAAGAAATTGCAGCTAAGCCCATTCTCACCAGGACACCTGTGGCTTCTTCATGAGATTACTAACTCATAGGTTTTAAGAACTGTTTTCTAATTTTTGTATATTTAAAAATAAAGCTTTATTAACTTCCTATATTTCCAGTTATAATAGAGAAAGGAATCCAGAGTTCCTCCTTGGAGGCTAGTCAAATCTGGTTTTATTCACAGTCTCCAAAACTAAAATAAAAGTACATGTTTGCCCCAAGGACATCTTTAAAATATGAAATTTAGCAGAGACTCATTATCCTGTTGAATTAGGCAATCTGGTAGGGTAAAAACCTTGCAGGGATCTGAGAAAGAAGGATCGGGGCCAGAAACATTACCTCTGGAGCATAATGAGCTCGGGGGTGGCAAGACTGGGCACTAGAATAATGAACCAACACTGATAATTATTGAAGCTGGGTGGCTGGTGCACAGGGTGGGAGTGGGGAAGTTAAGCCTCAGGGCCCTTGGCTTGAATAGGCCCCTTATAGGTCCCTCCCAGTACGTTGATAGGTCATTTGTCTTTGTAAAATGTATAAAAGTGAGATATTGTTTTTTAAAGATTTTATTTATTTGACAGAGATAGAGACAGCCAGAGAGGGAGCACAAGCAGGGGGAGTGGGAGAGGAAGAAGCAGGCTCATAGTGGAGGAGCCTGATGTGGGGCTCAATCCCACAACACCGGGATCACGCCCTGAGCCGAAGGCAGACGCTTAACCGCTGTGCCACCCAGGCACCCCTAAAAGTGAGATATTTTAACTACCATTCATCAAGGTGCTTTCTCTGTGTATTCCACCTTACCCTCTCTCAAGCTTCTTTTGTGTTGGGTGGTGTTGGAGTGGCTGCAGCATTTTTAAAAAATTTTATTCATTTATTTAAGTAATCTCTGCACCCAAAATGGGGCTTGACCTCACGACTCCGAGATCAAGAGTCACATGCTCTACTGACTGAGCCAGCCAGGCACGCTTGTGGCTGAAGTGTTTTGAGGGTCCAGTTAAGTGAAAGTCGGGCTAGGATATGTTTGGCTTAGATTTAGTAGAATGTATTTATGTGATTCTTAAATGCATTTCATTTATTTTTTTTTAAATTTTATTTATTTATTTTAGACAGAGAGCTCACGAGAGTTGGGAGGGCAGAGGGAAAGGGAGAGAGGGGGACAGAAGCCAACCCCCTGCTGAGAGCAGAGCCTGACACAGGGTTCTGTCCCAAGACCCTGAGATCATGACCTGAGCCAAAATCAAGGGTTGGCCGTTTAACCTACTGAGCCACCCAGGTGCTCCCATGTGATTTTTAAAAAGATTTTATTCTTAAGTAATCTCTACACCCAGCATGGGGCTCGAACTTACAATCCTGAGATGAGTCACATGTTCTACCAACAGGCCCCCTGTATTTATGTGATTTGCAAGCACTTCATGTTTAGTTATGATTAGCTGTCCAGGTTTAGGAATGCTTTCCAGGAATACTACTGTCTCACCTGTGTAGACATGCAAGGCCAGAGGTCTTGTCCCAGTAAGAATATGTTCCTAAGACACCTGGCCCAGAAGTATGTGGATAACAGAAGAGAAAGTGTGAAATACATGGAGCCAGAGACCATCTGTGGTCACCAGATACGTAAAAGTGCAAAGAGAATGTTTAGTTCTTGTTTGTATCTGGTCAACGTGGAAACTCTCCTGTCTGGAATACGTTCTAATGGTATTGTAGTGGCTTTCACGTTGTTGACCCCGCTCAGCTGGAACCATGTCTCCCAGAATTGCTTTGCTCATGTATTTGCAGGTTGAGATTGTTTAGAAGAGACAGCTGCATGAGATCTGGAAGGTGGAAGTGAAGCAGCAGGTCAGCGTGGGGTCCCTGGCACTATGGCCATATATGCATGCCTGTTGGTCTGTGGTTCACCCTGTTGATATGGGGCTGTCAGTGTTAACTTCCTCCCTTTTGAGATTGTTTACAGATCTTGTTACTTTACATTCATATCCACCTAGTTTTTTTCAACTCAAACAAATTTAAACATTTATTGAATGATTCCTGACCTCAAGAAGCTATCTGAATAAAATTCAGAAACATGCTACAACATGGATGAACCTTGAGGACATCATGCTAAATGAAATACGCCACACACACGCACACGCACATGCATGTGCGCGCACACACACAAATACTGATGATTCCGCTTCTAGGAGTTTCCTAGAGTAATCAAATTCATAGAAATGGAAAATGAGGGTTGCCAGAGGCTGAGAGGAAGTGGGGATGGGAATTACTTTTAATGGGCACAGAATTTCAGTTCTACAAGATGACAGTGTTTTGGAGATGGATAGTGGTGATGGTTGCACAACAATGTGAATATACTTACCACTACTGAACTGTACACTTAAAATGGTTAAAAATGATAAATTTTATGTTATGTATATTTTACCACAATAAGAAAAAAGATTTTATTTTTTTAGATAGAGAGCGCGCTCATCCGTGGTGGGGGGGTGTGGCAGGCGGGGGGGAGGGGCAGAGAGAAAATCTTAAGCAGGTTCCACACTCAGTGCAGGGCTCGAAACAGGGCTCAACCTCACAACCCTATAATCTGAGCCAAAATCAAAAGTTGGACACTTAACCAATGGAGCCACCCAGGCACCCCAAGAAAAAAAGATTTTAAAAAGAAGCTATAAAGTCTAGTGAAAGAGGCAGACAGGTAAATGAGAAAAATAGGTGGGTCCTGGGGTCTGCTGGTGATAAGGGAAAGGAATACAGAAACGGAAAGAATCCTGGAATTTCCTCTGCTTGAGAGGGGCGGGACAACCAGGGGATGTTGCAGAGAAGGGGATAACCAGGGGGGACTCACTGGTGAATCTAAATGTGTTAGGGGAAGGTACTGCCCAGGGCCAGACTAAACCGCGTGAATGCTCCAGTCTCAACCAATGTTGCCCTAAAAAATACAGGTCTCTTGAATAGAAGGGCATTACATTGTTACCTCTTGGTCTTATAATTGTCATGAAACTCAAATAGCTCTTCCTGTTAATCTAAGAAATATTGGGCTTTGGTATTGGCTCAACTACACCTTTGGCAAATAGTCTCACCCCAGGAGATACTGGATGAAAATATCTAATCAACCCATGATTTACTGTAACCATTGAAAGCTTAAATAACCATTTGAAGCAGTAACGATTAGGAAAATGAAGCTATATTATTCTTTTGTTATAAACGCCAAAGGCTCTTTATCATAATCCATTTTTCCTTTCCTTTGGTGTCTGTCCGATGTAGGTTATTTTCACCAATGTTGAGTCTCAAAGGCTGAAGGGCAGTGTCACTGATTTAAGACTTCAGAATGCTGCACTTAGAAAGAGACATATTAGAAGTTCTGTGGAATGATTTTTCAACAGTGGCATAGATAGAACTACACTCTGAGATCATCCATCCCTCCTGCTGCTCTGATACAAAACCCTCCCAGCCTCACCTCCTGGCAGGCACTGCCTTTGATAACGTGATGACTATGTCTGGCTTTCTTGGGGAGAGAGGAGGAGACTCTCAAATTTAGGCCAAATGAAGAATAACTAATGACCACATTGTGGACCTTCTGAGCCATAGCTTTCTCTTTATGAACAGAGGAAGTTAAACTAACTGACCTCTAAAATTCCTCCTGGCTCCCAAACTCGGATTATGTAACTGAGATCCTTTACCACTCTCAGCCGCCAAAAGTGTGCTGCAGCTCCCCCTAGTGTCCGCAGGCAGAGGGTTTCTCCAACGCCCACTGGCCGCTCTCCAGTCCCTTTCCCTGATCCACTCTTCCTTTCTTCCATAGCACTTAACCATTTCTAAATTACCACATAATGAGCTTTTTTATGGTGTCTTTGTTGAATGTAAGCCCCATAAGGGCAGGGATTTTTCCTGTTTTGTTTACTGATGTATCCTGGCACATACCAGATATTTAAAACTCATTTGCTAAACTCAAAGTGTTCAATCTTGAGGCATCCTCTGCCAAAATTATTGTTTACATAATTCCCTGTTACTTTAATTCACTTTTTATATTATTATCTTGCTCCCCAGTTGCTGTTTCTTTTTTTTATCATTAAAAAAATTTTTTTTAATATTTTATTTATTCATTTGACAGAGTGAGAGAGAAAGTGAGAAAGCAGCAGAGGGAAAGGGAGAACCAGACTCCTTCCTGAGTACGGAGCCCAATGCAGGGCTCGATCCCAGGACCCCGGGATCATGACTTGAGCCAAAGGCAGGCACTTAACCGACTGAGCCACCCAGGTGTCCTGTTTCTTTTTTGTTTGTTCGTTTAAGATTTTATTACTTTTAAGTAATCTCTTCACCCAATGTGGGGCTCGAACTCACAATCCCAAGGTCAAGAGTCACATGCTCCACCAACTGAGCCGGCCAGGTTGTTTGTTTCTTTCATTCTTTAAAGATTTATTTATTTTAGAAAGAGAAAGAGAAGGTGAGTACGAGTGGGAGGGGCACAGGGAGGGTGAAGAGAGAACCTCAAGCAGACTCAGCACTGAGCTCGGAACCCCACTTGGGGCTCCATCTCACGACACTGAGATCATGACCTGAGCTGAAACCAAGAGTCAGACGCTTAACAACTTTTCCACCCAAGCTGTTAATTTCCTATGTGGGGGGCAGAAGAATGGCCCCTGAAAATGTCCACAAGGTAATCCCCAGACCAACGAATCTGTTATTTTGCAGGTGTGATTACATTAAGGATCTTGAGGTGGGAAGATGATCCTGGATGATCTGGGTGGGCCCAGTGGAATCACTAGTCCTTCGGAGAAGGAGGCAAGGGGTTCAGAGTCAGAACAACAAGATATGACATGAAATCAAGGCTAGAGTGAGGAGTGCCCCAGCCAAGGCACGCAGAGGTCTCTAGAAACTGGAAAAGGCTTTCTCCCGCAGCCTCCAGAGGAAATGCAGTCTTGCATGCACCTTGATTTTATCCCCACAAGACCTAGTTCAGACTTCTGGCCTCCAGAACCGCAGGATAATAAAGCTGTGTTGTTTTAAGCCACCAAGTTATTGCAACTTACCACAGCAGCAATAAGAACCTCATATCACTTGTAAAAGAAACCTTCCTAAGAGCACCTCTACAAGAAAACTGGTTCTCAAAGAGTGGCTTTAAAGTCGTTTGTAAATCCAGAGTGACACTGTATCGTTCAAAAGACCAGAGACATTTCAGTCAGTTGGGAACAGGATCAGCAAGCTTATGCTCTGGCCAGAGCCTCCTTCAGCATGAAAACTTCTAAAGCCAGCAGCTTCAGTAATTTTTCAAGTCAGAATTGGAGCCCTTCCTCTAAATGTCATTAAAAAAAAAAAAAAAGACTCTTAATCCTAAACCCATTAAATAGAGACACGGGCACTTATCACTACTATCTCATATTATATTATACACTGATTTGCTTGTTGCCTGCCATGACTGTCATTTTATTTGTTTACAGTATGTTACTTACCATTAGGATGGGAGCCCCATGAGGGTAGGAACTGAGTTTACCTTGTCTGCTACTATATTTGCAATGCCTAAAATGATACCTAAGACACAGCAGGTGCTAAATAAATATTTGTGGAATCTGCTAGGGGTTCCATCTCTCACCCTCTGCCCTTCCCCTCACTCTCTTACTCTCTCCCTCACTCTCTTCCTCAAATAAATAAATAAATAAATAAATAAAATCTTAAAAAAATTTTTTTGGGAGTCACCTGGCTGGCTCTGTTGGTAGAGCATTTGATTCTTGATCTCAGGGTCCTGCTTTCAAGCCCCATATTGGGTATAGAATTTCCTTCCTTCCTCCCTCCCTTCCTTCCTTCCTTCCTGCCTTCCTTTTCTTTCTAAGATTTTATTTATTTGTTTGAGACAGAGTGAGTGAGGAGGGAGAGAGAATCTGAGGCAGACTCCATGCTAAGTGTGGAGCCTGACTCGGGGCTCAATCCCATGACCCTGAGATCATGAGCTAAGCTGAAACCAAGAGTCCCAGACTCAACTGACTTTGCCACCCACGTGCCCCTTGCAGGCATACTGCCTTCTTAAAAAAAAAATTTTTTTTTAAATCATGTGTATGTATTACTTATTCAAAACACTAAATTTGAATCATATGAACAATAAGGGGGAAAGAAGAAACAAGAAACCACAGTGTAGGGGCGCCTGGGTGGTGCAGTGGTTAGGCCTCCGACTCTTGGTTTCAGCTCAGGTTGTGATCTCAGAGTCATGAGATCGAGATCTGCTGAGCAAGGAGCCTGGTTAGTTAGGACTCTCCCTCCCTCTCACACACACATTCTCTCTCTCTCTAAAATAAATAAATAAATCTTGGAAGGAAGGAAGGAAGGAAGGAAGGAAGGAAGGAAGGAAGGAAGGAAGGAAGGAAGTAAGGAAGGAAGGAAGGAAGGGGAAAGAAAGGAAGGAACCACAGTCTGACCTTCATGAAGCTGTGGATCCCTAACTGGGCCTGGCGCCCTGCACCATCTTGGTATGTGGAGAGTGGGATACTGCACACTTTGGTATGCCCATGGCCACCAAACTCTCTGTTCCATACCCCATATCGCATTAAAAACTCCCCAAGTCCCAGGTGCTGTGCAGAGTGATGATCTAGTGATGTACAGGTGACAGTCTTTGCAGGCTCTGTGGACTTGGCAATATTGAAACATGTATGCAGGCTGGTTGGCTAAGACCCTCTGGGTTTTGTGGAATTATCTTTAATGCATCAGACAAGAAGATTGTTAACCAGCCTTATTACTGACAATTTCCTATTACCATGGTAGGCCAGGCAGATGACTTGAAGGATTATCCGGGTGCTGACAAATCCCCTGGGCCCTGACAATCTCGTTTACAAAAGAATCAAATCTGTTTATTGCTGATAATAGATGGCATGCCCTCAGGTTTGCTTGTAAGTAACATGTTTGCATCACTTTTTATTTTTTCTTTTAGCAATAGAAGCCGAACTTGGATTCATCCTGATAAAGTAGGCATTTGGGACTTTATACGATCTAATTGCTCTGAGCTGTTCCTCAATCCCCATTTGCTAAACCTTTGCACCCCTGCCCACAATGGCATAACTGGCCTTGATCCAGGATACCGGCAAAATGGTCCGTCTAACAAACTGAACCATTTGCTTATAATTGTTCATGTGGCTGAGATTCCCTAGTCACTCTTCTTGTTTTTATTTGTTGTTCTAAGATTTAAAACAAAAGGACAAAGCAAATCTTGAACTTGTTGCTGTGATAAGCACAAATCCCTGAATGCAAAGTCCATTTCTTCATTCCTGGCTCCAGTAGCTCCAGGTTCTGAAAACCAGTTGTGGGATTGTCTTGTTCATTAACTATCATAATTTCAGTCCTCAGATATCTAAATTTCAACAGACTACATTTGGAAACACAAAGAGATTAATTTAAATCACATCTATAATTCCTTTTGATTTATAAGAAGTAAAACGCCATCTGCCAAGTTCTAAACCTATGTATATGGTTAGTATTTAATCTTATCCATATCACAATGAATGTGATTATTTTTTGAAGTATCGCTGCACGAGAAAAATTCCTAAGCATAAGTTAATATCTCACTTAGCAAGATCGGCCTGACCCTTGGTCTAGGGACAACTTCCCCACGCTGCATACGTGGCAGGTGAAATGGTGATACGTAGGCCAGACTCAGAGGTGACACTGGGTGTATCTCTCCCGCACACGGCATGCTTCTCTGGGGTGTGTTAGGACCAGCCTGGTGAGGAAGGCAATCGGTGGGATCCAAACTCATCCTGTCTCACTCCGATTTTCTGCTGAATGAAATAAAGCTAGCCAGAGGATTGCCAGCGTTCCAACAAACTCCCTATAGAAGTTTTGTCATCAAAACTTTTCCTTAAATTTAGAGGACTTTCACAATTCTTCAGGCGAAAGGCCAAACTGTTAAATATTTATTCTCTTTTTTAAAAAATCCCGTTTAGTATTATATAGGTAATAATATATGTTCATTAGAAACAAATTAAACATATGAAAACAAATAAATAGGGGCATGGAGAGAAAGTTAACACACAAAGGTAATTGTTAATATTCTGGTATCTTCCTTATAGACACGGTCTTACATGTTTTTCTGTGTAATGTGTGTATGTATATCTCTTTCTCACTCTAGATTGACAGATGTAGGAACACACACACACACATATATATATAATCACATATATATACTGTTTTGAAACTGGCTCTTTTCCTCTCAGTAAATCATGAAGCATATATTTTAGGTAATATTGTGAAACCCCAGCTCATTTGGCATTATTCAGACTTTGGTGGAAAAGAAAGGAACAAAACACGTATGTAAAGGTACTAAAGACAAATCTAGGGAAAATCCCTATGTAAGCTGTGAAAATGAGTCAGAGTATTAGGAAATCAGTTTCTTCTAGTTCAAACTTTTTTACTCTGGCAAGCTTTGAAAAATATTTTCACACTGTTATTCTTTTATGAGAACACGGCTGGGAAATTCTCCTATTGTCATGCAGTCCTAAACTTAAAGTTTGCCAGATCTAGTTTTTTCTTCTTCTTTTCCTTCTTCTTCTTCTTTTTTTTATGTTTTATTTTAAGCTTTTTAATTTAACTTATTGACCCCAGTATTTTTGCTATATCCATTGCTAGGATCAAATCATTATACTTTTCAAAAGCATTCCTTTAACCTGAGGTCAAACTAATGTGAAATATGAGGAAGTTATAAATAGACTGAAATCTAGAACAACCATAACCCTGGTGTACTTTATCTAAATTTTTATAACTTTGAAGTGCCTGAATACAGAAAGAATGCAGAGCTTTTATTTTCCAGCCAGAGAAACCACATACAAAAAAAAGAATAAAAAAATCTCTTTCTCATTTCTGTAGTCAACCTCTTACTCCAAAAAAAGAAAGTGGGGGAGGATTCAAGTCAATCCCATGAAAACAAACTGTTGTCATTGTTTATTGAGAAAATAATTCCTGGAGACTTTTTTCCCCCAAAGAACTAAAATAAAAGATCATAAAGAAGATCTCTGGTTTGGTTTATTTCCTAGAGGAAAAACTGTTTAACATTTGTTTGTTTTATAAACACTGTGGATAACAAGCAGACCCATAAAACTGCCCCCTCTTTTTTGTGTGGTGGGAAAGCAGCGGCAAGCTAAGTTTGGCCTGCAGTTGGAAGGCAGGTTGCTGTCTGGGATTGCCCAATCTTGTGCAGCTTCTAGAAGATTCCCAAGGTCCATGAACTGTGTCCTAGATGAATAGCCCAAAGCAGAGGCGTGGATTGGATGAATGGAGTGAGACCAGACAATAGGAGAATTCGAAATCTAGGTAGTGGAGTTTAGATTTCACCCTCTTCTTGGTAGATGGCGTTGATGACTCCAAGTCTTCCACGCTCTCTGCTTCCACACCCTTCCATCAGCTTCGTGTGCATAGAGTATACCTCTTGCCCCTTGACCTTGAGCTTGGCTATATGTCCACTGAAGCCCTAGGCCTTGAGAGGCCTTGCCTGCTCCTGGTTGTCCTTTGCACTGTTGCTATCACGTCAGAAGAATGGGCTCTGGCAAAGCACACCGCGGTGTGGAGGAGAGACCCGGGGAGCCAAGCCACCACCTGTTGTGAGAAACAAAGCTGCCCCAGCCCCGACAGGCCGAACCTCAACCGACATATGCACACTTGCCAATAGTAAACACACGTTGTTTTAAGCCCCTGAGTTCTGGAGTGCTCTCTGCTCTGCTGCATTATTGTGGTGATACAAATTGAAACCCACTTTAAGCAAAAAGAATAATAAATTTTCTTTAAAAATACAACCTTTATGAGGTGCTTGTGTGGCTCAGTGGTTAAGCGTCCAATTCATTTCAATGACACCGACTTCTTCAGACCTTTTCTGCTGTATGTATTTACACCTTTTTGTGTAAGTTTTATCGGAACACAGCCCTGCTCGCTCCCTTACGCATCGTCATAGCCGCTACATGCTTTAGCAGCAGAGTTGAGTGGGTGCAGCAGAGAACATATGGCCTGCAAATCCAAAAATGCTTACTATCTGGGCCCTTGACAGTAAAGTTTATTGACATCTTATCTAGAATTTCCAAGGAAATTAACAAAACAAAAGTCAGGAAATCAGCAGAAGAATGGGCCCAGGATATAAAAGGGAAAATATGAAGAAATGTTCGACTTCATTATTAGCCAAAGAGATGCAAATTGTATGAGATGCCACTTTACACCCACAGCATAGGAAGAATTAGAAAGTCAGGTGGTAGCGATTGCTGACAAGGAGGTAGGGAAATGGAAATCCTTGCGCAGTACAGATTGGATGGTAGACTGTGCAGTGTTCTGGAGAGCAGCTTAGCAGCACTTCGTAAGTTCCTGTGTGGTATGCCCAGCAATCCCACTGGCTGCAGCTCTGAGAATCTTCGCTCTAGTGCGTAAGAGAACGTCCCTGAGCACAGGGATGCTCACCCTGGCCATTTGCGGCAGGGGGCTGTCGGAGTCCTCCTGGTAATATTCGAAGGAAGGGGCAATCAGGTGTCCTGGGTGCCGCCGGCAGAGGGCTTCGCACCAGCTAGTAGTGCACAAGGGGTTCCAAGTCCATCCTTCTTTGCCCTGCTAGGGGATGTTGGGGCTGGACCCTGCAAATATTTCTCCTGCCACCTGTCACAAATGGGAAAGTTTACCTGCAGCAGGCACTGGGGAGTTGGGGAGGTAGTCACTGCAGGTGGAAAGGGCTTTTTGCCCTGGTTCCAGTGTCTATTGTCTTGTTCCTGCAGCACAGAACCAGTGGGGCCAGTGGGAGATCCATGGCACACACACCCCCTGCCCCCAGGAAGTTCCGCTGCCGCTCCAACTGGCAGCTTCCCAGGATGACTCACCTGCACTCCAGCAGGTAGTTTTCTGTTTGCTAGCCCTGGCTTGCAGCACCCTGGCAAACTGGTATCCTGTCCAGTGGCCACAGTCACACCCTCCCCAATGAGTCCTTTATCTCAGCCTCGGAGAGAGCCCCTCTGCCAAATTTGTTTTCCTTGGATATTTGCCTCTGCCCTGGTGATAGTGGTTTCTCCCTACACCTGCTGTTCCTGAGTCTTTAGAGTTCTCTTTACTCCTCTTCATGGTTAACTCCCTTTTACCAATTTAATAATTCTCTGTATTAAATGTTCTCTGTTCAAAAATAATCCAATCAAGAAATGGGCAGAAGACATGAACAGACATTTCTCCAAAGAAGACATCCAAATGGCCAACAGACACATTGAAAAAATGCTCCACATCACTCGGCATCAGGGAAATACAGATCAAAACCACAATGAGATACCGCCTCACACCAGTCAGAATGGCTGAAATTAACAAGTCAGGAAACGACAGATGTTGGCGAGGATGTGGAGAAAGGGGAACCCTCCTACACTGTTGGTGGGAATGCAAGCTGGGGCAGCCACTCTGGAAGACAGTATGGAGGTTCCTCAAAAAGTTGAAAATAGAGCTACCCTGTGACCCAGCAATTGCACTACTGGGTATTTACCCAAAGACACAAATGTAGTGATCCAAAGGGGCACCTGCACCCCAATGTTTATAGCAGCAATGTCCACAATAGGCAAACAATGGAAAGAGCCCAGATGTCCATCGACAGATGAATGGATAAAGAAGATGTGGTGTGTACCTACAATGGAATACGACCCAGCCATCAAAAAATGAAATCTTGCCATTGGCAATGACGTGGATAGAACTACAGGGTATTATGCTAAGGAAAATAAGTCAATCACGGAAAGACAATTATCATATGATATTACTCATGTGGAACTTAAGAAACAAAACTGAGGATCATAGGGGAAGAGAGGAAAAAATAAAATAAGACAAAATCAGCGAGGGAGATAAACCAGAAGAGACTCTTAATCATAGGAAACAAACTGAGGGTTGATGGAGGGGAGAGGGCGGGGGAGGGTACCTGGTAACTGGGCAATAGACATTAAGGAGGGCACGTGATATAATGAGCAGTGGGTATTATATAAGACTGATGAATCACTGAACTCTACCTCTGAAACCAATAATACATTATATGTTAATTAACTGATTTTAAATTTTAAAAAGTATAAAAAATAAAATTTTTTAATTAATTAATTAATTTTCTCTGTTCGTATTACTGGCATGGATTCTGTCTCCTGACTGGACCATCTTCACAGTAAAACAGAAACAACAACACAACACAAAGCTTTCCCCACTTCTTACTCTTTTGCAGCTGACCCTCACTGTCTCCTTTGCCAGCCTTCTTAATTCATCACAATCAGACTCTCCCAAGTGAAATAGAAATTCCATTGATAAATTTCTAATTGCCCAGGGGCATCTTTCAGAGGTTTTTGCTCTTAATCACTTCCTCCAGAAAACATTCTTCTCCCTGGTATCACTGCCATGTTTCAGACCATATCCTTGAGGCCAATATAGTTCATATACCCTAGTGAGAGCAACAGTAGTGGAATTGGACAAAACTGCACTGAAATCTCCGCTCTGTCATTTATAAGTTGCTTGATCCTGATTTTTGTGAGCCTTGGTCAGCCTTGTCATCTGTAAATTGGGGACAATAATAATATCTAGTCTGTAAGAGTTTTAAAGAATAAATAAGGTAATTTATGTAAAGCACCAAAACGTAGAGCCTGGTAAACAGTAGGTGCTCAACAAATGCTAGCTCCTATATTCTAATGGCCCTCCATCTACCCCTTAGTAGCTGTGGGTGATCCTGGGCTTCCATTTCTCTTTCTATCGTCGTTCTTGGGCAATATTACCAAACAAGGGGCTTTAACTATCATCTACTTACACAGTCATGACTTTAAGATCTATATTTTCTTCCTAGGCTTCTCTTACCTCCAAGGGGGTCTGATGTCACCTGAGCGCCTATCACACCCAGAATTCTCCTGGGTACCCCGCACCATTAAGCAGTTTCTCGCCTGCACCTCCATGTGTCCTGGCCAGCACTGACTGACCAGGGACTGGTGCCCAAGCAAGAGCTGCCACCTCTGGACTGGCCGTAGCAATTCTCCACCCAAATGGGAAAGCTCTATGCTGACACAGTGACACTGGAGACCCAACCGGATGTCTCTATGGGCTCTTTGGGTGTAAGACAGAGGAACCCCACATTGGCAGCCAGACTGAAAGAAAGCAGCAAAAAAGCCAATACACAGATCCTTCATGGCAACCACACCTAAGGGTAGGCGGTGGCATCGAGGAGAAGAAGAAATAGTCACAGAAGAGGCGGAGATGTAGGAAAGTCAGTCAAATGCAAGTGGAGCTCCTAGAGCCAGTAGCAAAGGACACCAGATGCTGGACTGCTGGACTGGCTGGGAATCACTGCTTTTCATGAAGAACATTCCAAGATTCCATGGAGCCTAGACACTGAGATGACTTCTTGTCTTACTTCTTCTCATTTCTCTCCCTCCCTCTCTCTCAGAAATACCTTTATACGGTTTTTTCCTGTTTGTTACAGTAAGAGATGCTTCTTCTCTTTGTTTCTTTACAATACATGCTGCCACCTGAAAAAATCTGAAAGGATCTTTGCTCCTTATGACCTGAAGGAGCTTAACTAACATCCCAACAGAGCTTCACACTCATGTGGATGCACCTACCAAACCGACCTAGAGCCTACGTTTTCCTGGATGTCCAATGACAGCCGCGTGAATGCATGTGTGTGTGCTTGCATACGTACCTACTCACGTACAGGCAGGGGGATAAAGGAGGAATGAGCTACGATAGGACGTGGTAAAGAAGCAGCACAAAGGCTAGCCAGTGCCTTAAGACAACGCACTGCCACTGATGGCAACAGATTCAAGTTTTGGTTCTCAGACATCAGTGGGCATCAGAATCACCTCGATGGATTGCTGAAATTCAGATTGCTGGGCCCCACTGGCAGAGTTTCTAATCCAGTAGGTCTGGATTGGGGCCGTAAGAATCTGCATTTTTTTTAATTTAAAGATCTTATTTATTTATTTGACAGAGAGAGACAGCCAGCGAGAGAGGGAACACAAGCAGGGGGAGTGGGAGAGGAAGAAGCAGGCTCCCAGTGGAGCAGGGAGCCCGATGTGGGTCTCGATCCCAGGACCCTGGGACCAGGCCCTGGGCCGAAGGCAGATGCTTAATGACTGAGCCACGCAGGAGCCCCAGAATCTGCATTTCTAACAAGTTCTCAGGTGATGCTGAGGTTGCTGGTCTGGGAACCACACTGAGAGCCAAGAGTTTCAAGGAGTGAGTGGCTAAGACAGTCAAACCTCAGAGGCTTGGCATGAAGTGATGGACAGATTGAAAATATTTCTATGTTGTCAGTCCAGATAGCAATTTCCAGAGAATAGCAGATTTTGCTGCTCCCTGTCTTGTGAAAAAAATACAAAAAAAAAAAAAAATCCCCTGAAACAAAAAAAAAAAACCCAAACCTATTCCTGTCCCCTGGAGTACCCCATTGTCAACAGTGGCAGGTGGCGTGCGGGAGTCTTCTTCATTAAAGCTGTCATCACACTGCCCAGCACCCAGCCCTGACTGCGACGACGGTCAGAGCAGGTTAATGGGTTAGTTGGCATCTATCTCCCTTGGAATCCCGCACTTTCAGCCAGAGCCCTCAGGTCAAAGGCATTCAGTGCAATAAAGGCATCTGTGGTCTGAATTCACATTTCAATAGAACAGAAACTCAAAATAATCAGAATCACTTTCAAGGGTGGTTAAGAGAGTCACCTCCTGAAAACAGCTATTATGTGCCCATCATCTAAGTTAAAGTCAAATTAGGCCTGAGGAAGTGATGGCTCCAGAGCTCCCTCAGACGGGTATTTTAATTTCAATTCTGTCCCCAACTTGAGAGCACATTTCCTTACTGAATATGGGACATTATTGGTTGCCTACTGTATGAGTTTCCTAGGGCTGCCAGAAAAAAATGCCCACAAAGCAGGTGGTGTAAAAAAGTATAAATGTGCTCTCTCGAAATTCTGGAGGCTAAAGTTAGAGAGCAAGGTGTGAGCAGGGCCATGCCCCCGCCGTGAGGCCCGTAGAGGAGGACCATTCCTTCCTCTCCTTGTGTCTGGTGGCCTGCTGGCCATCCCTGGTGCTCCTTGGCTTACAGCCACCTCACTCCAGCCTCTGCCCCTCATCACACAGCTTTCCCTGTGTGCCCCTCTTTTCTCTTTTTTTTTTTTCCTTTTTAAAGATTTTATTTGAGAGAGAGAGAGAAAGCAAGCCCAAGGCGGGCAGGGGGCAGGAGCAGAGGGAGAGGGAGAAGCAGTCTCCCTGCTAAGCAGGGAGTCCGCAGCGGGGTTCAATCCCAGGACCATAGGCAGGCACTTAACCGCGCTTAACCAACTGAGCCGCCCAGGCACTCCTCTCTCTTCTCCTCTGGTAAAGACACTAGTCATATTGGATCAGGGCCCGCCCTACTCCAGTATGACCTCAGCTTAACTAATTATATCTGCAACAATCCTATTTCCAAATAAGGTCACATTCTGAGGTATTGGGGGTTAGGGCTTTATCTTTTTTTTGGGAGACACAATTGACCCATAACATCTACCCAGGTCCCTCTACTCTCTTCTCCTTCCTAATCAAACCCAGATTTTCCCAAAAGCATATTAACTGACCTGCGTATGAGTAAAAATATCCAAGCCAAGACTGGGAAGACCTAGCCTATGTGGCATGGCTTGTCCCCACAAGTTATTCCTATGCTTGGGGTAACTCATAAATACACTCTGACAGAGCTTATAGCAATGGGGAAGCAGGGCAAAGCAACAAGCTTTTCAAAGTTGGGGACATCAGAATGCCATGCACAGTCATGGCTAATTACCTGCTCTTCTGGCTGTTACCCACATTAGATCGAGAAGGCTGGCTATTTTTTTATTTTTGAATCTATTTTTTTTTTTAAGATTTTTATTTATTTGACAGAGATAGAGACAGCCAGCGAGAGAGGGAACACAAGCAGGGGGAGTGGGAGAGGAAGAAGCAGTCTCATAGCGGAGGAGCCTGATGCGGGGCTTGATCCCATAACGCCGGGATCATGCCCTGAGCCGAAGGCAGACGCTTAACCGCTGTGCCACCCAGGCGGCCCGAATCTATCTTATTTCTTACCATAAAGTCTAACATATAATAGACACTCAAGTTAATAAATATGTTTTGATATTATAAAAGTGTTAATTTTGCTATTCATTTTCTTCTCTATTGTGAGCTGTCATCTGCCTGTACCCTAGAATGAGTAAGGAAGGGTCACACTACAGGAGCTGATACTGGTTTTCACAGCCTGGCACCAAGGAAGTGGACACACAGTTTAAGAGTGATCAAGCTGCAACCATGTTCAGGCCATAAGTAGATTAAGTAAGAAAAAACGGCAAATGCTGAGGCAGAAAATATGCTGGATTGTTGGCAGAGTGTGTTCCCCTTGCACACCAAATAACAGTGGGTCCCCAGGGATGTAGACATGGATGAGGCGGGGCTCACGTGGCCTTGCGTGGGGTCAGCTAATGGGGTGATTTCAGCTCCGCTCAGGAAAGACAAGCTGGAGCAGACCCACGGGGGTTGAGTTCAGGTACAATCAGGGATTTAGTGACAGGTTCCTTCCCACCCAAGCCTGGCCCACAAAGTTGGCTGAGAACTCGGGAGAGCCCCGGGGACGTGCTTATACCCTGCAAAACAGGCAGGCCAGAAAAACTGTCAAAGATGTAGAAATGCACAAAAAAGACTATTAGTATCCTTCCAATGAAATGCTGGGGTGTTGTCCCCCAGACCAGCCAGCAGTACCCGGTCCTATAAGGGTGTATGGCCTTTGATAGTCTTTGGACTATTTTAAAACTCTGTGGAGGTATTAGTAAACTTGTAGAAAACGGACAATCACACCAATGTTTCCTGTCTCCAGTGATGCCAGTGAGTCCTGCTCATAGTGATGCAAAATACATTTGTCCAAAGAAAATATAAAATCTTAAGGCTAAATCTGCAAGGCTAAATCTTATTTGATCTGGTTTTAACCTCTTAATGAGTCTGTCATTAATTAATGAGTTAAATAAAATCTTTCACATGCAAGCAGGGAACGGTCTGTAGAAGAGTCATGATTTTACCTTTCAGAATATGATACTTCAACAGGCAAAGAGGAGTGAAGTGAGAGAGGCACGGGCACCCAAAGTCTCGGAGACACAGGCAACTATGGAGAAAATCAAGCCAGAGTTGGGGAGGGATGAGAAAGTAGCCTCTGGGGGGGGGGTGTGAGGAGAATTCAAAAGAGGTGAACTTGGTCATTGGACCTTTCCAATTCTATTCTCTATCCTCCTAACATTCTTAACTTCCCACCCTTTGCTGACTTGAGCCCATATAAATCTCCCCTAGAAAAACCTCCAGGGTCTGGACTCGGCCCCCCACCACGAGATCCAAAACGCCTTCTTCCATTCCCAGCAAGACCTTCTCCCCAGCTAAGAGGGTGGAACTGAGTGAAACTCCTTAAGGGCATTTTTTCTCTTCCTTTTGAATAAAAATTCTTTGAAAATATTAAATTTTTGATTTATGCTAAATTTATAAAATTGTGGTGGAAATACAACATAACAATTGTCACTTTAAGTGTGCAGTTTAGTGGCATGAAATACATTCATAACATTGTATAACTATTACCACTATCTGTACCTGAAACTTTCATCATCCCAAACATGAACTCTGTGCCCACTGAACAATATCTCCCCCTTCCCGTTAAGTCCTGCTCTATTTTCTGTCTCTATGGATTTGAGGATATTGGTGGAGTTGTACAATACGTGTCCTCTACTGTGATGGGCTTATTTCATCCAGCATGATGTTTTCAAGGTCCATCGGTGTTGTAGCACGGATCAGAATTCCATTCCTTTTTAAGGCCGGATAATATCCCATTGTGTCTACATCCACATTTGTTTATCTGCTCATCTGCTGATGGGCATTTGGATTGCTCCCCCCTTTTGGCTGTTGTGAATAACACTGCTATGCATTTTTTTTCTCTTCTTGACTGAGCCTGATTAGATAAGCATAACCAGATCTCTCGTTGGGGCAGGGGGTGCAGTTTGGGGGATGGACATTCCACTTTGCCCTGCTGCCTTCTTCCCAGAAACTAGGATCAGCACCCCGGCTCCTGCTGCTGAAAGACCACCACCCTTTGGCACGCTTCTCTGCAGAATATGCCAAGGACTTTCTGCTCCGTTCCATTTGTCTCTATGCTAATAGCTGGTGTCTGCGTTTGCTGCCTCTGCTGTAACAAAGCAGCCCAGGCTGCGGCTTCAACACCATAAAGTTCTGTCTCACAGTCTGGAGGCTGGAAGTCCAAGATCAAGGTGTTGGCAGGTTTGGTTTCTCCCGACTCCTCTCTCTCTTTCCTGTGTGTTCACATCCTTCCCCCACGTGTGTCTGTGTCCTAATCTTTTTTTTATAAGGACACCGGTGATATTGCATCAAAGTGCACCCATATGACCTCATTTTAACTTAATTACCCCTTTAAAGGCCCTATGTCCAAATACAGTCACATTCTGAGGTGCTGGGGGTCAGGACTTCAACATAGGAATTTTAGGGAGACACCATTCAGCCCCTAACAGCTGGTAACAAGATTGACAGCATATCTCTCTCACAGACCCTGAAAGCTATTAGTCTGCTGGTTTAATGAAACTCAACTTACGAGACAGGTGCTCATTTATACATTTACAAGACAGAGCCTGGGATCTGTTTAGTGGACACAAAGCGTTTAAGACAAGACTGAAACTGCAGAAATCCCTGGGAGGAGATTGCATTAGCTCATTAAATACATACTAGAGCGGACTTTCTGGCTGTTTCCTGAGAAGAATCTCATTTTCCCTAAGTGGGTGGTGGGGTTTATGGGGCGCTGTCAGTGATGGGGGCAGGGAGGGGCTGGTTGTGGGCACTGTGGGTGACTTTGGCTAAACTGCATAACTGACCTGGGTCTCAGCTTCCTTCTCTGTGAGGGGGAGGGGGCTCAAAGGTTCCAGTGGTCTTTAGGTCCTTGCTACTTGAACAGGGGCCAGGACACTGATCTGTGGCTTCCACACGTGGGGGAAGTCTCTTTGGGATGTCGCTTCAGCCACACTCTACCAGGTGGCTTGGCCTGGCTCAGGACTTCCTTGCACCCAGGCCCTGAACAGCTTCTAAAACCTGCTTTTGACTGAGGAATTCAACAAATTCCATTTGAAAACAGGAGGGAGTTCAGGCAACAGTTCATTTTCTTGAGGACTACTGCTTGCCTACAGACTGAGAGTTCTGGAACTTCCCTGCATTACATCTCTTGGCATCCCACCCATCAGATCTTGTTCCTTCAATGCTTATGGGATATTCACAGGTTACTGCAGCTTTGTCTGCCCTGCCCAGTGCAGACATGGAAATAAAAAGCACAAACCAAGGGCAACATCCTGAACTCCAATTCAGCCAAGAAGTCACTTGCCTTATTCAGAGAGTAATTGGCACGGTAGCAGGGACTCGGGCTCACTTTCCTCCCTTAACCTCTCCACATTCTATCTCAATGACAGTTACCGTCCAACTGCTTTATCCTCTATTTGATTAGTATTTTCTGTTCACTAGAAAACCAGCAAATCTGGGCTCTTCAACTAGCAGGTCCCAGTCAATAACATTGCTTGGTCAACCTCCATCTGGTTTTTACTATTATCCCTTGCCTTGACTGGTAGGGACTCGGGCTGGCCTCCTACCACCCAAGAAATGACTCTAACCCTCAGAATGAACCACACCAGCTCCTTCTTGCTATCCTCTAACAATTCCTCTTCTTTCCACAGTGGTCATGTTATGATTTTACAAATATAAGGAGTAAACTTGAACAAATAATCCTAAAATTTGTATGGAACCACAAAAGACCCCAAATAACCAAAGCAATCTTGAAAAAGATCAGAACTGGAGGTATTACAATCCTAGATTTCAAGACATACTACAAAGCCGTAGTAATCAAAATAGTATGGTACTGTCACAAAAACAGACACATAGATTAATGGAACAGAACAGAGAGCCCAGAAATAAACTCACACTTATATGGTCAATTAATCTACAACAAAGGAGGCAAGAATATGCAATGAGGAAAAGACAGTCTCTTTAAAAAATTGGTGTTGGGAAAACTGGACGGCTACATGCAAAAGAATGAAACTGGACCACTTTCATATGCCATACACAAAAATAAACTCAAAATGGATTAAAGACCCAAATGTGAGACCTGAAACCATAAAAATCCTAGAAAAGAGCACACACAGTAATTTCTCTGACATCATCTATAGCAACGTTTTTCCAGATATGTTTCTAAGGCAAAGAAAACAAAAGCAAAAGTGAATCACTGGGACTACATCAAAAGGAAAAGCTTCTGCACAGCAAAGGAAACAATCAACAAAACAAAAACACAACCTACTTGAATGGGAGAAGATATTTACAAATGATAGACCTGGTAAGGGGTTAGTATCCAAAAAATAAAGAACTTATGCAACTCAACACCAAAAAACCCCAAACAATCCAACTAAAAATGGGCAGAAGACATAAACAGACATGTCTCCAAAGAAGACATCCAGATGGCCAACGGATACATGAAAAGATGCTCAACATCACTTGTCAACAGTGAAAGGCAAATCAAAACCATAATGATATCACCTTACACCTATCAAAATGGCTAAAATCAAGAACACAAACGAGGGGTGCCTGGGTGGCTCAGTCAGTTAAGCATCTGCCTTCGGCTCAGGTCATGATCTCAGGATCCTGGAATCGAGTCCCGCGTCAGCTCCCTGCTCAGTGGGGAGTCTGGTCTTCCCCACCCCCCGCTCATGCTCTCTCTCTCAAATAAATAAATAAATAAATAAATCTTCAAAAAAACCCATAAGAAATAACAAGTGTTGGCAAGTATGTGGAATAAAAGGAACCCTTGTGCACTGTTGGTGGGAATGCAAACTGGTGCAACCACTGTGGAAAACAGTATGGAGGTTCCACAAAAAATTAAAAATAAAACTACCATATGACCCAGTAATTCCACTATTGGGTATTTACCCAAAGAATATGAAAACACTAATTCAAAATGATATATCCACCCCTAGGTTTATTGAAGCATTATTTTATGTACAAGAGCCAAAATACGGGAGCAATCCAATTGTCCATCAATTGATGAATAAAGAAGATGTGGTATATATAAACAATGGAATATTAAAAGAATGAATAAAAGAATGAAATCTTGCCATTTGCAACAACGTGGATGGATCTAGAGGGTATAATGCTAAGGGAAATAAACCCTGAGATTGGTAGTCATACTCTTACAACTGAGTCAGCCAGGTGCCCCCTAAAACCAGACTCTTAACTATAGAGAACAAACTGGCGGTTACCAGAGAGGAGGTGGGTGAGGGGATGGGTGAAACAGGTGAAGGGGATTAAGAGTATACTTATCGTGATGAGCACTGAGTAATGTATGGAATTGTTGAATCACTATATTATACACCTGAAATGAATATAACATGGTATGTTAACTATACTGGAATTAGAAAAATTTCTTTAAAAAGAATGAGTAATATGT
The DNA here is from genome assembly GCF_002007445.2 of Ailuropoda melanoleuca. Classification (NCBI taxonomy): domain Eukaryota; kingdom Metazoa; phylum Chordata; class Mammalia; order Carnivora; family Ursidae; genus Ailuropoda; species Ailuropoda melanoleuca. The sequence goes on along the minus strand of NC_048224.1, from coordinate 129,651,711 downwards.
TACTCTTTATAATGTGTGTACAGAACACTTTCACTATAGAGAATCTGGCAAAATTAGGATAAATATTGCAAATGCCCATTGCTTATATGACAAGACGTTGGGAGAATCAGAGGTAATTGTCACTTCATGTAAAAGGACCTAACTCCTTTTTAGCCCTTTGCCACTTGCTGACAGAATTTCACATATATTTACTCATACATAACTATCGCACCTAGAGACTCAATATTTGAATGTATGTATGTCAGGAAGGAGAGAAATAGATTTTACAATTTTTTCACAGCTTTGAAAATAGGCTTCATCTTCCAGTGGGAGCGAGCAACTCACAGGCGGTCAGGGAGGCTTTGGCCAACACCCCCCCCCCCCCCCCGGGGTTAGTTTGGCTGCAGAGTGCTTCACTCTCCTGGGGCTATTCTGGGCAGCCAGGGTGTGGTAGGAGGAATTGCTGGAACCTGGAGCCTGAGTTGGGAGGTGGCACCCGCCCCCCCGGCCTGAAGTTAGCCATGGCCACAGCATGAAGCATGGGTGAACGAAGGAAGCAGTCATCTCAGTGGAGCAATGTCAGAGTGAGCGGAAGGGACCACACTCCACACCTGTTCATGCTGATCTTCGCATTTTCTTTTCAGAAAACAAGGTTCATGCCACTGTTATTTATATGGTTAAAAATGCAACCATTCTGACAGAGATTTAAAAAAACAAAAATCACATGTGAGGTAGAAATAAATCACTTCTGTGACTTCTCCTGAAACTGCACTTTGATGAGAGGGGGAGGGGGAGAGAAAGCAGAGGGAGCCTACCAGGCTCCTGAGGCAAATAGGGAGGCGCAAACCTCAAGACAGTCAGTCAAGTGCTGGCATCACGTTGTTTTAAATGTGTTTCAAAGATGGGTCATAAGGGGCCACGTTTCCGTGTAGCAACACACGGAATTAGATGGTGTGTCCATTAGTTGGCATCTGGCAATGCTCTCTGTAAGTTTTTGCCATCATGTACTGACGGTGGGTGGCTGAGTTATGGAGCAACAGAAGTTTCTCTCCTTAAGTTTGTTTCACCAAACAGTTCTTAAGAGATAGCTTGTATCACTTTATATATTTATTAAATATCACCGAAGTGTCATTTAATAAAGCAATGCTTCGTACTACATGCCGAACACACTGCCCAACAAAACACAATCGCCACAGCTGCTTTCTTAAAGTCCTCACAACTAACTTTCAAACCAAACACTATTAAAATTGTCATCTACATAAGGATCCAAATAAGAAGTTTCAAGTAGGTAAATTAAAAATGAAGTCTCAATTTCTGGAAAGACACATAGGAAAGTGTTAACAGTGATTGTCTTCTGGGTGGAGAACTCTTGACTAGAGGATGAAGACAGATTTTCTCTATATTCTTTAGTACAGTGTGAATTGTGTACCATGTACATGGATTGCCTATTCCCAAGGAAAAATGGAATTAAAATAGAGAAAATTAAAATAAATATTCAGGCTCTAAGTTGAAACTGTGAATAGTAGATACCCTGCTAAAGTGCTTTTTCTTTTTTTAAAGATTTTAATTTATTTATTTGACAGAGAGAGACAGTCAGCGAGAGAGGAACACAAGCAGGGGGAGTGGGAGAGGAATAAGCAGGCTCCCAGCGGAAGAGCCTGACATGGGGCTCGATCCCAGATCGCTAGGATCACGCCCTGAGCCAAAGGCAGACGCTTAACGACTGCGCAACCCAGGCGCCCCTAAAGTGCTTTTTCTTAAATCTCCAAGATAAAGGGAAACAAGCTCTACTATTAAAAAACAGCACTCTTTCCTCCACCCTCTTGCCTCTCAATAGCTGTGTGTAATTCCTTCAAGGGGCCTAGTAAGCATGTGTGGGAGTTAAAAATGCATTTAATCATTTCCCCCCAAAGTTTGACAGAAGTGTGGCAAGGAGGGCCATCTGTTTTGTTTGAATGAGAAATGACCCAGCATTCTGATTTCAATTAGCCTCTTTGTAGCTTTATGTTTGAGCTGGTTCCATGGGTAACAGTTCAAACTAAGTGTAGAGAGGAGCTGGCCAAGTTCTGCCAGTGCTGATTTGTTTTAACTGTCAGTGATCTTGGAACAAGTATACAAGACAATGTTGCTGGTTATACATTAAAATGCATAATTTCATGGAATCAAAACAGCACATTCTAGAACTTGAGAGCTAAACAAAATATTGAAATGGTGTCTTTACATCATTATATCGAACAATTTAAATATTTAAAAGCAGTATCACTTACCCAAATTCTTAGTTTCACTCAATAAATACACACCTACTATGTGCCAAGTACTGTTATGCTCCGGGCATGAACCAAAGAGGATATAAGCAGTGGTTCCTGCCCTTCAGAAAGAAGTCTTTGATGTATTTGGGAGGATAAGCCTGTAAAGTTAAACAATAATCTGAGTGGTATTTAACACAGTAATAGGAGAGCTGTCAAACATCACTATGTAATTTAACAGATTACTAGGAGTTCAGGGGATGGGAAGGATTACTTGGGCCAAAACCTTTATACTGGAGGGGTCTGATCCATAGTGCTAAAGCAGGATTCTAAAGCCTGTGTCCCTTTACATCACTTCCACTCAGGTCTCTCTCTCTCTCTCTCTCTCACACATACACACAGCAGGTTTTCAAAGATGGGTGTACAGCCTCTAGAATGGTTAAAGGTAACCCAAGATGCATCACTGTATTGGTGAAGGTCCAAACACCCTGCAGGCTTTAGGGAAGCCAGCCTCAATCTTCGTCCTAGTCCTGCCTCTCAGGGTGTGTTTGTCAAAGACCCCAGATTCCTGGGCCCCCATCCTGCACAGTTGATGGCTCTGATACAAGTCATGCAATGGGTCTCAAGGAAGTCATATGAATGGGGGAAAGAGGGGTCACTTTTGATGGCAGCTAGTTTGTGCAATTCCAGTAATGACCGATTCACCATTTCCCTGCAGGTAAAGCAAATGCCACTGCACTCAGGAGCTCCCAGTTCTTACCATCTCATTTCCTGATGTCCTAAAGGAAGATTCTACCACCTCAGTTCTGCAGCTTCATGTTTCTTATCACGACCCCTTCTCCTCAAGGGGTTGGTGAAGTTCTTCAAAGTCACATAATCCAGAGCAGATGAGTGGGAGTCTGGAGGGTGTCCTTTGACCCCTAGTGGTGGCAGCCTAAGAGGACTTTGTGGTAGGGCTATGGTTCAGCAGCAGGATCATGGGATGGATTCTTCTGAGTCCACAGCTCCTTCCACCCTCGTGCTGTCAAAGCAGGACACAGGCAACTCTCCTGTGGTCAACCCTCACCCTCCCAGCTAGTTCGCTACTGTACCTGAAAGAGTCCGAGTCAACACACTGCGACATACCTTGTCTGTCTGCAGCATCAGCCAGAAGAGAGCCTGGTTCACTCTGACTCACGGGCCTATGATTTTCTTTGATAATACCGTTAACAAAAACATGTAGCCTATATTGAGGAAGAAAATCGGATTTGAATTCTACACAGACATCGATTACAAAGTATCGTAAAAACTAGCTTTGAAAAGTAAACACTAATCCTTCAATCTATCATTTTTCAGTTAAATCTGTCATATTTTTAATTCTTTTCAGAGAAATGAATGACCTATGATCTATTATAGTACTATTTATGTATCACAGTCAAGACCATTCGTGTGGCCTAGATTGCTTTTTGCTAAAAATAGCCAGAATAACAAATAGGACTTTGAGGAGCCAATGTTTTCTTCTTTATAAAATAATTCATTAATAAAAATGTCAACTATATCAGGGGGCCAAAGAATAAAAGAGAACAAAAGATAATCAAATGTGAGAAAGAACATAGAAAGTTCAAATGGGCAGGCCAAAGAAATCCAGTAGAATTTCAAAAGCTAGAGAAATGTGCAGAAACAGTGATTTTTAGTGTTTAGACTTCAAATTACAGTTAAGGAGAGAACAAATCAGAGAAGGAAACAGGTTTGACTCAAAAGTAAAAATTTCTGAGAAAGCAAAGCATTATGCTCTACATGTGAATTTCACTACAGGCAGAGATGTTATGGCCACTGTCCAGGCTATAGGAGAAAAAAAAGAGATATGGAAAAATTTGTTAATACATAAATTTACAGATTCATGAAATACTAGAACGTCCTGCTATCCATAGGCAAAAGGTGAGGAATGCATTCTGTTAAGTGGTCATTTACTCTGTTCATTAAAAACCAAAAGTAGGCCTTTATAAAGCCTTCTAAAGTTAATCATTTAAAAAAATCCTTAAGGCCTGTAATGCTTTATAATTTTAAAAGTGTTTTGTGACTCGTGGCATTACATCATCTTGGCTAGTATATGTAAAAGTATGAGGGATTGATAGCACAGATTTAAGATACTGGTTAATTTTCAAGTCAAACATCAAACGGAACAAAGGCACCAGATACCTATTCATGACCATAGAGCAACTTCTGGGCAGCGCTGTGCACAAGCTCTGCACTGTGTACGGTGCGGTGAATGCAGAAAGGTCTAGCCTCAGCTACTTCCCCCAAGTGCTCCATCACCTAAACAGTACCCTGTGGAGGCACTCCCTTCACTTAAAGCACGGATCATACGCCATAAAACCCTAACAGCAAATGTTGAACAGCGTTACTGATTAAGACTACTTTAAATACTGGCATTGCTTAAGATGATCCAATCAGCCAAGAGTTGGGACACTGAGAAAAAGGCACAACTAGGTAAATTCTGAAGTGACAAGAAAAGGAAAAACGACTCAGAAATCTTGTGACTGCCCTGTGTGTTCATGGCACAGTGGCAACCAAGGCAAGCAGGCTGGAACCGCGGCAGCAGACTCCTCAAGCAGTCAGTCACAGCCACAAAGAAGAGGCCGTGTCCTTCACAGTGTCTAACCACTGGTCTTGCCTTCCTCTTTGCTGGCTCCTTCCTCATCTTCACTCCCTCCTACATCTTTTCCTTTGATATTTTTATTTTCCCAATTGCCTCACCATTATTTAATTGTAAAATGTGCTTACTGCAAAGTATAAAGAAAAATAAAGGTTTTATATAAAAAAAATTCTATCAAAACAGTAAGCTCACTGCTTTACTCATTAAGCTAATTGTTTACGGAAGGAAAAATAAAATTTCAGTCAACAAAACTAGCCTAGTTCTGAATCCAGTTTTTTTTTTTTATAAAACCTTTTGTTTAGTTTACCAGCTTATCTCAACTGTACTTTAACAGTATTATATATAAAAAACTAAATATACTTTAACATAGAAAATAAATTTGAAAGGAACTGCTCTATCTTAAGTCTATGTGAGAAGTTAAAAATAACTAGAGCTCCTTCACGCTTCAAAACCAACAGGTTAGTTTTTAAAAAGGGTATCAACATAAAATTGGTAAGAGCCTAGCAACCTCACTATCTGATTTGCTCTCTCATAAGCAGCAAGCACTGAGCCCCTAAAATACAAGATGAATATTCTTACAGGTATAAGCAGACTAACGTTTCTGAAATCATCCCAAACTTCTATTTCCACATAAATGGATTTCAATTAGATGAATGTGAAAGAGAAATAGTTCCTTTTTTTAAAAAAATTTTATTTATTTGAGAGAGAGAGAGAAAACATGAGTGGGAGAGAAGGGCAAAGGGCTGAGGGAGAGGCAAGCTCCTCACTGAGCAGGGAGCCTGATGTGGGGCTCGATCCCAGGACATCAGGACCTGAGCAGAAGGCAGATGCCTAACCAACTGTGCCACCCAGGCACCCCAGAAAGTTACTTCTTAACTTTAAAGAAATATAACTGTGAAAACCAACTGAAGACAATGTAATCATAAAGACTGAGATTTGCTAGTCATTGCTAATGTATAAACAAATACTGACTTAAAAAAATTAAAAATGGGGTGCCTGGATGACTCAGTCGGTTTGGCATCCAACTCTTGATTTCAGCTCAGGTCATGATCTCAGGGTCGTGACACTGAGCCCTGTGTCAGGTTTTCCACTGGGCCTGAAGCCTGCTTGAAATTTTCTCTCTCCCTCTCTTTCTGCCTCTCTCCCCCTCAACCCCATTCCCTGCTCATGCTCTCTCTAAAATAAATAAACAAATAAATAAATAAAATGATTGAGATTTTTATTAAAAAAAAATAAATAAAAATACCGTGTTTTGAAAACCAGGTCAAAAATATAAAATCCTTAACGACGATGTAGTTAGGCCCATACTAACCACTAGACTTACATCATTTATCTGGCTAGATATGCACAACTAAAATTTCTATTACTGCCTAATAGTGAAAATCTCAGATTTACCACAAAGCCCAAGAGACTAGAATTGCATTTAGATCAACCAAGAAAGTGTTACATGAACAAAAATCAGTAAAATCTGATAAAACAGTATAAACCATTTTAAAATACCATCGGTAAATGATTTCTGTTTATAGACTCTCCTTGAATATACAATAGGTAATGATGCAATGAAGACGTTTTTACAATATTTATTAAGATAACAAATTTATAAATTGAAAGACTCAGAGGCACATAGTTTAAAAGGCCAATACCATGGGAATAATGAAGTCAACACAGAAAAGAAGATATGAACAGTTACAACCAATACAAGATTTCTTTTAAAGCCACATTCCCCCCATAAACACATCATATGAATCATCCTTCAAAATTACCATGATAAAAAGTTATTTCCTTCAAAGAAAAATAATTCTTTCCACCTACCGAGCCTAGAAAATCCTATTTACAATGAACTGTCCTGCATTTCATCAGTACTGTTTCATATGGCCTCCTCTATTCTGCCATTAGAAGTATTGAAAATTTTATAGCTATTGTATTTACAAATGCACATAATATTTAAATTTGCTCTTCATTGAGAACAACTGAATATATACTTAATCAAATCACGATACAAATGTTTTAGTGTTGAAAACACATTTTGTGGAGACAGGTGTATGGGGAAGAGGTGTATTTAGAATTATGTTGTTTCTGAAGGATTACTAGGCCAATAAATCTGATAAAACTCAAGGTAGTCACAAAAACAGGTCTTTGTTGATGAAGAATTTAATTTATTTCTGTTTTAACTGGACACACTGGCTTCTTCAGTCAACCTTCACCACACTGTATATTTTGGTAACAAACCAAAAGCATGCAAAGAAGCCAATTGTTCCTATAAAAGAAAAAAAAATAAACACTTTTCCAGAGGAAATTTCATATTTTACATAAAAACACAGATTTAAAATGGTTGGTTCCTTAAAAAAAGCCACAAAACTATAAACTATTACTTACCAGGCATAGATCCATAAGCTTTTTTGAGAAATATACAACTATCTCAAATCAAATCAAATTTTTTTACAGAAATAGGACTTGTAATACTTTAAGATTACCTAAGCTTTTTTTTTTTTTTTTTTAAAGATTTTTATTTATTTATTTGACCGGGNATTTATTTGACAGAGACAGAGACAGCCAGCGAGAGAGGGAACACAAGCAGGGGGAGTGGGAGAGGAAGAAGCAGGCCCACAGCGGAGGAGCCTGATGTGGGGCTCGATCCCACAACGCCGGGATCATGCCCTGAGTCGAAGGCAGATGCCCAACCACTGTGCCACCCAGGCGCCCCGATTACCTAAGCTTTCTATAATACATTATTTTCCTTATTACATGCAAGAAATCTGAAATTAAAAGCTGAATAGGATAACAATTTTCCTTTCCTATTTAATAAGATTATTTTATCACAAAATGGAAAACTATTAAAATTAATTCAAAGTATGATATGAATAGCTTAAAGAGAATATCAGATTCATAGAATAATTAAATGGGGATATTTTCTAAGTATAGTTATTGGGAATTATCAGTTTCTAAAGAACTACAATACAACTAATCGAAGTTTCTACAAAGCATTAAAAGTGATAAATTAGGATAGTAACAAAGATGCAGCCCCATGAATATGAGAGGTGGCACGGTGTCAGAGGACAGGGCAGCTCTGTCGAGACTGTGTATTATCCTCGGACTAGTCAACTAACATCTCCAAGCCCATTTCTTATTAAAACAGAGATAATTTGGGGGTGCCTGGGTGGCTCAGTCAGTTAAGTGTCTGCGTTTGGCTTAGGTCATGATCTCAGGGTCCTGAGATTGAGCCCCGCATTGGGGTTCCCTGCTCAGTGGGGAGCCTGCTTCTCCCTCTCCCTCTGCCCCTCCCCCTGCTTGTGCTCTCTCTCTCGAATAAAATCTTTAAAATAAAATAAAATTGAAAAAAGCAGAGATAATTTTATCTGCCCTATATAGAGTAAATGAGATGATTCATGAAAAAATATATGCTTTTCAAGTATCTTCATTAGTCTAGATTCCAAAAAACTTGAATCCTAGACAGGTGACAAAAATGATGCTCAGTTAAGTAAATGTCTAAAGGCCACATGGCTGGCTGGTAAGTAGGATCAGGACACAAATTCACTTTTTCTGGCTTCAAATATAGTGTTATTTTAAACCTTACCATGCTTAGATTTACTAAACATAAATTCTGACACTCTGTTTTGCAAAAGAATATTTACTGAATTGTGAACTGCCTACCATATTTTTAAAAACTGCAATTTTTCCAGAATCGCCCCGAGAATTATTAAGTCTAAGTGCTGAAGAACACAGAAGGGGATATACATATCTTCGTGTAAGCTTTATATTTAAAGTTCCAATGTTTTCACCACTGTTTTAAATGCAATACAAAGAAAATACATTAAAGATTTTCTAAGTCAAGAGACTATATATGAGACGTTATTATGGGATGTTATAAACATTATTGTACTCATTCGTACATCACACATGTCCCTACAATGTGCCAGTCACTGTGTTTTAGAGGACATAAAAATACACCTTTTGGATATTCAAAAGATCATTATTAAGCTTTGTGAAGAGGCTGGGGCTAAGTTTAGAACAGTAATGGTGAAAACATAAATGTATTTAAACAACCTTATGCTTAGCAAGAACTTCAAGATAATAAGATACTTTAAGTTGAGAAAATACATTTATCACCATATTTGGCAACCTTAGGTTTTGTTCTTAACAAAATACTTCTAGTATTTTATTTCGTTCTTAATATGGGATAAATCTAATGTACATACTGAAAGTGGCATCTTTCCTTACGTGACAGCATCATTGTTTTGTAAAGCAGACTAACTTCAGGATCTTGTTGAGGATTTTGGCATCCATATTCATTAGAGAAATCGGTCTGTAATTNACACATGCAAGACCCTCAAAGAGCTCACCACTCCCCTGTAGAGAATCTTTCCCATAAAGTGAAATACACCAAAAGTTATTGGTTAAACTGGTTGATTAATTCGAGGCGGCTCCCAAACTTAGATTACAAAGTTTTACTCTGAATAAACAAAATGTGACACTAAAAATCAAGAACAATAAAGTTTTAGGTGTTAAACTATCATTACATCACATGCCTGGAAAAACAAGAGACATTCACTAAGATCACGACTTTTGCATGCAGGCAAGAATAAATTATTCTATGTGTGCACTTACGGACACGCAGGTACAGATGCACAAGAACAGTAACTCCTTGTTTCATAGGCTACCTCTGTTTTACAGACTATTTAAGATTTATGGCTGTGGACCTATCTTATCTATCACATGGCACCAAGATAAATCCCCCCCCAACACACACACACCTACCCCCACTCTGTCTGACCAATGACCTGGAACATAAAATCAGTGTAAGAGCCTGAAGCTCATTCTACACTGATACAGCAACAGGGAACATCAAACCCTACCTAATTCTCCTAAATGTTAACAGATGACTAAAAAATAGAACAGTTCTAATTATTTTTAATTTGCTTTTCCTTTTCAGATCCTATACTTCCTCACAGAGCATGCAACACAGTCTAAGATAAAATTTTATTTTGGGGCACCTGGGTGGCACAGCGGTTAAGCGTCTGCCTTCGGCTAAGGGCGTGATCCTGGCGTTATGGGATCGAGCCCCACATCAGGCTCCTCCACTATGAGCCTGCTTCTTCCTCTCCCACTCCCCCTGCTTGTGTTCCCTCTCTCACTGGCTGTCTCTCTCTCTGTCAAATAAATAAAATCTTAAAAAAATAAAAAATTAAAAAAATTAAAAAAAGATAAAATTTTATTTTATTTTTTATTTATTTAAAAAGATTTATTTAAAAAGATTTAAAAAGATTTTTTATTTATTTAAAAAGATTTTTATTTATTTATTNCGCTTAACCGACTGAGCCACCCAGGCGTCCCTCTTTTTTTTTTTTTTTTTTTTAATAGGTTTCACACCTGGGGTGGAGCCCAGTGTGGAGCTTGAACTCATGACCCTGAGATCAAGACCTGAGCTGAGATCAAGAGTTGGGCACTTAACTGACTGAGCCACCCAGGTGCCCCGACCTGGTTAATCTTTTTAGAGGGTTGTAGTGAGCCACCTAGGTCACGTGGTTCCTGCAGATGAGCTGGGGCAGAAAACAGCCCAGACAGACAGCAGGGGTCTAAGGTCCTATGAGGCCCCACACCCTATCATCCACAGGCTGACAAACCTGAAGAATTGTCGAGCGGATTCCCAGTGGTCACTATGACACCCCTCAAAAGGGATGGCATACCCCAAAGCCCTACCTCACAGGCATGCAGTCGAGGGCGTTCATTGTTGCCCACTGGGAAACAAGCACGCTCTTTTTCTTGGGGTTTGCCAAAGTGATGGTTGCAAGAACAAGCATGTGGAGAGAACCTGCTTAAGAACAAAGTGAACACAGGATTAAGTAGGGAGAGAGAGACAGAGACAGGAAGACACAGCCACAGACTTCGTCGTAAGCCTTTGAATCCCTAGGCCCAGCCACATGGGATGTCTACCTTCCTCTGGACTTTTCATGACCCAAAGCCAATACGTTCCCTCTTTATTTATTTATTTATTTAAAAAGATTTTTATATTTAAAAAGATTTATTTAAAAAGATTATTTATTTAAAAAGATTTTTATTTAAAAAGATTATTGATTTAAAAAGATTTTATTTATTTAAAAAGATTTTATTTATTTAAAAAGATTTAAAAAGATTTATTTATTTAAAAAGATTTTCTTTATTTAAAAAGATTATTTGTCAGAGAGAGGGAGTAAGCACACAAGCAGGGGGAGCAGCAGGCAGAGGGAGAAGCAGGCTCCCCACTGAGCAAGGAGCCTCATGTGGGACTTGAACCCAGGACCCTGGGATCATGACCTGAGCCAAAGGCAGATGCTTAGCCAACTGAGTGACCCAGACGTCCCTAAGATAAAATTTTAGATGCACATTTTTTGTTAAAAAGAAAGGTTCCACAATTTTCTTTTTTTTTTTTTTAGTTTGGGTTATTCTATAAATATTTACCAAGCAACTTCTCTTAAGGGCTCTAAGACACAGAAAACTTCTATCTTGCGAACAGACAAGACACACATATGTAACATAAACACCAATACAATTTCCCATTTAGGCACTTGGATTTTGAAGTGGAGATATAAATTCGTAGTTTAAAACTTCTGGAATAAGGAGTGTGCTATGATTGTGTTTGCTTGATGACATTTTTCTCAAGTTCATCTTGACTTCACCCCCTCAATTTCTACTTATCCCCAAACTTAGGTAGCTAAAGTTTTTTACCCTACCTCTGAAATGAGCATGAGAAAGACTGCACCATTAAGAGGTTACCAGGGGAAAACTGGGCAAGTGTGGGTCCAGGTACCCCCGGCTGGTAGCAGAACAATGGAGCATGTCTAGCCTTCTTCCTTTAGATTTGGTTCCCTCACTTCTGGTTTACTGACATGCCCCTCACAGAGGGGCAGATCAAACAATGCTTAGCTGCACTGAGAACTAAACACAGGAGTGCTGAGTAGTAGACGCCGTCATGGATTTTATAAAAGGAAATATTTATAAATAATTTGTCTACAAACTTGTTAACTAAAACTAATCGTTTTAATTCTTACCGGTAAAAAGAAAGAAGATCAAAACCATTATCATGGTATAGCCAAAGTACAGAATTGTACTTGCTGTTCCTGTGATCTGCAGTTTTGAAAAGAAGTAGTGTATTGCATATATTAAGAAATAAACTGCAGTAAAGCCACTGGTAAGGAATGAACGCCATTGCCAATGATAATCCTAGGTAGAAAAGAAAAAAAAAACAAGAATTACTTTGCAGTTAATAGATAACATGTAGGTGAAGAGAGTTATAAAGCAAACACAGCTAAGAGAAACAACCCCCAAAGCTAATTTTTGCTATTATTTCCAGTCTCATTCCCCTACTGAACTCTGCCCATTTCTTTCCTCATTAAAGATGCTAAAAATCATCCCCTACTTTTGGGGGAGCTACTTGAAACTGGCTAAAAACACGCTGAGAGAGAGAAAGCGAGGGAGCAGAACTAGGGGGAGTGGCAGGCAGAGGGAGAGGGAGAAGCAGGCTCCCCGCCAAGCAGGGCGCCCAATGCAGGGCTCGATCCCAGGACCCCAGCATCATGACCCAAGCCAAAGACAGACGCTTAACCAACTAAGCCACCCAGGCTCCCCTGAAAAATCTTAAATGGTTTACGTACTTTAAAATGTACTCCTCCCAAAGAAAAGCAATGTACAAGAGCTTACTTACATAATTCAAAATTAATATTACTTATCTTACAGTCTGGTTAACTGTATATTAGGAAGATTATCCTATCAAAGCCTGGTTGAAATCTATTTTCAGTTACTACTAACAAAATTTAAACAAAGTCGATATTTATTTATTTATTTGATAGAGAGAGAGAAAGCAAGAGAGGGAACACAAGCAGGGGGAGCGAGAGAGGGAGAAGCAGGCTCCCCACTGAGCAGGGAGCCCAATGGGGGACTCGATCCCAGGACCCTGGGATCATGACCTGGGCCAAAGGCAGACGCTTAATGACTGGGCCACCCAGGCACCCCAACAAGGTCGGTATTTAAAACAGCTCTTCTTACTTTCACATAAAGTAGCTTAGCAGGAGATCTTAAAAAAAAATACTTTACTCTTTTCTACCCCTTGGAATATGTGAAAAATAAATATACTTAAAAAGCATACCAGCACAAATGAGAAAATCTTAAGGAATCCACACACAGAAACTACTATAGCAAATAAATTCAGCAAGTTGCAGGGTACAAGATTGAAATGAAAATCAGCTGTGTTTTTAAATGCTAATATGGAACCATCTGAAAAGGAAATTTAAAAAATAATTCTATTTACAACAGCATCCAAAAAAATAAAATACCTAGGAACAAATTCAACCAAGGATGTGAAAGGCTTATATACTGAAAACTATAAAACATTGGTAAAAAAAATTAAAGATGACTGAAATAAATGGAAAGACATCCTGTGTTCATGGACTAGAAGACTTAATACTGTTAAGATGGCAATACTGGGGGGCGCCTGAGTGGCGCAGTCATTAAGCGTCTGCCTTCGGCTCAGGGCGTGATCCCGGCATTCTGGGATCGAGCCCCACATCAGGCTTCTCCGCTAGGAACCTGCTTCTTTCTCTCCCACTCCCCCTGCTTGTGTTCCCTCTCTCACGGGCTGTCTCTGTCAAATAAATAAATAAAATCTTAAAAAAAAAAAAAAAAGATGGCAATACTGGGGCACGTGGGTGGCTCAGTCGGTTAAGGGTCTGCCTTCAGCTCAGATCATGATCCCAGAATCCTGGGATCGAGCCCCACAACGGGCTCCCTGCTCTGCTGGGAGCCTGCTTCTTCCTCTCCCACTCCCCCGGCTTATGTTCCCTCTCTCGCTGGCTGTGTCTCTCTCTCTGTCAAATAAATAAATAAAACCTTAAAAAAAAAAAAAAGTTTCCTAAAAATCTCACAGATTCAATGCATTTGCTATCAGAATTCCAATGACCTTTTTTCCAAAAAATGAAAAGCTGATCCCAAATTCATATGAAATTTCAAAGGGTCCTGAATAGCCAAAATAATCTTCACAAAAGAACAAAGTTGGAGGGCTTACCCTTCCCAATTCCAGAATTTACTACAAAGCTATAGTAATCAAAACAGTGTGGTACTGGCATAAGGACAGCATACACACCACTGGAACAGAATTGAGAATCCAGATATAAATCCATACATCTGTGGCCAATGCATTTTCCACAAGGTTACAAACCCATTTAATGAAGAAATGGTATTGGAAAAACTGAATATCCAACATGCAAAGGAATGAGGTGGATTCCTAACTAATTACCATAATAAAAAATTAACTCAAAATGGATCAATGACCCAAATATATAAGATAAAACTAGAGGTAAGTGAAAAAAACGGAGAAAAACTCAGAAAAAAACAGAGAGGTAAATTTTCATTGCCTTGGATTTAGCAATGAATTTTTAGATATGGCAACAAAAGAAAAAAATAGATAAATCAGAGTTTATCAAAATTAAAAACTTTTGTGTAAAGGCCATTACCAAGTAATAAATACAACCTACAATATAAAAATATTTGCAAATATATTCTCTAATTTATCTGATAAAGGTCTAGTATTTAGTATTTGGAATATATACAGACCTCTTACAACTCAACAAAAAGATGAACTACCCAGTTCATAAACGGGCAAAAGATCTGAACAGACATTTCTCCAAACACGATGCACAGATGGTCAACAAGCAAAAAGAAGATGCTCAACATCATTAGTCACTGGGAAATGAAAATCAAAACCACAAAAAGATACCACTTCATACCTACTAGGATGGCTAGAGTTAAAAAAAAAAAAAAGGGAACACAGCAGCAAGTGTAGGAAAGGATGTGGAGAATTAGAACCCTTATGCATTGCTGGTAGGAATGCAAAATGGTACAGCCACTGTGAAAAACAGTTTGGTGGCTCTGCAAAAAGTTAAAGAATTATCATATGACTCAGCGATTCCACTCCTCTGTATATACCCAAAAGAACTGAAAACTGGTACTCCAAACAAGTATTTGCACGTGAATGTTCACTGCGGCACTATTCTCAATAGCCAAAAGATGGAAACAAATCTAATTTCCATCAACAGATAAATGGATAAAGAAATTGGGATATATCTATAAAATGGAATATTATTCAGTTATAAAAAGTAACAAAGTACTGAATCTTGAAAACATTCTGCTAAAGTGAAAGAAGCCAGAACCAAAAGGCCACATATTGTAGGATTCCATTTATATGAAATGTCCAGAATAGGTAAATTTGTAGACAGAAAGCAGATTGGTGATTGCCAGGGTCTTATAGGGAGATGAGAATGGGAAGTAGCTGCTTAATAGGTATGAGGTTTTACTTAAGGGTGATGAAAATATTTCAGAACTAGAAAGAGGTGGTAGTTACACAACACTGTAAATGAATGTAGTAAGTACCTTGGATTGTCCACTTTAAAATGGTTGATTTTAAGTTATGTGAGTTTAACCTTAATTTTTTAAAAAAAGCATCTCAAGTTTAATAAAGTTAGATTTAACCTCCCGTATAGAAAATAACTACAAAAGAATGATTTAATACAACCCAGACCTCTAAAAATTAATTCTACATATGAATGCCATCATTTTGCCATGAATATAATTCATTATAATGTAATCACTGAAATGTTTTAATGAATTTTTCCACTTAAAAATGTTTACTAAACTTTCAGTCTAGAAATACCTATATTTCAAGAATAATTTTTAATTCAGACATTTAAAAACTCAAAAATGAAAACTTAGCATAATGTGCTATTCTCAGAAAATTAACATTTATAAATTTAAGCTCTGAATAAATATAAATATAGTGAACTGAGATACTATCTTAATACATTCCTAAAGAAGGCTACATTTGATTTAGGAATACAGGTCAATTTCTATCTTCATAAACACATATTTACAGAAATTATTTCAATTAATAGTATTCAAAGTTGCTTTATGCCAAAAGTATAAATACTGTCTACAAATTAATATAAGTGAACATTGCTAATACATACCTCTGCACATAGGTGGAAATAGCAAAGAAGTATAGTTGCTTCTGAACATGTAATCACCAAAATGATAAACACCAGAAATAGGAAGCCAAACATGTAATACATCTGGTGTGACCTATAACAAACACGTGAGGATTAAACTAAAAATATTTTCTCTTGACACAGTAAACGACACAATTTTTTCATGTTCCCCGAACTGGGAAAGGTTTGCTTTTTGTCCCAACTAATCAAAAAGATGACAAATTCTCGTAAGTGTAGACAGTGATGGAGTAGGGGTGGGGCAAGGAGAGGAAAGGATTCGGCAATGTCATCGGATTCTGCCTTCTCACTCAACCTGAAACTCTTACTCAAATATGCTTAGTCTAATTGTCTACCAGTGAGTCAGATAAATTCAATAAAAAATTAATGGACAGGCAGAGCCAAAGTAAAAAGGGGTCCATTTGGTACAAATTGTGTCTTATCGTGTGTGACAGAAACATCTGAATTGTGAAACTGCTTTCACAATTGGGAAGGAAAGATATGTTCTAATCGCTAAAAAGCTCAAATTCAGTTCTGACTTTATGCTACTGCAAACCTTGGTACGCGCTGTAACATGTCAATGTGATTGAATGATGATGATATACTGCAGTGTATACTCCCTAATAACAAACAGACTGGCTCAAAATTAGCACTATGAGTTTCTCCATGCAAATAAGAAATCAGAGAACGAAGGAATCCTGGGATTAGTAAGAACTCTGAAGGTCATCTACCTCCACCCTTCTCCCAACACTCGCTGGACTCCCCTTTATCACAGGCTCAGAGTATCTTCTCTCTGAAGCAATACAGATTACTTATTGAAGAACACAGGTTTGGAGAGACAGGTTAATTTTCTGTTACATGGTAGCTGTTTGACACAAATAAATTACTTAACACCCAAAGCTTCACCTCTTTCTCTCTAAAATGGGATAATACCTACCTCATAGAGGTCTGAGAATTAAAAGAATAAGCACTCAACAAATAATAGCTGTTATCACCACTGTTCCTTTTCTCACATGGAAGAGGTAAAATAACCTTTTGGCTCTCAAGGTTTTTGTTAGAGAACAGTTTACATTTATAAGATATAAATAGTCATTCAGAGAAACAAAAAGAGAAAGCTAATACCACATATAATGATAATGGGAATAAGAAGACTTCACCCTTAGCTTACCAGATACTATTCAGAATGAAGAAAAGCTGTATAAAGATGCAGCCAAAGGGTAAAATCCCTCCCATGATAATACCAGGCAACGGCTTTGTGTAGAAGGACTGCTCAGGAATCTGACGTGGAATCTGATTGGTTCGAACGGGATGTTCAATGGCCTTCAGTAAAATAAAGAAAGCATTCACAATTATATATTTATTTTAAAAATTCTTCTCTATATTAGACTATTTGCCTGCTTTTCTCTCAGCTTCCATGCCAATACTACTGGCAATACAAATCTACTTAAATCATCAAACTGAAATTTGTATTTAGAAGCAATGACCCAAACACTATCAGGACAATATTCATCTGTGCACTGGAGCAAGCCACCACTGTTTCCAGCAGCTATCCACTAATGGCTTTAGATAAAGTAAGACATACATAGAAGGAGATAAGGTAGTACTTAAAAATAATAGTTAAGACAAAGGTAGAGTTAGTTTTTCCCTTTTAGTTATATACTTGTAAGAAATCAGCTGGTTCTGAAATTACTGTCAATGTATTTTTATTTGGAGATGGGCAATGTCATCTTTATTAAAATAGCTGAATTCTACTAACTTAAGAACACAAATGCAAAAATGAATGGCTATATGAAGCTTTATGACCATAAGCTATTGATAATATTCTCCCTTTCATAACACATGACATGGTAGTACAAAAGTGAAACCTAAAGTACCTAAAACACAGCTAAGGGGGAAAACGGGTACCTGTAGAAATTCACTTGCCTGCAAAGATTGCAAAAACATACTTCTATAGTTTTTGTGATGATACATCAGAAACTTAAAACTTGGTATTCTCATTGAGATTATACTTCTGTGGACTAAATTATTTTACAGATATACATGTGCACAGGTAGAGAATCATCATGTCCTTCTTCAGTGTTTGTATTTTTAACAGGCATATTTTCAGAATTTTAAGTACTTATTTATCTATGTAATCAAAAAAATTTTAAATCATGTTAGGTCACTATTTATGCTATATAGATTTAAAATAATAAATTTTCAATTCCAAAGAATTGAAGGCTGGCATGGTAGGTACAGTGGAGACAATGAAGCACTGACAGTTTGTTCCAGGACATTCTGGGTCCCCTTCACAAAGTGTATGAGAGTAATTCATTATATTTCTTTTAACCTTGTGGACCAGACGCTTTTAGAGAAGAGCAAGGATAGTGAAGTGAGAAGGACAGTGAAGAATAAATTCCCATTTTCTTCTTAGCCTGAGGTCAGAAGAGGGCAGCAGAGGTGGAGAAGACTGGGGGGAGGGTGGAACTCAGCTTCAATGAGAATCTTCCTTAAAATCAAGTATTAGCAGGAAAACCATGTAAAATTTATTGTAAAGCTACATGTTAAAAAAAGGGTTACTGCACTTTCTAGTCACTTTTCCTATAGCTTTCCTCCTAACCCATACTCTTTGTTTACTTCGTTTTAAGCAATACAGAAACACTTAATGCTAAGGAAACAATGCCATACTTTTTAGGTTAGAAAAAAAAAAAGAAATTCAATCATTTTTAATGTTAAAGGTCAAAGTTTTCATCAGTTTAAGTTAGCATTTCATTTTCTATTAATCTATACTTTCCACTCACTTGAAATCTAAGTTTACATCTGCAACTTCTCTACCACACCCCAAAAATACTATTTTAAGAATGACTGCAATCAAATTAAGAGGTCATCCGTTTTCTATAAAATCCAGATCACATAGGATAAGTATATCTTTTAGACAGCTTTTTTTTAAGACACTTTCCTATCTTTTAAGGTGGCATATGCTAATTTCCATAGCAGAAATTTATTTGAATAAATTAACACCTATAAACTTACATTCTTCTTAAAACCGAAGTATGCACCAATAAATGTCAGAGGCACAGATATGCAGAACCAAAGAGCCAATATGGCAACCAATGTTCCAAAAGGAATAGCTGCTGAAGATCCTTCTCCCCAGAGAATCAGATTCATTATAAAGAAGTCAGCAAATACAATCCTGAAAGACACAATAGGCTTTTGGGTAAAACTTGAGTCAGAAGCAAATGATATAGTACCAATCATATGTCATTAATATTATAATTTCTATGTTGTTATATACAAAGAAAATGAAATTGCTGAGTAATGGGGTATATGAATTTAAAACTTCACTAGAAATTGCCAAATTACTTTCCAGATTTTTCTGCCTGACTTAAACTCCCACCAGCAGTTTATGAAAGTTATCTCTTTACATATTTCCTCATGTTTTAGATTGTCAAGTTTGTTGTTTTAATTTGCATCTCCTGTTGACAACTGCCACTGAGCACCTTATGCTTGTTGGCTTTATAGGTACTATTTCTGTGACTTGCTGGTTACATCTACTGCTCATTTTTCATTTGGGTTGTACATCTTTTCCAAAGTTATAGATGTGAGTTATTTATATATTCTAGCTACTAAATAATTCCTTGTTAAATATCTCGTTCTCCCAGTTGATAGCTTTTTATGAACCCAAACGAGTGAACATGTGTACTAAATTTCCCTTCAGTCTTTCTTCTATGAGTACCTTTTTAAAAACATGGCTGTAATCATACTATAATTGTTTCTACACTCCCCACAGTTTTTAATGTGATCGGTCATCAATTTTCCCCTTTATCCTTGGTGTACTTTAAGAGAAGAAAGTCTTTCCTAACCTGGGATCATGATGATACTTTTCTATATTTTCTTCTAATCATTATGCCCATTACATTTAGATTGTACCTGGAATTGATTGTGTGTGTGACTGGTAAGAAGAAAGTTTCTCCCTTCATATATACAATTTTACCAGCATCATTTAACACTTCTTCTGGTTTGTGATGCCACATCTAGCACGCTTCCATGAATATCTGGTCTATTTCTATGTTTTCTGTGCTAGTAGCCACAGCACATTGCCAAGCCCCTCATACACTAGGTATTCTCATCAAGTAACACGGTGAATTTATATCTCATACTAGTTAATTAGCTTTGTAAACTTGTCACCTGGATGGTGCATGTTTTGACAAGTTATTTCAGATATTGTGAAGGTTTTCTGTGGCTAATACTCCTGTGAATAGAGTCCTCTTCCCATACAACTACAACTACCATTAAAACATTTAATTTGCTATTGGTAGTATTCAGGATGTTGGAATATTAGCTGATATCTAGCCATACTGTCAAACTCTTGCATTAATTCTCTATGTTTTATGGCTGAAATTTGTTGATGTTCTCTGTATACAAATTATATCACAAATAAATTGAGGTTTTTATTAATATAAGGAAGCATTTCTTTCTCCATTAAATTCTTTTTAAATATGGAAACAATGTTTAGTAACATCAAATGCCACTTTGTTGCGTCTACTGTAATAATTACAAGCAGGTGTTTATTTACATAAAATTACATGAATTAATTTTGTCTCATTAAGTGGTACTTTTTAAATTAAATATTTATTTTTGGGGGGGAGGGAGAGGGAGAACAGGAGCGGGGGGTGGGGGGGCAAAGGGAGAAGCAGACTCCCCGTTGAGAAGGGAGAATGATGTGGGACTGGATCCCAGGACCCTGAGATCGTGACCTGAGCCAAAAGTAGATGCTTAACTGTCTGAGCCACCCAGGAACCCCATTAAATGGTACTCCTTTTCCTAGGTGAACACCAATTCTCCCTGCCCCCTTGGGTTCTTGATGCACTCTTGTGTGCTTTTCCTCTCTCTCCCTCTCTCATTACCTCACCATCCTTCTGGTGAACACCTACTTTTCAGGGTGGGATGAAGAAGATAAATCAAAGAAGGGCTGATCAGAGATATGAAAAAACTGGCTTAGGATAATTTCTATGAAGCCAAAAAAGAAAGACGTTTCAAGGAGAAAGTATCCCAATATTAGATAATGTAGAGAGAGAGAGACTGAAGACAGAGAAAATGATTCCTAGGTTTAAAAATGGGAATGTGGGGCATTTGGGTGGCTCAGTCATTAAGCGTCTGCCTTTGGCTCAGGTCATGATCCCAGGGTCCTCGGATCAAGCCCTGCGTAGGACTCCCTGCTCAGTGGGAAGTCTGCTTCTCCCTCTCCCTCTGCTTGTGTTCCCTCTCTCGCTGTGTCTCTGTCAAATAAATAAAATCTTAAAAAAAAAGGGGGGGGGGGAATGTTGTTGGTAACCTTTGAGAAAAGCTTTCACTAAAGTGATGGAGAAGACAGACAGATGATGTGGCTTTATGCTGTAAATGTATGCTGAGAAAATGAGAAAAAAGGAATGTAGGATATTTTTTCAAGGCAGCTTGTTGGGAACGTAAAAGAAGTAAGATAGTAGAGGGAAAGATGCCTATGAGATGAAGCTCTTTTTAGGATTTGGGAGGCCTAAGTTTATTTGTAGGAAAGGAGATGAAACACATGAACAGAATGTAGAAAAAGGGAGAAACAGAAGGTGCTAGAGATTAGGAGGAATATCTGAAAGGCAAGATTCTGAAGGAAATCACAGCTGACTTATCCTGGGAAGAAGAGACACTTCTTTAGTTGACAAAAGCATTTAGTTTGAGAAAAGCATCTAAAAATATGAATACAACATGAATGGCTGAGAAGCATGCCATTCTTCATGGAGGTAATTATCTGAGAGAAACTTTATCCCAAACATGTATAAACAATGCAACTATTGTCACTCTTTTATTTCTAGCTTGCAAATGGAATAGTCCAGGTTTCTAATTTTAACCTTTGGCTTTCATTATTGCTGCTGATTGCTCAGAGACTGGCTCCTGTCCACCAGAAATCCGAACTTGGGAAGAAAGTGGGTTCTAGTTCTAGGACCAGACATCAATCAGATACTTGATATCAAAAGCTATCCTCCCAAAGCGTCACAGTTATTGTTTGTTGTTTTTGTGTGATCACTGTTTTTTTAAACGCTTACTACATATTACTCTACTGAATGGAATAAACTCTAAATAAAACTTAATACTTTAAAACAATTTTTTATCTTTGAAATATAGTTGACATACAATGTTATATTAGTTTCAGGTGTACAACAGTGATCTGACAATGTCTATCCATTGCTCACTGCTCACCATGATAATAAAGTCACCGTCTGTTATATAATGTTAGTACTGTATTATTGACTATGTTCCTTATGCTGTACTTTTCACCTCTATTGCTTATTTATTTTACAACTGGATGTTTGTACCTCTTAATCCTCTTCACTTATTTTGCCCATCCACCTCCCTTCTCCCCTCCGGCAACCACAAATTTGTCCTCTGTATTTATGAGTCTACTTCTGTTTTGTTTATTTTTAGATTCCACATATAAGTAAAATATTATGGTATCTGTCTTTCTCTGTCTTATTTCACTTAGCATAATACCCTCTAGGTCCATCCATATTGTCACAAATGGCGAAATCTCATTCTTTTTTTATAGCTGAGTGATATTCCATTGTGTATGTGTGTGTGTATATATATATTCAGACACACACATCTTCTTTACCCCATTCATCTATCAATGGACACTTAGGTGGCTTAAAGGTGGCAATACTTTTGACAGAAATCTGAAAATGTTCGCTTGCCTAAACTATGTTCAAGTGAAAACCCCTTCTTGTGATCAGGTCAAAAGCTTTCAATGCAGCCTTACACATGGGCTAAGAAACAGACTTTAAAGAAAAGGAATGTAACAATTTCTTGTGCCCAAAAACATTTTTCCAGGGATGCCTGGGTGGCTCAGTCGGTTAAGCGTCTGCCGTCAGCTCAGGTCATGATCCCAGGGTCTTAGGACCGAGTCCCACATCAGGCTCCTTGCTCAGCAGGGAGCCTACTTCTCCCTCTGCCTGCTGCTCCCCCTGCTTGTGCTCTTTCTCGACAAATAAATAAAATCTTAAAAAAAAGGATACTTTTTCCAGATATGGCAGGTGGTAGTCACTGTGTAAATGTTTATTAAATATTCACTTTTTATCCCTTTTTAAAAAATTAAATTCATTTTCTAGGGTACATGGTTTAGAGAACAAGAAGATTCAAGACTAAAGAAATCAAAAATTTGGGAACTAAATTTTATGACTATGTAAGAAAGTTACTATTGAAAAGTTACTATTACTTACCCAGGACAAAGAAATGATGTCAATAAAACATTTGTTTTCCACTTCTCACCTCCAAAGGCTGTAGAAGAAAACAAAAGTGGAATAACACAGACTTTTCTTCAAAGCAAACCAAATGGCCATATATGTCCAGGATTAAACAAATTTTCAGACAGCACTGGGTCCTCACTCCTAGAAAATCGCGCTAGCAAATGGTATGACAAGCCCTCCACAAGTGATGCAGATCAGAGACGCACATCACAGCACTTCCCTCGACAAACCAAGCTCTCAAGATGCTTGCTTCAGCGTAATAAATCTAACACTTAAAGGAAGGTCATCAAGACCACTTCTTTTTCTAATTTTTTTTTTTTTAATTTCCAAATAAAACAAACCCTTAAGCTCTAGGCCAGTTTCAATCCATGGGTCTGGGTAGAGAATGGGCATACTGGGGATTCTCCTTTACCTTGCAGCCAGTTTCAGAATTTGTTATATAACTAGGAACCCTCAAGCCTAAATTGTAGCACACTTAAATTTTCTAACTGAAAGTCTGTACATGAAGATGTTTTCAGAGCATGGGTTTTTTTTTTACCTCCTCCCTGTCACTTTAAGTTACAGGTTACCTATGAGGTTATCTCAGTAGACTTCAGGATTCCATGGCAAACGCTGGCATTCACTGACCCTGGCAAAACTGCTTTGCCAGTCATCTAGTCATATCCCATCCTTACCCCATGGCCCTGATGCTTTTTTTCGCTGAAATTTATTTTGCTTTTAGAAAGCAAGAATACAAGAGACTGCAACGAATTATATTATAAAAGCAAATTAAATTATGTCAGGGCTCTTTAGCATGACCTCTCACTTAAGAAAAGGTATTACTATATATACTACTTATTTTAGTTAATAATCAGTGATACTCCTAAGTATATTATCTTCCTTTATTAGTCTATATACATTTCTATGAATGTAGCAAATCTAAGTTGCTCAGCCAAACCTCTTATGTCAAAACTCAGAAGTAGAAGAACAGAGGGGATGGTGGATACGCAGCACCTACATTTGCTTACCTCACCATATGAACGTTTTTAAACAAAATCTAGGGATGGTCATCCACATCACAAGCTTCTTTTAAAGGTATGTATCTATAATGCATATTGTTTCAAGAAAATCACCGACTGGACGCACAGGCTCAGGTGCAGAGATTCCTGACCTGACAGTCAAGGTGGCTCTTACTTACACTTATAAAATCTGGCAGCGACATAGCCTGCAGGAGTGCCCAGCAGCACCCACAGGACCACAGCACAAGTCATCAGTGCTCCTCTGTTGGCAGGTGACAAAAATCCCAGGCAAGCGAAAACTAAAAAATAAGTATTTTAAGTTACAAATTTTATTCCTGTTTCCTTTCTGAAGTAATAGAAGACCCCTTTCGATTTTTTATTTTTTTATTTTTTTTTAAAGATTTTATTTATTTATTCGACAGAGATAGAGACAGCCAGCGAGAGAGGGAACACAAGCAGGGGGAGTGGGAGAGGAAGAAGCAGGCTCATAGCAGAGGAGCCTGATGTGGGGCTCGATCTCATAACGCCGGGATTACGCCCTGAGCCAAAGGCAGACGCTTAACCGCTGTGCCACCCAGGTGCCCCACCCCTTTCGTTTTTTTAAACAAGAAACCAAATACAATCTCATTAATATACTGTCTTACCATACAGTCACACTAAATCTTAGCAATATTTTAAGGTACTACATCAACAGGATAATAAATAAAGCAAACTCTACTTTGGCCATTTCTTGTCAGGGTCCATAAGATCCCACCTTTCCTATTATCCGGGAAGGCTGACTGGGTGCTCACGGGTGCTTTCAGCTCTTCTGATTCAAGTACAGCTTTTTTTTTTCTTTTTTTTTAAGATTTTAAAATTTTTTTGAGAGAGAGAGGAGGGAGGGAGGGATGGAAAGAGAGAGAGAGCGCACATGAGTTGTGGGAGGGACAAAGGGGAAAAAGGGGGTAGAGAGAGAGATAGACAGTGAGAATTTCAAGTAGACCCCGTGCTGAGCAGAGCTGATGTGGGGCTCGATCCCATGACCCTGAGATCATGACTTGAGTTGAAACCAAGAGTCACTTAACCAACTGAGCTACCCAGGTGCCCTGTCAAGTATAGCTTTTAAAAATTAATATGAATAAAGATATTCCCACCATGAAATAGTCCCACTTTTGTTCCCTTTAAAAATAATACTTGGGGAGGCAGTGGTGCCTGGGTGGCTTAGTCGGTTAAGCATCTGCCTTTGGCTCAGGTCATGAGCCCAGAGTCCCAGGATTGAGCTCTGCACTGGGTTCCCTACTCAGCAGGGAGTCTGCTTCTCCTTCACCCTCTGCTGCCTCTCTCTTGCTCATGCTCTCTCAAGTAAATATATAAAATCTAAAAATAAATAAATAAATAAAAATACTGAATCCTCTGGGGTGAAAAATACCTTATAACAGTCAAACACAAAAGACAAGACAAAACCTAACCAATGAATAAAACAAGAGAATATGGGGCGCCTGGGTGGCACAGCAGTTAAGCATCTGCCTTCAGCTCAGGGCGTGATCCCAGCGTTACGGGATCGAGCCCCACATCAGGCTCCTCCGCTATGAGCCTGCTTCTTCCTCTCCCACTCCCCCTGCTTGTGTTCCCTCTCTTGCTGGCTGTCTCTATCTCTGTCAAATAAATAAATAAAATCTTTAAAAAATAAAAATAAAAAAATAAAATTAAACAAGAGAATAAAGATTTCACAGTACCAACTTGCTGAACACAAGTTACTGAAAGCCTTGGTCAATGACCTGGGGAAATTCTGGCTTCTACCTTTATTTACTTGGTTGGTTTTATTTGTTCTTCCTTATATAACCCACCTGACTAATAAGAATAAAAATGATATCTTGTATTTGTAGAGATTCCTGGCTTTAAGCTGGGATTCAGAAGTTATCACTTTGCTCAGAAAGAAATCCAAGTGGCTTTTTAATCCCAGGAGCAAGAAAGTTCCAAGAGTTTCCGAGGTGTACATAATCAAGCACATGTCCACCCACACCTTCTCATCACTACCGACCGAAGGGCAAGAGGAGAAACTCATAAGCAGGACACCAACCAGGGTAACTTTAGAAGACCTATCAGAATTTCAACCAAAATGCATCCCCCCTTTCTCCCCAGAACTGAGAAGTGGACTGTTCTGAAGGAGAAAGCTCATATTTGAGCATTTAAGGAAAATGATCCATAGGCTCTCTGAAACTTTCCTTCCTCACTAATTCACTTTCTAGCAGACCCCAACAAGGACCAGATGATGACAGAAGGCAACTCCCAATAAAATTTTCAAAGAGAATTTTATCCTGAAGCACCCACTCTGCTCCTGCTCTACCCTGACTCTCTGGAGATCTAATGCCTTCATGCTATCCTCTGGCTGTGTCCAAATCTCTGTCATGATGTCTTCTCCCAACCCACCCTCTTCGGTATAATATACTTAAGAATTCTAGGCCTACCCATCACAGCTGCATCTCCTTACCTAAGTAGCTAAAGATACATGTTCTCGTTAATCTTCAGGTTAGTCTTCAAAGTAAGCCTAGAGGTGTAAGTCAGTGGTTCTCAAACTTACTCAGGTGCCAGACACTGGGAAGTGAGAATCCTCTTTGTAAAGCATTTATAAAGTTCCATCACAAAAATGTGGAATAATTTTACTAACATAAAGTGACTTTAGTATTACATATTTAATATGCAAACATAAGAACAAATGTTCATTAAAAAATTATTAAAAGGTCAGGGATTTCCGAATTCTTCCAGTAATAATTCATGTGTTACTGTTCATTAGAAGGCACCAATAAAGGAAACATAAGGAAAATAAAAGCAAAATTTAGAAAATTCTATTCATAAACCTTTTTTTCTTACAATTAAGAAAACTGCAGAAATACCGTATTCCCATACAGCAGCCTCAGAACCACCCCTGTGACTGATCAGCAACTCAAAGGGGGAGGAGGGGCTATTAAAAAAAAATGGTTGTCTTAATTGACAAAAATTTAAGTAACAACATTTCTGAAGATTTTCAGGTGGCACAAAGAGAAGATATTTTTTGTGTAGGAAGCTCTCTCCTGAACACTGCTAGTGAAGAAAGGTCTTGCTTCCTAAATCCTTCTAAGATGAGGAAGGTCTAAAAAAAGCTTTCTGCCTCATTCCCTCTTCTTTTTTTTCTTTCAGTGGAAGCCAAAAATGTCTTGGAATCCTTATCATACTGCTCCTGGTGGGGTGGCAGAGTCAACCTGCATGACTCTGGTTCCAAGCCACCCAGACTGAGACCCAGCTGGTCTTCAAGTACCTAGTCCTCTTTAGCTCCAACTCCATGACAAAGGCTTGGTCTCTATGCAGCCGTAAGGAGATATGAAGTCAGATTTCTGGCACAGCTAACCCTGCCTCCCAGTAACGTATAGCCAAAGCACACAGACTTAAAAGCGAAAAGGGCTCTTAGAAACAATCTAGCCTAGATACACTTAGGAAAACTGGTTTCCATGTTGTTGTTGTTTTTTTAAAGATTTTATCTATTTATTTTAGAGAGAGAACGCATGAGTGCGCAAGCAGGGGGAGGGATAGAGGGAGAGAGAAAATCTCAAGCAGACTCCGTGCTGAGCGCCGAGCAGGGCTCGATCCCATAATCCGGAGATCATGACCTGCACTGAAATCAAGAGTTGGATGCTTAACCGAGTCACCCAGGCCCCCCAGAACACTGGTTTTCAAATAATTATTTAGAAAAAGTATTTTCTACTTTTTAATTTTCCCTTAATACTTACATAGAGTCACAAAAGTCATAATTAAAATCTGTGTCCCCGATCCAAGAAAGACTGATAGTAGCATCCCTTTTCTTGGAGGACGGAATATATCACCATGAACTAGTTTCCAGCCAAATTCTTCCTGGGCATCCTCCTAAAAAGGGAATGAAGTTGTTTAATTGATATGTGGTATCACCAGGACAGCTAGACAGTTTGTTCTATATGCTGATACTGAAAAATTTTTTTAAACTTACAAATGTTAGTATTTATTTCAATTTCAAAGTTTTATGAAGTTTGACTCCTAGAGCTTTATACAGTCTTCCTGAATTGCTTTTAAAGGAATGTTGTATGTTAAGGTCTATAAAAATATATTGAAAAACTTCAAAAAGATACAAAATAATGTGGTACTTGTCTAGTTCTAGTCAAGCTTTATGAGCCAACCTGATGACTTAATTTTTACTCACACTTTATCCTTTTCAATCTACATTTACTAATTTCCAAAATGAATGAATGGTATTAGGTTTCACAGCTACTTTGCTGGGTATAGTAGGCTTAGCTATGAGCATATGAATAAGTTTGTCACCAGCCCTAACTGCTCTCCTGATCTCTAGACACACGTACACAATTTGCCTAATCAACAGCTCCACATGGTTGTTTAATAAGCATCCTGAACAGAATTACCCACAACTGAATGGATTCTCCCTCCCCACCTATACTCATTCTGCAGCAGCACCCCCCCCCAACCTGGTCACCCAGTAGTAAAAGCTCCATCTTGCCAGCTGTTCAGTCTCCAAAACCTTGGAATCCTCCTTAATTCCCCCCTTTTTTCACACCTTGAATAGTCCCTTAACAAATCTTCAGCTCTGCCTCCAAAATATTTCAGCAGAACCCAACACTAGCTCCCTGTTAGACTCATGACCTCTCACTTGGCTATTGCAATATATACCGCACCGACCTCTGTGTTCCCACCTTTGCTTCTGTTCAGTTACTTCTCAATACAGGAACCAGCAGGGTCCTTTAACCAACTGGGTGCTCTGGACCAGAAACATGGGGTCATTTATTTTCTCTCCCTCTTCCACCTTCTCCACAGTCAACCAGTCAATCAGTATTCCATCCCACCTTCTTAACACCCTCTGTATCTGTCTGTCCATCTCCTTTTTTCTTCCCTGCCACCATCCTATCTCTGGGAGTTCCATAACCACCTCTGGACTGGTTTCTGTACCTTCAATCTTGCCCTGTTCTGAATGATTCTCCACATAATATTCAAAGTGATTTTCCTACATCACAAACCTGGCTAGGTCAGTGCTGCTTAAAATTCTTTTAAGAGCTTCCCTGTGATCTTCAAACTGTATTGCTTACAAGTCCTTCAGACTCTGGCCCCTGTTACTTTTTCAGCCTCATTTCTCTACATTTCCTTCAGGATGGATCTCGTCTCTACCCCAAATTCCCAAACTTCTATCTTTGTGAATAGCAGACAATGCCATTGATAATATGGTACATTTACACATATTTTTTAATAAATATAAATCAAGGGGCGCCTGGGTGGCACGGCGGTTAAGCGTCTGCCTTCGGCTCAGGGCGTGATCCCGGCGTTGTGGGATTGAGCCCCACATCAGGCTCCTCCGCTATGAGCCTGCTTCTTCCTCTCCCACTCCCCCTGCTTGTGTTCCCTCTCTCGCTGGCTGTCTCTATCTCTGTCACATAAATAAATAAAATCTTAAAAAATAAATAAATAAATAAATAAATAAATATAAATCAAGTGAAATTTGAAACATGGAAACTTTTATATAGGTACTAATCCTGCTCTTACAATGGCTAATATAAGGAAATAATAAAAATACTTCCATATATACCAGGGAATTACACTCTAGTCATTTTTGATGAATGTACAAATTGAAGTTTTATTAAAAGTACATGGGTTCTAAATGGATTGAATAAAATTATATTTGGGATTGGCTTCAAAATAACTGAAAGGGAGGAGCTGGTGGGATTCTAAAACAAAACTGAACATGTGAGCTAAGAACTGCTGGACCAGGGTGATGGGTATATTACTCTCTGTGCTTCTGTGAATGTCTACATTAAAAGTATGTGGGGAAAAATATACACTCATCTCTTCTTTTAGGTGGGGTAGTGTTACAGACGAGGGACCATTTCTGATTACTTTTTTACTGAATTAGCACTAAAAAATTCTGAGTTAAGTGAAAACTAAGTTTCCCATAAAGAGCCAGGTCCCCTTTCTTTGGAGAAAACAAATGTGACTAGTTTCTTATTATCTTTGCAGAGATACTCTACTTATACATAAGGAAATGCATGAATACCTTTTCTCATTTTGCATAAATGGCAGCGTATTATACAAATTATTTCACACCTTGCTGTTTTAGTCTAATGATATCATGGAGATGCTTCCACATTTGTATATACAGAATTGCCTCATTCTTTTTAATGATTACACAGTATTCCACTACAGGGACATTCCCTAATTTATAAAAATCAGTCCCCTATTAATGAGTATTTGGGTTTCTTAAGATCTTTTGTTATTATAAGCAATAATATATTGTTTTAAAATAAAAAATAGCAGTAATAATGAAAACCTTTGCATCCAAGTTAGTTTCTAAGAACTGAATTGTCGGGTCAAACTATTTACATTATAAACTAATACTGCCAAAGTGCTTTTCATTAAGTTATACCAATTTACATTCTCACAAACTATGCATCAAAGTGCTCATGTCCTCAATCCCCCACCACATTATCAAACATTTTAATTTCTGTCAGTGTGCCAGAGGAGCAATCTCACACTGCAGTTTTATTTTGCATTTCTCTTATTATGAATGATCCTACATCTTTTTATGTGTTTAAGAGCCATTTGTGTGTGTGTTTTTTTTTTTTTTTAAAGATTTTACTTGTCAGAGAGAGAGAGCGTGAGAGAGAGTGCACGCACGCACAAGTAGGCAGAGCTACAGGCAGAGAGAGAAGCAAGCTCCCCGCCCAGCAAGGAGACTGATGTGGGGCTTGATCCCAGGACTCTGGGATCATGACCTGAGCCAAAGGCAGATGCTTCACCGACTGAGCCACCCAGGCATCCCTTGTGTTTCTTTTTAATGGCCTCTCTTTTCATGTACCATGCCTGGTTTCTTACTGGGCTGCTGCTTGTTTTTTTAATGATTTTAGGATTTCTTTATTTATGAGGAATTAACTGTTTGTGACATGTGTTAGATATTTTCCCATTTGACTTTCATCTTTTTACTTAATGGTATTTCTTACTATTCAAATTTTTTAAAACATAGTAATCATAGAGCAATCATTTCTTTTTTAACTTCTGGCTGTGATACTTAAAAAATTCTACCCTTCTTCAAGATTTAAAAATAACTTCTCATGTGTTCTAGTATTTTATAGTTTCACATTTTGATTTAACATAATGAATAAGGTTGGAATCTACCTTATTTTTCAACCAGATGGCCACCCACTTTATCCAATACTATATATCAAATTTGTTTTTTTCTCTGCTGATACATTTTTGTTAATCTCCAAATTTAGACTCATTATAAACAGAAAATGTTTACTTGGAATCTCTTTGTTCACCCATCTTTCTAAATATCTCTTTCAGATTGTTTTTTATTTATTTATTTTCTGCTAAAGTACTTATATAGAAATTTCTTCATGTATGATCGATTGAAGGATTGATTGATTCACTGCTGAAGTTTACTTCTATAGATATTCCTTCAGTGATGGTCTGTGGTCCACTATTTCTGTTCATCTGAAAAAGGTATTTCACCTTCATTCTTGAAAGATACCTTCTCTAGGTACATGATTCCACGTAAACAGTTAATTTCCCTCACTGATTTAAGATGTTCTGTCTCCGAGCTTCCATTTCCAATTTAATAGTTTTTCTTTTGCAGATTCTCATGCTTTCCCCCTCGCTGGCTGATTCTAAGATATTTTTTCCTCTGGTGTTCTATGGTTTTGTCACAGTTGATCTAGATGTGGATTTCTTATTATTTCTTCTGCTTGGGACACACTGTGTTTCCTTTATCTAAATATTCCTGTAATTTTTTCACATACTTTACACTCTGTAATTAATAGTTGTAGTACCTGACATCTTCAGGGGAGTTCTAAATGTTTACTGTGAATTTTTTGTGAATTTCTAATAGATTGTTTCTAAAAATTTATTTATTTATTTTTAGAGAAGTTGGGGGGAAGCAGAGGAAAGGAAGAGAAAGAATCCCAAGCAGACACCCCACTGAGCGGGGAGCCCAACGTGGGCTCAATCTCATGACCGTGACATCATGACCTGAGCTGAAATCAAGAGTCAGACACTCAACTGATTGGGCCACCTAGGCACCCCTAGGTCATATTTTATTGATCTTAAATTGGGGAATTCTACAAACCTAAATTTGGGAGACTTTACGTCAAAGGATTTCTACTTGATTCTGCCAAGAATCAGAAGGCATTTATTAACCTAGAATCATTTTGCTCCCCTTTAAGAATCCATGCTTAATACAGGAGGAGACCGAGGTTCAGCTCCCTCATTATTGACCCAAGGTTTAAATTCCCAGTTGGTTAGAGACTTTATAAAAGGACTGACTCAAAGGAGAATTCCATCCTCTTGCGCTTGCATTGCTTCCTGCTCTGGTCTCAGCTCACTTTTGTGGGGGATGGGGTGGAATTGGAAGATAGTCCCTGGATACCTTTTTACCTATCACGAGCCCAGCAATGCATCAACAAGGCTAGTACATCAAGGAATGGCTCATTCATTCATTCAAAAAACATTTACTGAGCACCAACTATAAAAACATAGCACTGTTTAAAAAACACCAGAGGGGCGCCTGGGTGGCACAGTGGTTAAGCGTCTGCCTTGGGCTCAGGGCGTGATCCCAGCGTTATGGGATCGAGCCCCACATCAGGCTCCTCCGTTAGGAGCCTGCTTCTTCCTCTCCCACTCCCCCTGCTTGTGTTCCCTCTCTCGCTGACTGTCTCTATCTCTGTCGAATAAATAAATAAAATCTTAAAAAAATAAAAAAAAATAAAAAAATAAAAAACACCAGAGACACTATAGTGAGTATAACAGAAAAATCCCTTTTGAGTATGTGTTCTCATTGGGAAGACAGACAATTAACAAAACAAGTAAAATACAGAGTACCTTAGATGGTGGTAAGTGCTACAGAGAAAACTTAGAAGGTATGGATGTATATGGGGCCAGGGAGGTGTAATTTTAATTTGATGGTCAGGAAGGTCTCACTGGGAAGATCCAATTTCAGTAATGACTAAGTAGGTAAGGGAGCTAGCCATGTAAATATCTGAGGGAGTAAATAACATTTGAGGTAGAGAGAAAAGCAAGTGTAAAGGCTGGAGCTGTGAGAACATGCCTGACATGTCTGAGGAATAGCAAGGAGGCCAGTATGGCCAGAGCAGAGCCCCAAGGGGGCACTGCAGGGCCTACAAACCAGTGTAAAGACTCTGGCTTTCACTCTGAGTGAAATGGAAAGCCACTGGAGGGCTGTGATCAGGAGTGAATGATCTGAGTTATGTATGAACAGACTTGCTTGGACCACCACGGTAAGGTAGGAAAAAAGGAATGGGAGCAAGAGGGGAAGCAGGGTTGCCGTGGCCTCTACCCCATGACACCTCAGTACAAATGAAGAAGAAAATACCATTAGTTCAGCAATCATTTGAAATTGCCAAGTATGAAGAGTATTTTGAAATTATTTTAATAAAATATTTAATAAAATAATCAGTAAAAATAATGGAAAAGAAACTGTAGTGCAGAAATGCTAAAAAGCTTATAAACATTAATATATTCTTTTTCTAATTAGGACAGAAAAGTTATGGGGAACAGGCTAAGAAGTTGGGGAAAAGTAAGCAATAAACTTACTTTTTTTGTATTCATTACAAGTCACTATGATTCTTGTGGAAATTTTATCAAAGAGCTGCTATACAATGAAAAAGTATAAAATGTATAACATTATATAACTTTAAGTGTTTTGAGAATAAACGAGATTGGGACATTAAATTACTTTGAATATACCAAAGGTTGAAATGATAAAATTCAGTGAAAATTAATTTTAAGAAGTTAAACACATGCACAAATAAAAACTGCCTGGGAGTTATTCCACTCAACTTTGCTGTTTCACAAGCTGGGTGCAGGCTGGGAATGGAAAATCTGAGAGTTGACAGCACGCACGTGAGAACAGGGGACAGACATGGAGCTGTGCACCTACGCCCACTCCACACCCATCCAGTAACACAGACGGGGCTGTGAACAGTGCAGCTCTGAATGCTGGAGCGACTACATTTCTAGAGCATACCAACTCTTAAGGATCATTTTCTTATTTGAAAAGATGAATTCAGGATAACTTTTAAGAAGAAAGATTCTGTCTAAAGCCATTTTTCAACTTTTTCCAAAGAACAAAATAAAGACTATCCTTAGCAGACCAAAGAACAGGTCAAATGTTTCACTCACTGTAGAATCCATCTGATTATATCTGGCAATATCTTTATGCAGTGTACGTAGCATAATCATAGCCACCATTCCAGACAAGAAGAGGACAATGACCAGGGAATTCATGATGCTGTAGAGATAAACATGGCAGGATTAATCTGTACCTTAATTTCCTTTTTAAAATATTTACTCAGTAACATTAAAACAGTACTGATCAACATCAAAATTTGACCTAAAATCCAAAGATTCAATGAGCTGTGCTCTATTATATGTCCTAGTGGATACATAACTTTATATACTTATCATAATAATCTTATCATAATCTGTTGAGAACTAGGATTTTTTCTGCCTGTGGTCAACATTATTGAGTAAGTACTATACCCAAATAAATGGAATACAAGTTGTAGAGATCAACAAAGGTCTGTATCCTTAAGAAATTTATGACAAATTTACTCAGTAAGTTAATGAGTATCAAAAGGTAGTCAAGCAAAGCAGAAAAAGGAGAGAGACGGCACCATAAACTCTCCAGATAAAAATTTTGAGTCATGCTTTGAAGAGAATAATAATAATAATAATAATAATAATAATAATAATAATAATAATAAATAGCCATAACATGAGCAGTAGCTTCTTCCATTTCAGGTAAGGTGCTCAAATGGTCTGTTTCCTTCATTCTCCTTTAATCCCTAGGGACAGTCTCGTGAGGCAGGTACTTCCAGATAAAGAAATGGGACTCTGAATAATTGGGTGACCTGGCCTGACTCAGAGTGACCAGGCCAGGACTGAACACAAGTCTATCCAATTCAAAAGCCCAGACTTCTGGAGAACTAGAGAGGAGTAAAGAATGAAGGAGATATTCAAAGGGACAAAACATAGAGTAAGCCCAGAGCATAAAGTGGATTAACTCTGTATTCTTACCTAAACCACTGAATGTGGGTATGAGGCATAGATTCCAGAATGTAGTCCCATCTAGATGCCCATCTGATGTTTTTATCTTCCTAGGGAGATAAAAGAAAACAAAAATCTTTAAATAAGCAGTTGCTGACAAAAGTATATTAAGAATCCAAACATTTCCACTCATAGCTTGACTTTCCATTCAGTTAACAAATGTAATTGCTCAATATCATAACCTGGATTAGTCATGAGTTTCAGAGTTTAGCTCTAACTTAAGTCTTAGGAAATTCAAAATGAGATTCGGCAGTAAATAACAAATAATAAAAGAGTTCCTAAAAGTACCTAGTTACCTATATTTTTTTAAAGTCTTGCTTTAAATTTTAACTAACAAAAGTTTATTTTAGATATCAAAATTTAGAGCTGTACTTATTAATTTTTTCAGAAAAACTGAGTGGTATAACTTATTTTTTAGTCTTTTTGATGCCATCTACCTATCCTTATGAGACCCTAGAGTCATAACTGAGCATCTGGAAGGTGTCACCCATAATGAGCTCTTAATACCTAGAAATACATAGTGTTTATTGCACCACGCTTGTAAAATCACACACTATATGGGGAGAGTAAACATCACAACTATACACGATTGCCAAGATAGTTTATTAAAAATAGAGGTGGAGGGGTGCCCGGGTGGCACAGTCAATTAAGTGCCTGCTCAGGCTATGATCTCAATGTGGTGAGACTGAGCCCTACATCTGGCTCTGCATTCAGTGTGGAGTCTACTTAAGACTCTCCCTCTACCCACCTCCCCTCCCCACATGCACATGCGCTCTCTCTCTCTTAAATAAATAATTAAAAAAAAAAAAGTAGAGGTGGAATATTGCCTCAGATTCTCATAAGTGAACTTTTACTTTCCTCCTAAGAAACTTCTACATTAATGAAAACACTACCTAAGAACCTATATAAATCATCTAATATTAGGAAACTCTCCACTAAAGTTTATACTAATCCAGACTTTAAAATAGTGTTGCTTTCCCAAATGCTTGTTACATAAATCTTTGACATTTTCATATGATTCTCTATGCCTATTTTCTACCTTTTGTCTTCTACGTATCTCTTATGACTAAACATTTAATCAGGTTCAATTCTCCAATTTACTATACTTCTCATTTAACTGGAGACTTAGCTTTGAGTATGATTATGCTGCCTGGTGCACTGACAAACTATTCCAAATCAGCTCATTAAAAGCTTATCTATGTGACAAGGTTAATCATTAATATTTTTAATTAGTTTAAGTAGTATAAATTTAAAATCAATTTCTGAGTTATACTAGAGATAAAAACAAACTCACCTGGAAGCTAACAGAATAAGTATAGGCAATTTTGATCTCCCCAGAAGCCTTGTTACTTATATCCATGGGGGGTCCAGAGCAGTCCGGTTTATCTATATGGGTATGCTTGAAGCTGTGGGAAGAGACAGTTTGGCAAGATGCTGATAAAGTACAGTTTTAAAAAATGGGGTAAAGACTAGAGATTCTGTACATATTTTAAAATGCTACTATAGTCAAAGCAAAATTATTCATGTCACATTTAATCGTACAAATATTTACTTCATATAAATAATGGACTTAGTTATAAGTATGTGTAAGAAATTATTATTCAAAATTAGAAACAAACTTTTAAAAGCACTGTAATTGAAGAACATTAAATATCTTTAAAAAGAAAAAGGGGCACCTGGGTGGCTCAGTTGGTTAAGGGTCCAACTCTTAATTTCAGCTCAAGTCATGATGTTAGGGTCCTGGGATCAAACCCTGCATCTGGCTCCCTGCTCAGCATAGAGTCTACTTGTTTCCCTCTCCCTCTACAGACTCCGCCCCTTCCCCATCTCACGCAAGCGGGCTCTCTCTCTGAAATAAATCTTCAAAAATAAATGAAGGGGCACCTGGGTGGCACAGCAGTTAAGCGTCTGCCTTCAGCTCAGGGCGTGATCCCGGCGTTACGGGATCGAGCCCCACGTCAGGCTCCTCTGCTATGAGCCTGCTTCTTCCTCTCCCACTCCCCCTGCTTGTGTTCCCTCTCTCGCTGGCTGTCTCTATCTCTGTCAAATAAATAAATAAAATCTTTAAAAACAAAAATAAATGAATAAATAAACAACTAACTTAAAAAACAAAAATAAACACTGAGGGAGTTTAAATTAACCGCCATCTTATAATGGCATGC
This sequence comes from Ailuropoda melanoleuca, assembly GCF_002007445.2. Classification (NCBI taxonomy): domain Eukaryota; kingdom Metazoa; phylum Chordata; class Mammalia; order Carnivora; family Ursidae; genus Ailuropoda; species Ailuropoda melanoleuca. The sequence continues at coordinate 129,614,326 of NC_048224.1, read as the reverse complement.
ATTTTTTTTGAGAGAGCACACATGAGATGGGGGAGGGGCAGAGAGAGATGAAGAGAACCTTTTTTTTTTTTTTTAAAGATTTTATTTATTTTATTTTGAGAGAGAGTGTGTGTGTGTGACAGGAGAAGAAGGGGGACAGGGAGAGAAAGAATCGCAAGCAGACTTAGCACTGAGAACAGAGCCCCACACAGAGCTGGCTCCCACAACCCTGAGACGACTTGAGCTGAAATCAAGAGTCGCAGGCTCAACTGAACCACAAGGGCACCCCGGCATGAATTTCTTCACCAGCAGTAGCATGGGCAAAAGGCTACTTCAATGGCGGAGTGGGGAGTGTATGAGGGGGAAACATGAAAAAAAAAAAAGGAATACTCAATCAAAAAAGGATCTCACAAATAACTGACAGGTACTTTCATACCAAAAATACTGAACAACTTGAAGAGACACTCTTTCAATGACTTGTCACACAATGGCATCTAACAGTGCACGGAGATTTTAGAAATGATAGCACCCATCAGCTCATTTGATGGGGTGCCTGGCTGGCTCAGTCTGAAGAGTGTGTGACTCTTGATCTCAGGGTTAAGTTTGAACCGCACGCTGGGTGTAGAGATTACTTAAAAAAACAAAATCTTAAAAAAAAAAAAAAATCAGCTCATTTGGGCCTCTGATGAGAGGTCAAGTTGCAAATATTAGAGGCAATGCTTTTCCACCATAAGGGGAAACACTGTCCCAACCACTCACGTTCTCCACTCCAAGCTGACACAGAAAAGCTGTCAAAACTTCCTGATTAAAAAACATAACAAAAAGGTACTCTGGCTTGAAAAAATATCTGCATGGAAAAAAAAAAAATCTATGATTTTTCTGGACAACCCACAACTTAATAACAAATCACAATAAAGGGAGTTTTAGTAGAATCAATTCTGAAATGCCAGATTATATGTCAGAATACTGATTAAAGAAAAAGCTAACTGGGACCCAAATACTCATTCTTTGGGAATAATTTCACTTATATTTACTTACTTATTTTATTTTTTTATTGTATTTTATTTTTTTAAGTAAGCTGTCTGCCCAAAATGGTGCTTGAACTCATGACTCTGAGATAAAGAGCTCCATGCTCCACTGACTGAGCCAGCCACATGCCCCCCTTTAAGTCACCTCTACACCCAACGTGGGGCTCAAACTCCCAACCTCCAGATCAAGAGCCACACGCTCTTCCGATTGAACAGACAGGCACTCCCACATTCATTTACTTTTTACCTGTTTGTATAGTTACCTTTTTGGTTCAAGTTTGGCAGCCACTAATCTTGCTCCCATGGACCCAGTTTCAACAACATGATAGTAGATTTTGATGTCAACGTGGTTGAAGATGTAAAATGTATCTCTTTCATGGAATTCTGACTGTGGAACAGAACTTAAAGGTAGAAAACTGGCTATACAGGAGTCAAGACAAAACTTTAAAATGAGGCACAAAAAGTATGAAAATTTGAGCTTAGACAGAGTTTTAATCCCTCCGCGTAAAAACGTTTAAGTTTTAAGCTTAAACTCTCTATAAGCCAAAACTAATTGGCACAGTACAAATTATATTTCTTTAATGCTTTAATTCTTACATAAAAGTAGGTACCTGTTAAAAAGAACACATCTAATATTTTCTATCTTTCCACTTATGATAAAACGAACAAAATAAACGTTAAAATATTACATGTTATGAGCATGCTAAATCTTACACATCTCAACACTTTTCCTCCTTGGAAGTTTTGTAACTTCACACTAAACCAATAACCTAAATTATTCAAGTGTTTCTGGTCAACTCTCCCAAAAGCATTAGCCAATGTAACCGGTTTCATGATCAAGCTTATGCTAACGTCTACTGCCAAGTCATATTAATTAAGAGTTAAATCGAGCACACAACATTTAATATCTACTCCCAGTAAATTTTAATACTTTCTATATTAATGTCTTTACTATCATTTTTAAATATGAAAGAATGGCCATAAAGGCATTTACCTTTTAAAAACAGGTATAATACCAAACTTTTGCAATATAATATTTTATGGACTTAAATTTGTAATACAAACTTCATGGACTTATAATGAGGTCTTTCTGGAACTCCACCAATCTACTTTTTAAAAAATATATGTAAGACTTATGAGTCTAACTTTCAACAGAGTCAGAACATACAAAGCCCCAGCCCTTAGCATAGTGCTTAGCATGTAACAGACACTCTCAGTGAATGCTGAACTAAATCTGAATTATTTTAGTTCTAGAATTAAATTTATATATTGTTAATCTGGCCTAAGTTTAAGACCTAAGTAGTTGTGCTTCAGAACATCTGAATTGTACTTATCCAATGAACATAACAAATTCTGTCCAGGTAAAGACTGAATCCTTCTGTACCAAAAAACCATTTTTAAAAAGTAACATAGTTTTTCACGAACTTACATTAATAACACAGGCATCTTTTGCATGGCCTTTATCTGTAATATAACAGCCAATAGGAAAACCAGGATTACAGAACCTCTGACCATCTTCAACATCATAACACCACGTTACAGGCATATTATCCACAATCCTGTGCATAGAAATAAAAGTCAAGTTAGAAATCGTCGAACATGACTAAGAAATAGTGCCCAAAGCTGTGTTACCACTTCATAAAATTTAAATGTCTATAAATACCTATAAATAAGATGTCAGAACTACAATAAAAGAATTTTGGTAAGATGTGCTGTATTTCATAAGCAATAGCATTATGCCAATATTTGATACACTACAGTGAAGAAAAAAACTTTATAGCTTCTTCGAAACTACAAATGTATATAGCAAAGTGAATTTTATAAATTAACGTACTGCAGTTGCTAATTTAACAGTATCATTATCTAGATACATAAGTATAGTTTACTTTTAGCAAAATACTCAAAACTCTAAATCAGGTGCGAAGCAATATATCTAGTTCCTTAGGAAGAGTTTGATGGAATAGTATAGAAGTAAATGTCCTTTATTACTTGGTAATTCAATAAAAAGGAGAAGAACATAACTGCAAGATGGGAAAATATTCAACTTAAGGGCCAGGTGAAAAAGTGAAAATTATAGTATTATCTATTAAAGCTGTGTAAATCCAACTTATGTCTAAAAGAAATGCTACTATAAAATTAAAGAAACAAAATTTAAAAGTTCTATAGTGAAAAACAACTTTAAAAAAGGGATAAAAATAAAGAATAAGTAAAGAATAAGGCTCTGTAGCATTGTCTAACTATATTAAAGTCCGAGCATGTGGTCCCCTATGCCAAGAGCACACTACAGGATACAAATTAAAAAAAATTACTAAAAAATATAGTAGCTATATTACAGTCGTAAGACGACACTCCAGGGCATGTTTTATTTGTTAATTAATGTATGCCTTAGGAAGTAAAATTATGATTCTATATGCACCCAAGGTGTACATTAATGACCTAATAAAACATGTCTCGTCACATTTAAACACTATTTAATAGTACCCTATATACCAAATTTTAGAATCACCTACACTATTAAGTTGCTTATTACTATAACCAGCAGGCCAGTAGTTCCCATGAAAAAGGCCATAAAATATTAGAAGCATAAAAGCAATGCTATATAAAATAAATAATTCAGATTTTTTTGAAGCTTAAACAATTAGTTAATTGCTTTAATTTTTTAGAGATGAAGTTCAATGAATATACACTAGCAATATATTAATTATAATATCTTTAAGCTATCATAGTAGAGAAAGTACTACATAAAAATTATAGTGCTAGTTACAAAATAAGAAATTAAGGAGCAATTTAGACTTTTTAAAAACAAGCATCCTAAGCTTATCATTCATATAATGCCTTGACACAATAACCTTTTCCTGGTAAGAGGAAGCATTAAAAAAAACCCAAACACTTGGAAATAATGTAAGAAAATTTAAAGAATATAATTTTCAATTACTGTGTTGCTAATAAGTTAAGGAGTAACTGAAAATTCTATTCTTTAAATTTTGCTAATGAGTTAGCGAGTAGTAGTTATTTGAATTTATAACACCAAAAATAGTAAAAATCTTTTTTTTCCCTATATTACAGTAAAAAAGAAGGACTCAAAAGGATAAAGGTTGAATGACTGGCCCCATTTTTTTCTTTTTTTTTTTTTTCTTTAACCATCAAGGACTCCTTTCCATTATTTTCCTTTACCTTCCATGGACTCCATTTGAAACACTTCTATTAATGAAACCTCATCTATTAATAACTCATTTCCCCAATAAATTAAATTCCCAGAGTTTCTGATCAGAATGGAATAACCCATGTTACCATAATGCATTCAGAAAAATGTAGCCAAAAGCAAAGAAGCTTGGCATTTAAGTTACTCTCTGTAGTTTTAACATGAGTACATTTACACTGTTAGGATTTTGAATTTTTGAAAACAGTACATCATTCCCCTCCCCTGCTAGCTTGCAGGGATCTAGGATTGGAACTCACTAGACTAAAATATCTTCAAAGACCCCTCTCTGTCCAATAAGCTATGAACCTAAAAAATTTAAATACTGTGATAACTAGCTCTATAATGATACTTTTATAAATAGTATGTCACGACCATCTAGAAACTTGAGCAAGATGTATAATTATAAACCATGCAGAGCAGAGTTGAAGGGAATTCAAGTGTCTGGTGCTAAGATCAAAACATTTGTCAGTCTCAAGAATCAAGAAGTAGCTTAGGTTATTGACAGAACAAGCCAAGAACATCTTCAAATTGTGTTCTAACATCCCAAACAAGAATTTAAAGTATTCGTTAATTTAGATAAGAAAATTAACTATTCTTAATTAACTGTTCTCTATAATGGGTTGGTGTATTAGCTAATATTTAGTCATTCTAATCATTTGAAAGGTAATACAGTTAAAAATGTCATGGTGAAAACCCCGGCAAGTTTCAAGTTTTTTAGGAAGAATATAGTTTAAGTTTGTAACTGACACACCCATCACAAATTACTGAGTCAATTTCACTATCAAATGCTTTCTAACTTCATAAACTATTTTAAACAATTTATTCTTGTAATTATATGCATTTTGGCATCAAAATAGTACCTATGTTAACTGTGTCATAAATTAAAAATATTTCTAAGTACTTTACTGTAAGGAAGCTACTGAAAAAGAGGTGCTTCTATTACCTTCAGGAGCACATCTCTAAACAGTATTCTAAGAACAGAGGGTAGAAGAAATAGTTAAAAATCACCTGTAGGCCTGAAGAGCCATTCTTTCATTCCACCAACAAATGAGTAGCTGTTAGAGTAAATGGGGGTGGATGGGGCTAACGTGAAACTGTAAGAACTGAGCCTTAAATATCATTTTGAAGACTGTTCAAGAACAATTTGAAGCAAAGAAAGCACCAAGGAAAATTTCAATTATTTATGAATAAGCAAATGTATCCCAGGTTATACTGATTCAGCAATTACATAGCGTTCTCACAGTAGCTTAGAAGAAAAAAGCTCTTGGCTTACTAGAAACCAAAGAAATGAGATTTCAAGTTCCTATTTGTACTGAGGGTCACATGAGGAGGAAGCTGACACAAGTGTAATCGGGGAAGTTTCCTTCCTTCTTCTAATGATGCCCTTCTATGAGAAACTTCTTCCTATATGGTTCAGTAGACAGAACCAGATTCTACCCATCTGGCCAATCAGAATGAATCCCCCTAATCACAGACTAGTTCATGGATGGGAAGTGGCCCAAGGCTGCCCCTCCCTAGGACTTTTTTGTTCTGTGTATATGGAAGGGAGGAGGGACAGAACAATAGGCTCCAAGCAGAGTTTTAAGCCACAGGATCTGGGCATGTCAAACTGAGATCAATGGTTTCTAACCTCCCTCGGTGTGGGCAAATGAGTTGATCTGAGATACTGATAAGACAAACATTCAAGAGACAGTACATGAACACAGTCTTTCTGTTCACTACCTCCAACCTTATACTTTTTAGAAGAGGCAAAACATGTAAATTAGGACCCTACATAGAATAAAGGCATTTATCAGCAAGATTATCTGGAATAATAATGATTATACTTGAAAAGTTGGCTCTTTACATCCTTTTCTAAATATTCTACATTTGAATTCTGTACCATCACTCAATACTACTTTTATTTTTTTGAGTCGATGCTACTTTAGAAGCAAAAATAAAATCGGTTTAAATGCTTTTTGATTACAACACAAACTGGTAAAGACCTAGAATGTAATACCATGTGTATAAAATAAAAAACAGGTTACTCAAAATACAAGTGTTTTATTTGAATTAGATATTTATCAAACATCAAACACAGTTTGTTTGTTTTCCCATGGTCTTTTTCATGGCCTACAAGTATAAAATACCAGTATTTTTCTAGATGACCAATCCAGGTCCTTCTCGCAAAGCATAAATATGCTCTTGTTAACCACATATGAAAAAGAGAAGTGCTCTGGGTACCAGGGTCTATGTACCAAAAGAAGTACCAAATATTACAGTAATCTAAGCAGTTCAGAGATGATACTGTAAGCCATCAACCTTAGTAATCCTTGGCAAGTCAAAGTCATACTTCATGCTATTATTAGCAACAAAAAAGGGAAATCAATTGATTTGCTGTATTTTATAAAGTCAATGAAGTAATTTATACATGCAATGAAACAGAGGCGGCATCTAAGAAAAAGGAAAATATCAAAAGTCCAAAATCTCCTTGTCTTACCAGTGATGTTGATAATTCAGTAACATGCTTTTTTTCAAGAATTCTAACTTTTGTTTGTCTTCAGCTTTCTCTGTATGGTATGTTTTTGTACAGACAAGCTTGCAGGTCTCTTCCTTATTAAATGTAAACTGTATTAAAATAAAGTGAAAAGCAAATTAAAAAACATCTAAGTCCTTCACACCTATGCCATGAGTAAAAATACTAGTCTCATTAAATTATTTCAGTGCATTAATATCGATAACAAATATTTTTAAATTTCTCATTGCTCAAACACATTTAAATTTTAATCTTACTGTTTCTCTAAAAATTTAAATCAATTTTTATTTTGATAAATAATAGTTTTTATTTTTATTTTTGATAATTTCAATCCATCCACCTTTTAAATGTAACTGATTCCTAGACGGGGAAAAAAATTACATGTAGAACAAAATGGAACATCAGTTTTTCTACAGTAATGTCCTCTGATGTTTTGGAAATTGTGGAGTGGAAGGCTTTCTCATAATAAGCAGAGACAAGTTTTTTTTTTTTTTTTTTTAAGATTTTATTTATTCATGTGACAGCCAGCCAGCAAGAGAGGGAACACAGCAGGGGAGTGGGAGAGGAAGAAGCAGGCTCCCAGCGGAGGAGCCCGATGTGGGACTCGATCCCGGAACGCCAGGATCACGCCCTGAGCCGAAGGCAGACGCTTAACAACTGTGCTACCCAGGCGCCCCAGGAGACAAGTTTTTATGTCCATATACTCATTTGATGGATATTTGTTAAGTGCCCCTACGTGCCAGGTAAGGGAGATTCAGCAGTGAGTAACAGGCTGTGATGAGACAAGAAAAAGTCAGACTTGGATGTCTAAAATTCAGGGTAAACATGATTCTTTTAACTCACATTTGAAAAGACTGTCAATTTTCACGATCTTATTTAATAATAAAATTGAAACAAATAGTAAGGGTTAAATAACAATTGGCAATTTAAAAGTTAAAAAACTAAGGATTCCTCCAATTTTGGAGTCTAGGATTTATTTCATGTGTGTAAAAATAATGATATTCATAATATATTATAGAAGTTTACTTTATCAGGTCCATATATGGCTTCATTTTAAAACTGTACTTCCTAGTTTTCTAAAGGCTATTAATTTACTTTATCAACTAACTATATATAGTCCATAATTGTATACCACTCCATACACTCCAACTTTATTACAGGTGGTTTAAAAAAACTTGCTTATGTTTCACTTTTAAGTAATCCACTGTTTTGTACACTATTAAAACACCTAAATGGCTTCTGTGCATCAGCTGACAAGCAAATGCTTCAAGCGTAGCCCACTGCTGCCACCTGTCAGCCAAGAGTTAATTTTGGCTGCACTGCTACTTCTTTTTTTTTTTTTTTTTTTTTTTAAAANTAAAGATTTTATTTATTTATTTGACAGAGAGAAACAGCCAGCGAGAGAGGGAACACAAGCAGGGGGAGTGGGAGAGGAAGAAGCAAGCTCCCAGCGGAGGAGCCTGATGTGGGGCTCGATCCCGTAATGCCGGGATCACAACCTGAGCTGAACGCAGACGCTTAACAACTGAGCCACCCAGGCGCCCCTGCACTGCTACTTCTGTAAATGTAGCAATGTTTGTACAATTATTTAATATTCTTAACCTTATTTGCACCTTGTAGGTACCTTTTTAAAGAGAGGAAAATGAAAAAAAAAAAAGGTTTACATACTAAGGAATCAGAGGGATAGGCATCAAATTTAAATTAAGCAGAGACAGACATTACTAGCCGTATGAAAAATGGCAAATCAATCCAATGCTTACTGGGCTTAGGGAAGTCAACTGTGTGTTCACTTGTGAAGGAAAATAGCAAAACTAGAGGATGTTTAATCATAATAATAAACATTTATTAACTCATGTATTTGAGGTAATCTCCTTTGCTGAATCCTCATCTTGTGACCTAGTAACACCAAGTGCCCCAAGACTCAATCCTTAGAATCCTTCTCTTCATTATCTATACCCACTCCCCCTTGGGGATCTCAACAGTTCCTGGCTTTAAATACCATTTATGCACTGATGATGATTCTCAAATGTATATATCTAGGCTGAACTCTTCCTCCAAATTCCAGACACATACGTTCAAGTGTTTATTCCATATCCTTAATTAGATGCCTAATTTCCCATTCCCCTCAAACCTGCTCTTCCCAGAGACTATCCCATTCTAGAAAACAAATAACCCACACCCCGCATCCTATTCCTCAGCAAATTCTGCTGCGCTGACTCCACCTTCAAAATGTAACCAGTTTCTGAGATTCTGACCACTTCACAACACCTACCCGTCTACCCCATGGTCTGAGCTACTATCAGGTCATATATATCTCAATGATTTCGAGAGCCTCCTAACGGGTCTCCCCTCTTCTCTCCTTGCTCTCTTCATGGTCCATCCTCAACACAGCAGCCCTAGTTAGTGATCCTGTCAAAGTCTAAGCCTACTCAAAACCCTTCAGTGCTAACCATCTTGCCTGCATCTTTACAGTGGCCTCTGAGTTACTATGTGATGTGGTCCCACTGCTTCTTTGCCCCCATTTCCTGCTATTCTCTATCTTGCTCGCCTGCTCAAGTCATACCAACTTTTTTCTGTACCTTGAGCACACCAGGCATGCTGAAATCTTAGGACCATTGCATTTGCTGCTTTGTTCACAGAGAACATTCTCCCAGATATTCACGTGGCTCACTCCCTTACTTGCTTCAGGTCTTTTGCTCAAATGTCACCTTCTCAGCAAGACTTTCGCTGGCCCATTTAAAACTGCCAATTCTCAATCCATCTTTCCTGATTTGTTTTTTGACAATTTTTCCATCAGCAACTGATACACTATATATTTTAGGAATTCATTTTGTTTCCTCCTCATCATCAGAATGTAAGATCCACGAGGGCAGAGATTTTTGCCTCTGGTCTCCGTTGTGTGCCACACCTACCACAAAGCCTGGCACAAACATGTTAACTGAGTAAATGAATGAGTATGATTGGTTAGATTTGGGATGAGATTGTATGACCCTGGGAGTGAGTATGATTGGTTAGATTTGAGATGAAATGTGGCTCCATCTTCACATTACACACACAACCTGGCACTGCTGTTTTCCTGACCTCAACAGAATTCATAAAGAAAAGATAGCAAAGCAGATTTGGGGTTTTGTTTTGTTTCTGGCTGTTACTATTGTGTTTACTGCGGATATAAAGTAAGGCAAAACTCTGTGAAAATAAAGAACAAAGAATCAATACTGAATCAAAAATGAAAAATATGGGTCAATACATTTATGGTTGGCTTGGACAAAAATCTAATCTTTCAGCCCCACATTTCTGTTTACCTATGCCTTGGCCTTAAGAAATGCCTGCTCTGTCACTTAAAGCTTGGGACTCAAAAGATTTTGTTTTAGCACATATCTTGTCCTAAGAAATTCTGGAAAACTCACAGAAAATGTGAGATGTACATCTTTCTTCATTTTGAAGCACTCCTGTTCTCCTATTTTACCTCAACTCGTGGTTCAAAATTAAATCTGCAAAGCAGTAGGCCTAAAAGAAGGGTCCTTTGCATAGACAAGGCTGTCTTTCACTGTAAATAAATATACCCTGGACGGAAGCCTACCATGGAAGTAATTTGCCCTTAAATTCTACCCCAAAGGGACAAAACTTCTCCAGGGCTTTGAATATTTTATTGGCCTTCCCTCTGTTTATCCGCAACCTGTTATGGGCTGTTTACTGCAAGAAATTCCTGCTGCCCCTCAAGTTCACTGAAGATGTTACTGATGCTCTTCCCTTCCATCATTTCTCAAGGCGAAGGCATTACGGGAACAGAATAACGGGGCTGAGACATCATAGGAACAGCTTAAGTTGATGGTAAAATTTAATAAATCTGTCTGAAAATCACCCTCTGCTATAAAAACCAATGCAGTAACTTCCAAAGTAATCTTTCAAGATATCATATCAGGGAGTGATACACAATTAAGATGATAGATAATTAATATGTTTGCCCGGCTCAGTAATACCCATGTCTATCCACTTTGAACACCTTTTTCCCTCAGTAACTTCATCCCATATGCCTTCAAATCTGTCTTTGAAAATAAACTTTTTAAGATTTTATTTATTTGAGAGAGAGAGAGCGCAAGCGAGAGAGAGAGTACAAGCAAGGTGAAGGGCAGAGAGAGAAGCAGACTCCCCGCTGAGCAGGGAGCCCAACGTGGGGCTTGATCCCAGAACCCCAGGATCATGACCTGAGCCAAAGGCAGACGCTTAACCAACTGAGCCACCCAGGCGCCCCTGTTTTTGGAAAGATTTTAAATTACTGGCATCTTTAGGGCAGAAAATTTTAAATTGCAATATATTAAGAGGACTTATGGTTGAAAACTGTAAACTTGTACAATTATGTGAATTAAACTTGCACAACTCTGTGTCTTTTCCCCAGTGCTTCACAGTGCAGTACAGTGCTAGAGGGACTAAGATGGGTAGTGGGACCACTCTAGGTGTGAGGATTTGCTGGACAGATGCTCAGTGCAATGAAGTGCCAAGAAAAATAGCAGTGTCTAGTGAGAAAGCAGAGAAGGCAGCTAATCATGGGGCCTAAGTCATAGAAGGCAAGGATGAGACACTGAGAGAGGAGTCAGGCTGGGGAATAAAACTTGGGAGTCAAGTTACAGTGATTATTATTATTTTTTTTTTTTAAAGATTTTATTTATTTATTTGACAGAGATAGAGACAGCCAGCGAGAGAGGGAACACAAGCAGGGGGAGTGGGAGAGGAAGAAGCAGGCTCATAGCAGAGGAGCCTGATGTGGGGCTCGATCCCATAACGCCGGGATCACGCCCTGAGCCGAAGGCAGACGCTTAACCACTGTGCCACCCAGGCGCCCCAAGTTACAGTGATTAAAAAAAATGTGTTCATGCAGACAGATGCCCAAAGTAGAGAGTTAAAGGAAAAATGCACAGTGCAGAATATGTAAAACCATAAATAAGTAAATCTGATTTCATTTATATATGCTTTTAAGTACATGGAAAATTTCAGGAAAGATTAACAAAAAACTGTGATGTGAAACTGGGGGAAAGATAATCTTGCTTTTCACTTTATATTATTCCATATCATTTAAGTTTTTATATGGCAATACACTGTTATTATAAACAAGTTTAATTTTTGTAAAAGACAGTGAGCATTATTCTTTCTGTAGGAGAGCAGATCATATAAAATGAATGATGAAGTACTTATATTGAGGAGAATCTCTTATACTGTGCTTACTTTGGTTTAACTGATGTCCTAAATATGTACTGAGAACATTCCAAATATACTTTCAATGGTCAAAAGAGAAAGGTTAGCTTCCCCAAACCCAATGTGGGAGCCCAAATAGTGCTGTATTTGCTAAGAGGCAATATGTATAATATGCATGAATACTGTTCCCAAAGGGGGGGAAGGAAACGGGGAGCCGCTGGGGCCACTTTTCATGACTGAAGGCTGGGTTTCTGGTCCCTCTAAAAGTGAGGCTGGAGGTTGGAGTACTATCCTTTAGGCCACCACCTTGTCATTTATAATACTGGTACATGAATGTACGTTAAGGCAAACTTATCCATGACATATTGTGAGGAGAGGGACCCTTCCAAACTGTGAGTTTAAAAAATTATTTCCACAGGTAAAAGAGAAATGAAATCCTACTGGGCTATGAGAGCTAAGTTATCTCAGGCTTTTCTGTAAGAAAAAAAGAAGGGGAGAAAAGAAAGAAAAAAGAAAGAAATGAAAGAAAGAGAAGGAAGCAACTAAATAACTTCTATATAATGCTGAATACAAACCTTATACGGTGAAGGTTCAATTCTTTCCCCGAATAATACCTGACCAAGATTTTCAGATGGGCGTTTTCCTTCTGATGCTTGGCAAAAATCAAACCTGGGGGGCAGGGAGAGTATTTAAGCTCTTACACATAAAAGGAAACAATGAAATATCAAACCCCTAGCCAATCTAGAGGGCAGATTAAGTACTGATTATTCCAGCAGCTCTAGTCAATGAATAAGACAGTTACACTCTAAGTTCCATGTGCATTTCCCCAAAACAAAAAACCAAAACATCAGAAAATTAGGCCTGAGAATACTTGATGTCTAACTATCTTTTTGAAGATGTAAATTATACAATTTAAAAAACTCACACATTATTTTTGTTGATTCCATTGATAAAATTATTTACAACCTTATTTTTCAAGTGAATTTTGTTAACTTATCTCCTTTTGTTGTAACTTCCTAATCCAAAGTTTTACATAATAATGACATTTCAGGAAGATGTGTCAAAGTTCCCTGGGTTTCTGCCTCAACCTGATGCACTGGCCAACACATCCCAACATGGGAAGCATGGCAAGACAGACCCTAGGGAACAGGAAATTGTGGAGAAGCCATAATCAGTCAGCTGCGAGCTTCTCTGTAATTCCCTTGTATTATTAACCAGATTTTAATAAAGTTTTCTTTAAACATTATAGCCAAATTTCAGCTTTGCTATAGAAAATTAAAGGACACTTCTGTGTTCATTTTGGAATGATATGGGAGTACTTGAGACCCATGCCGTGATGGCTACAGATTAGATTCCTAAGAGAAAGACGAATCTTAGGTAATAAAAAACCGGAGCTGGGAAATCCCCAAATGAAGACTTTCCATGCACTGCATATACGAGATCACTGAGTTTTCCCAGGAATATCCACAAAGATTTAAGGAGATATATTTATTTACAAAGCAAAAGAAACAAAACTAGAGCATTTAGGTCTATAATAGTTACATAAATGAAGGTCTATCCATTCATGAATGTTATGCTCTCTTTTTACACATATTTAGGCATACGGATTCTTACAGGATAGTCTTACTTTTTGGTGTGTGCTTTTCTCTACGGTAAACACATACTTTCTTTTAAAACTTTTAGATACCACAGAAATTTAGAAGCCAACTAAAATTTAGGAACTACACTTTATACCAAATATGGTATATAGTGGTCAAATGAATAAAGCATATTTATGCAGCTTTTTTTATAATATCAAAAAATGAAAACAATCAAATGTTCATAGACAAAGAATTAGTGAAACAAATCATACATGACTCCATACAATCTCTACAAAGAAAAAATAAACAGGGGCACCTGGCTGGCTCAGTTGGTAGAGCATGCGGCTCTTAATCTTGGGGTCATGAGTTCAATCAAGTGCCACACTGGGTGAGAGCTTACTTTAAAAAAAAAAAAAAAAGAAAAAAAAGAAAGAAAAAGAGGGGCACCTGGGTGGCACAGCTGGTTAAGTGCTCGACTCTTGGTTTTGGCTCAGGTCATGGTCTCAGAGTCGTGGGATCGAGACCCACATCAGGCTCCGTGCTCAGCACAAAGTCTGCTTGGGATTCTCTCTCCCTCTCCCTCTGCCCCTCCTGCTCATGCTCACACATTCTCTCTCTAAAATAAACAAATAAATCTTAAAAAAAAAATAAAAAAAAATAAATAGCTACAAAAAAGACTAAGGTAACTGTAGCTGTGTAGTAACATGGAAAGATGCCCACAAATAGATTCAGTGAGAAAAAGGTGCAAAACCACTTTTGTTTAAAACAAAAATGTATAGATGTGGTTAGGTACATTAGAATATGGAGAGAAAAAAATGTGGAGCAGAAAACAAAGCAACTGTTTCTGGGGATTATATGAGATATAAGAATTTTGTTTAAAACTGTGTGGGGTTTTTTATAATTAAAAAATTTAAAGAAAACACAATGGCTTTTTGTCCACTCAGATAAAAAAGGAAATCCATTGTTTTAGTTGGTGCTTCTACTGTATTGAAAAAACTATGGTTCACATTTTAACTCTACCTTGGAAATAAAGAATACCCCTTGAAAAATGTTTTCGGGCCCTGTACATGTTTAAACATATGAATTCAGCCATAACTGTGAAGAAAATAAATTTCTGAAAGTACAAAATTCTGTTGAGTCAATACAATTTTATATAAAAACCAAGCTGAAAAACTTACGCTGTATATTCATAAGGAAGAACAGATTCCACTGAATCAAGCCTGTTCACGAATAGTTCTATTTCAGCCTGAAAATGAAGAAACACAGAATTAGAATATAAACAAACAGAGATCAAAACTTAAGTCACGCTTAGAACTGAAAAAGAATTTGACAGGTTTGAAATGTAAAATTCGATATTTAAACATTTCTCCTATAAATCCACTCACGGAGTAGACTTATATGCAGTTAAATTACAATAAAATATTTTTAATAGTTGCAAATGTCTCCAATAATTTTTTTTATTTGAGAGAGAAAGAGAGAGAGAGTGCAGGGGAGGGGCAGAAGGAGAATCTTCAAGCAGACTCCTCACTGAGTGCAGAGCCCCAGCCAGGGCTCGATCTCACAACCCATGAGATCATCTCCTGAGCTGAAACCAAGATTTGGAAGCTTAACCGACTGAGCCACCCAGGAGCCCCTCTTTTTCCCCCCCAACATTTATTTATTCATTTATTTACTTATTATTTTAGAGAGAGAAATGTATGAAGATTAAATGAGTTAACACTTATAAAGAACTTCAGTGACAAAACAAGAAGTGCTATATATTTGTTAAATAAATAAAAGCAAATAAATTTAATGATAATCAGAATAGGGAATGCCTAAACTACAGTATTAATCTGCTAAAATAAATGCTCATCCACTATTCCTGATATACAGTGTAAGATAAGACACTAGCCTCTGTATACTGAGAATAGTATCATGTGCAATCCCTAAAATTGTAAGCAAATGAAATTACTCAATGGTAACACTGTCTTAAATACACACAAAAAATTAAACTGTGTCTCCTTGCATAAAATAGTCTTTGTCATTAGTCATTTTAGCTAAAAAGATAATGGGACACGACATTTAGGCATTACAGAATACTTGAATAATTAACACAAATATAAGTAACTGCTGTGAAGGCAGAATTCCCAGGTGATGGCTTACTCTGCCAAAATAATTTTCACTAATTATAAGGGGTCAACACTGCTATGAAGACACTTCAGAATCTAAACACCCTATTTAATATATCTTCATGAAAACTGAAAGGTCCCTAAAAAGCTAACCCAGTTCACATCTCTAGATTTCTTTCTAGGAAGGAATACAGCTATTATAATTCTATGGAACTTCCTAGGTTTTGAGTTTCAAAATCTGTAAAAGCCTCATTTTCACCGTAGAAGGTAAATCCCTTGTACCACAATTAAGCCTATTTCTTACTTTCAACCTTGTTCAGTACAAAGAGATCAAGAACAAAGACTCTGAAGCTAGGTTGCCAGAGTTTAAATCCTGACTATGACATTTACTAGCTGTGTGATCTTGGATAAGTTTCTTCACACAGCTTTTTCCTTTGGAGAATGGAATAATAACCCCTGCTTCTTGAGTGGTTTTGAAAAGGTTCAAAGAGCAGTGCTTGGTACTAAGTATTTACTATTATGCAACAGTGTCCATCAGAACTTTAAGCAATGATAGACATATTCTTATCTGCACTGTCAAATACACACATGGCCATTTGTCACTTAAAATGTGGTTAGAGCTGGGGTGCCTGGGTGACTTAGTTGAGTGTCCACTCTTGATTTCGGCTCAAGTCATGATCTCAGGGTCCTGGGATTGAGCCCCAAGTTGGGCTCCATGCTAAGGGGGGAGTCTGCTTCTTACTCTCTCTCTCTTTCTCTCTCTCTGCCCGTCTCTCTGCTCACACTTTCCCTCTCTCTCTCCTTTATTAACAAATTCTCATTAAATTTACCTTATCGGTCAACTTTTCCTAACCTGGTGAAGTAGCTTCACATTCCACTCCTCATAACAAAGGTGTTAACAAGCATATGTTTTAGCCTTGCTTTGTGATTTATAAGGATGTCTACATTATCAGGGGCTGCCCACAAATTTTTCCAAAACAACAAACTCCAAAGAACAATTCTTCTCACAAATCTTTCTCCTAAAAACAAAACTAATTTTTAGACACAACACATAAACAAGTAGGGAACACAACTTCAGTCTGGAGACAGCACAGCACCAAACTGCTCAGTTCGTTTCAAATCCTAAATTTACTCTTAATAAACATGAGCTTTTGGTCAGCTAGTAATTTTGAATGTGAGAAATGTATGAGGTGATAATAAAACAGATAAGAATATGGAAGCTGGTCCACAGTTGGCACATGATAACTATAAGGTAAATGATTAAATAAACATAGCTACTATTGCTATTTCAGAGAAAACGGACATTCCTAAATCTGAATATTTATCAGTATAAGGATAACCTTGAGGGTTTCTCCCGCTCCCATAAAAGGACACTAAGACAGCAGGCTTCTGTATACTATTTATGCCTATTCATTACTCTTTCCTTAGCTATCAGTTTAGGGAAGGGGAAGATGATAATTATCAAGCACAAGTCTCATAATAACTTTATGAGCTAGGGATTACTTGCTCTACTTTAAGACAAGGAAATAAGTTCAAAAGCGGAACTCCTAACTCAAAAAAAAAGTGAGAAAACTCAAGTGTCACTACCATCACTTTTAATTTCTTTTTTTTTTTTTTAAAGATTTTATTTATTTATTTGACAGAGATAGAGACAGCCAGCGAGAGCGGGAACACAAGCAGGGGGAGTGGGAGAGGAAGAAGCAGGCCCACAGCAGAGGAGCCTGATGTGGGGCTCGATCCCATAACGCCGGGATCACGCCCTGAGCCGAAGGCAGACGCTTAACCACTGTGCCACCCAGGCGCCCCATCACTTTTAATTTCTTCTGCTCTCAGTCCAGGCCCTACTTCTCTTCCTTCTTGTCTCTTCTGATGTTTTTCCACACTTACTTTTACAAGAAAGTTAGTCTATCACAAATATTACCATTAAATTATGGACCTTTTTCTATTATTCAGTGAACTAAATCAAAACACACCTTGGATGTTCAATTCATCCTGGCTATTTCTGTAGCACTTTCATTCTTCTTTTAAATTGTGAGAATCTGAAAATTTAAAAATTATTGTCTCACAACATGCTAAGAAATGCAAATTACAATTAATGATATCTTTAACAGAGAACAGAGCAACCTACAACATATTTGTAAATATGTTATATTTATAATACTCTATATTTTACATATCAAATCTTACACTGAAACAAGGAAATTTCAGTAATATTTTAAGAATGAGATCCTTGTAGGGACACCTGAGTGGCTCAGTCGTTAAGCATATGACTCTTGGTTTCAGCTCAGGTCATGATCGCAGGGTTGCGAGACTGAGTCCCGCATCGGGTTCCATGCTGGGTGTGAAGCCTGCTTAAGATTCTCTCTCCCTCTCCCTCTGCACTCCCCCAACCCACTTCCACACATGCTCTCTCTCTCTCTCAAAAATAAAAAATAAAAATAAACAAATAAATAAATAAAACTGCTTTAAAGAACAAGATCCTTGTAGTATGGTAGTAGAGAAAATGTTAAAAATGGGAAGGAGAAAGGAAATGAGGTTGCTAGTGAGTTTATGTAGTTTCATGAAAGGCAAAAGTATGCTACAGACATCATGACATTTACCCTAAAATATAAACACAGACACAGATAAAACAAATAAGAAAAATATAATCAGGGGCACCTGGGTGGCACAACGGTTAAGCGTCTGCCTTCGGCTCAGGGCGTGATCCCAGCGTTGTGGGATCGAGCCCCACATCAGGCTCCTCTGCTGTGAGCCTGCTTCTTCCTCTCCCACTCCCCCTGCTTGTGTTCCCTCTCTCGCTGGCTGTCTCTATCTCTGTCGAATAAATAAATAAAATCTTTAAAAAAAAAAAAAGAAAAATATAATCAACTGCTAGCTCTAGAGGTCTAGACGGATATACAGGTGATCATTATACTATTCCATCAAATTTTTTGAATTTTGAAGACTGTCTTAATTAAAAGTTCGAAAAAGAAAAGGCTTTAAAGTTGAGTAGACTTTAGTCTTCCTATGAAGCAACAGAAGCCAAATCAAAGCAGTTAGAAATAAAGATGAAAGAGTAAAATTTAGTGTGGAAAGCTGTTCTGGACTAGGAAAGATGACTTCAAAATAAGTATTAAATAGGAGGAAACAGAATATGCAATATACATGAAAACTGAAGAACATTCCCAAGAACAAAAAATCCTGAACAACCATGAGAAAGTCATTCACTCAACACATTAATTTAATGGCCACAATACTAGACATTATGAGTGACATAATAATACAATAGACATGAACACTTGCCTTTGAAGAATTTCTAATCCAGATGGAGAGACAAGACATACATTCAAGAGAGTAAAAGAAAAAAGTGACAAAGCTATTTATAAGTTCTTGGGGTGGTTACTGAATCCCAAAGGATTTAGTTTTTTTTATCATTAAAATAGCAATGTGCTATAAAACGACAATATTTGGTTAATTTTATGGTCACTTTCCACTCTAAATATCTTTATTTCCCATCCAAAAGTTAATTAAGTGCATCTCTTTCTGGAAATTTGCCTTAAATAGAGTCAGCCAACTCCAAAATACCACTGATATAACTAGGAAGAGCTTTAAAGGTTACTTACTTCACATTCCTGCTTTCAAAGTGTCCCAAACTGAGTTATTACAAGCATGAAAAGTTGTGACAACATTGAACTTTTTAAGGAAGTTACAGATAAATCCTAAAGCAAGACTGTAAATTCTAAAGCAAGACTTAGACAAAGGAATCCCACCCTAAGAAATTTTTTATGGAAATAGTTTATTCAATTTAGAGTGCTATGGTCTCCCTTCTAAATCCTCCTCCTCCCAAATGCACAATTTTTTTTTCTGGTCCTAACCTACCCATTCTACGTATGATCCCAGCTTTGGTCCCAACTACACTTTGTTTTACTGCTTTAAGCCATGTGTGCCACACCACAGGGCTGCATTTCCCCCCCCCCCCCCCTTTNCCCCCCCTATTTCCTTGTTCCTTTGTTTTTGCTTTTATTCCACTTCACCTGCCATCATCAGTCCCAACCCTATCTACAACTGGTTTTCAAGGTAGAAAGAAATATTCAGAGAAAAAATGTGACTCTGAACAAGAATCAAAGCAAGTCAGAAAAGGCTTTGAGATACCAAGGCACAGCTACAGAAAAGGAAAACTATGGACATTTCAATCACTTAATATTAGAGAAGTCCACTGTGGGAAAAAATTCGAAGAAGGGAAATCTTAACTCAGACACAATAAAACAATCCCAATGGAAATGCTGGAACTCATAAAGGGATGCTCATGAACTTTGAGTTATCTGACCAGCAATGCCCAGAAGCTAATCTCCTAGATGCTTCTTTTTACCCCATCTCACTGAAGAATAAAATTTCAACTTTAGATTGTATCAAAGAAAGGAATAAATACAAAATCTGACTACTTAAAAACTGGTTACACAGGTTAAAACTGCATCAACTGTGGAAGTCAAAGACAGTTAGCAGCCAGGGATGTCCGGAGTGAAGCAGAAGGGGCAGAGACTATTCCGCACAGAAGATACAGCAGTACCCCAACGTGGTGTGAAGAGCTCAACCTTCAGAATCAGACACTCCAGGAGCTGCATCTTTGCTTCACCACTTGAGAGAGTTACTACCTCTTATTCAGCTTCAGTCTCCCCGTTTACAAATCATGGGATTGTTCTGAGGAGGAACTAAGGCACCCACAAAGTACACAAATTGCAGTCTTTATTGTTATTATTAGCATAGGCGATAAATAGGTTTGAAAGTTCAGAACAAGAGCAAAGAAAATATATTTCAAAAGGTTCCTCCGAAGCCTCTCATCAATACTTAGTTAATTTTAATGGCAACAGAGAAAAACCTTGTAACCTTGTAGAGCACATTTAAAGCAGCTACAATTAACTACAACACTTACTAAATGGACACTGATTAAGTACAAAGAAGTAAGAGCTTCAACAACTGGGCTCTAAGGCCCACAGAACACAGACCAGTCTCTAGAATTTGTGTGTGGGGTGTGGGGTATATAAAGCACATGTCTGTGGCTCTGTTTCAGATGCTCAAAAATACATCTTTGGATGGGCTTTCCTTTGTGGAGAGCCAAGAGGAGCAGGGCAGTATTTTATCTGTATCGACCTTGCTTGCTTTCCCAATCCTAGTTCTCAGATCCACTATAATGAATAGTCTCAGTTTTAAATAATTCTGCTCAAAAAATTTAACTTCTGAAAGCGAACTTTCTAAACTCCACATACTTTTTGCACAGGGGCAAAAAAAAAAAAACCCAACAAAAAACAAAAAACAATTGTTGGAATGTGAATTTATCATAGTCAAACTCATCGCAATGCCAAATTTCATATTTGAAACATTATCAATAACGCACATACACTGATTAGTTTCCAGAAACTAAGAATCAATCTCTTATTCCAGAGAAAACTCTGATAATGTGAAACTAAATACCAATAAGTAGATATATATCAATTATATCAATAAGTTCATATGTAATCACATTTTTTTAGGTATTTCAAAATCTTCAAACTATATCTATGGTCATATTAAAACAAGTAAAATATACAGTATGTCTGTTCAAAGCAACATTAAGAACTGTTTTCTTAAATTTTACTTACTCCATATTTAAAGGCAACTGTTCCCAAAATAACAGACACAAAATTTATCAAACATATCTAAACCTAACTACCAAGAAAGAACATTTAAAAGTACGATTCTGGTAAAACTGTCACCATAACAGATGACATGATACTATACCTAAAACCTTAAGGACTCCACCAAAAAACTATTAGAAGTAATAAATGAGTTCAGTAAATTTGCAGGACACAATATACAGAAATCTGCCACGTTTCTATTCACTATTAAGGAAGTAGCAGAAAGGAAAATTAAGAAAACTATGCCATTTACAATTACACCCAAAAGAATAATATACCTAGAAATAACCTTAACAAAGGATGTGAAAGACTTGTACTCTGAAAACTATACAGCACTGTGAAAGAAACTGAAGAGGACACAAACAAATGGAAAGATATATCATGCTCATGGATTAGAAGAGTATTGTTAAAACGTCCATACCACCTAAAGCAATCTATAGATTCAATGTAATCCCTATCAAAATACCAGTAGTATTTTTCACAGAACTAGAATAAACCTAAAATTCATATGGAACTACAAAAGACCCTAAAGAGCCAAAGTAATCTGGAGAAAGAACAAAGCTAGAGGATTCAACAATCCCAGATTTCAAGACACACTACAAAGCTATAGTAATCAAACAGTATGATCCTGGCACAAAACCAGACACACAGATCAATGCAACAGGACAGAGACTCCAGAAATAAACCCAATGAATATATGGTCAATTAATCTATGACAAAGGAGGAAGGAATTTACAATGGGGGAAAGACAGTCTCTTCAATTAATGGTGCTTGGAAGACTGGACCACTTTCTTACACCATACACAAAAAGAAACTCAAAATAGATTAAAGATCTAAATGTGAGACCTGAAACCACAAACCAGAAGAAAACATAGGCTGTAATCTCTTTGACACCAGCCTAAGCAACATATTTATGGATGTTTCCTCAGGCAAGGGAAACAAATGCAAAAATAAACTATTGGGACTATATTGAACTACAACGCTTTTGCACAGCAAAGGAAACCATCAACAAAATGAAAAGAAAACCTACTGAATGGGAAAAGATATACCTGATAAAGGGTTAATATCCAAAATATATAAAGACCTTGCAGAGTGCCTGGGTGGCTCAGTCAGTTAAGCATCACCTTCGGCTCTGGTCATGATCACAGGGCCCTGGGATGGAGTCCCTCATCAAGCTCCCTGCTCAGCAGGGAGTGTACTTCCCCCTCTGTCGTGTGTCCCTGCGCCGCCCCCCCTCCCCGCTGGTCATGCTTGCTCTCTCTCTCAAGAATAAATAAAATCTTTTAAAAAGAAAAATGGACCTTGTACAATGTAATACTAAAAAACAAAATAACCCAATTAAGAAATGGGCAAAGGATCTGAATAGACATTTTTCCAGACATCCAGATGGCCAATGGACACATAAAAAGATGCTCAACATCACCCACCATCAGGGAAATGCAATCAAAACCACAATGAGATATCACCTCACACCTCTCAGAACGGCTAAAGTCAAGACGACAAGAAACAACAAGTGTTGCTGAGGATGTGAAGAAAAAGGAACCCTTCTTGCGCACTGTTGGTGGGAATATAAACTTATGTAGCCACTGTGGAAAATAGGATGGAGGTTCCTCAAAAAATTAAAAATAGAAGTACTATATAATCCAGTAATTCTGCTACTGGGCATTTACCCAAAGAAAACAAAAATGCTAATTTGAAAATGTATATGCACCCTATGTTGACTGTAGCATTATTTACAATAGCCAAGATATGGAAGCAACCTAAGTGTCCGCTGATAGATGGATAAAGAAAATGTGGTACATACAGAGAAATATTACTCAGCCATAAAAAAGAATAAGATCTTGCCATTTGCAATGTCATAGACGAACCTAGAGGGTATGATACTAAGTGAAGTCAGTCAAAGATTAACATTGTATGATTTCATTCATGTGTAATCTAAAAAGCAAAACAAAGGAATAAACAACAACAAAAGCATAAAGACCCATAAATACAAAGAACAAATTGGTGGTTGCCAGAGGGGAAAGGGATGTGGTGTTGGGCAAAACAGATGAAGAGGAATGAAAGGTATAGGCTTCCAGTTGTAGAAGGAATAAGTTACAGGGATGAAAGGTACAGCACAGTCAATGGTGCTGTAACAGTGTTGTATGAGAGTTGCCCAATTACTATATTGCACATCTAAAAGGAATGTAACATTATGTGTCAACTATACTTCAATTTTTAAAAAAGTATGGTTCTGATTAAGTTTCCTTTTTATTAAAAAATGTTAAACATTTTCTTTAAACACCAAGGGATATATTTGGTCATTTTTCCTCACTGGACAGGAAAGAAATTCTTAATCTTTCATCTAAGAACACAATCTATACATCAAACAGTAAAAAAGTGGCAGATGTTCTGCAGTTTAGTTGTTAGGTCTGAATTCATATTGTCAAGCTAACAGTTAATTGAAAGTTAAATGCAACAACAGTGAACTGCTCACTAATCAGCTATTCGCCATCAGAATGCCACTCAGCACACTGAAGACCAACCTAAAGTCAAACAGCATGCAGCAGCTAACTGAAATGATCGAAACGTTTACAAGGTAGATTAGAACTGCCCATTTTACTCGTGAAGATCTATTAACTTCTGATCAGGGCTTTATTCTATTTATCGCAGTCAACACGTTGTCCCTTAATTTTAAGGAAGTAAAATGGATTCTAAAGGAAAAGAATACAACATTTCAATCCTTTCATTACTATGGTTTCAAAAACTAACAACTCAAGACAAATAATAGAAAATAATTAAAAGAGAAACTTTAATAGCAATGAAAATAATACACCGTTAATGTTTTCCATACCATCACATAGCTATTAAAAGCTATAATAAAAATTATAAAATATTCTGGAGACACAGGGAATCATTTAGCTAAAGACATTATAAACCAAACCTATCCTTTTTTTTTTTTCAAACCTATCTTTTTTGAAAGAAACCTGGCAATGTTAAATAGAGCTATAAAACTGCTTCATGCCTTTGACCTAGTAATTTTATATTTGGGAATATGTAAGTAATTCCTGCTGAAAATATTCTAGAAAAGTTATTTATAACAGAAAAAAACTGGGACCAATCTAAATGCTCTATAGGCAAGAAAGAAACGGTTATACAAACCACAGTATGGTAATAGAATAAAATACTATATGACCAATAAAAACCAGTAAGAATGTGTACTATATCGACATTCAAAAGTATGTACATGTAGTGATAGTAAGTTTAAAAAAAAAAAAAGGAACCCATAGAACAGTCACAGCATTTACAAAACCAGAAGTTAGAGCAATATAAATAGAATAAATAGAATTTTATGTTCACTGGACTCCTATTTCTCTGCCAGTAAATTGAATATAAAGTAATTTTGAGAGGAGAAAATGACCAAATCCTCAGGGTTCTCTTGATTGTCTCTCAATAATATAGTGAGCTAAATGCAGGACACTGTACATGTAATGACTACACTAAAAAAAATTACACATGCTGACGATATACTTGTTCCATCTCTATACTTACAAATGTTTTATAATATCACAATTGATAAATATCGTGTTTTTTCGCTAACAAATGCAAAACACATTTCAAGGGGAATAGATAATAAGAAAATATGATCATCCCTATCTTACAGATGGAAAAACTGATGGAAACAGTATCAGTATCCTACCTAATTCATTCAACTCCTGATTTCCTATGCTAATAGCATCTTTTGGAAATAATTTTTTCCCATTCGCAACATTTTACTTTTCATCATTTATTTAAAAAATAATTCCCTTCAGCTTTTCTGAACAGTATGTACATGACTGTCCTTAAATATGATATATGAGGAAAAAATTAATACCCTGACTGAACTAATGAAAATTTGAACTATTTACTGTTTTTCTCCTCTGAGAAGCAACAAGAAGATATATTAAAGTTTACTTCAAATTCTCTATCCCAATTAGTCAAATTGTAGGAAAAAAGTGCTAAAGGTACATCCTTCTGCTCTTCTAAGAGTTCATTTTGACCAAGATTTAAGAGCAGCTGGCAACAAAGATGAAATCCAAACATTTCAGAAAAAAACGTTTTGCCTTGCCTATTTTATCCCTATAGCTTTGAAAATGAAAAACGCCACAGGACTCTCCCAAATTAACCAGAAGTTAACTTAAAGTAGCTACTTAAAGGCCTTGTTGAGAAATCAAAAATCAACTAAGAGGCAGACCACCTGTAAATTTCACTCATGTAAATTTCACTCACATTCATTTTCTAAAGTCCGTCTCTAATACCACTTTCTTTCTGCAGCTTTCCCCTGAAGACTCCAATCCACAGATGTTTCCTCATTTGTGTTTTAAAGCGCTTTGGACATACATCTTTTATAACATATCAGATTTCAATAATCTGTTCATAAGCTTATGTCCTTTACTTTGAGGTCCCTAGAAGACAGGGATACATTTTTTGTCTCCAAGGCACTAGGAATACAATACAGGATTGCCGTTAAATTTAAATTTAAAGACCAAACACTAAGTTTTAAAGGTTGGTTACTAAAATATTTAACGGAAAAACCAGTGTGCTTTCAAGATTAGCTCTCTCTTCCACTTGTAAGCACTATATATTCTTTCAGTCACAACTCTCAAAGAGCACTGCAGGGTATGAAAGTTACAGTATGCAAGTAGTAACTGCTGACTTGAGTAAACCTTAAAAATCCTTAGACATTTTTAGAGATCCAAGACTTTAAAATAAACTGTAAAATGCTATGAAAAATTTAATAGCTTATTTAATGCCCTAAAATAAGCTTGAAATTCACAGCTACAGTAAAACTAACAGTAATAAACACCAGCTTTTAAAAATAAAATCAAACTTAGTAAATAAACCTATTTATAGACTGTAAAAGTTTGCCGAACGATTATTTGAATTGTTAAATTATTAATGGTTTCAAAGAGATCCTCATGCCCCAATGATGTTAGTAACTTCAAATAATTGTTATGTATATCGTGATGCTCTATATCGAATAATCTAAAAGCAAGTTACTTATAACTCTTCACTAGCAATTAAACTGAAAACCTTGAGTGTAAAGATCGTAAGAGATCAAAGTTTTCAAAATTTACCTTAGGAAGAAAACGCGTTTCTCCTGTCATCTGCTCCTTTTAAGTGTTTAAAACACTCTCTGAGAAACTAACTGGTGGGATCTTATGCATTTTTTGCATGTTAAAATTTTTTTTAACTTAAAAGATAGAAATTAACGTTCTCAACCATTACAGCAACTTTTTATTAACGCAGTTTATGCTGCTCTGGGTGTTAAAATTCACAAATAAAGAAATGCTAAACATGAAATTAAAATGCCAATGTCCTAGAAAGAAACAAGTTCTCAAAACCAACCAGGAGTTCCAAGAAAGTAGAATAAGACGGGAAGCAATGAAATAAAAAGTAACTGGAAGATCTGGTCGTCCACTTCTTGGAGTGCGTGACAGGGCGTGAGCGAACACTCATCCGTGGAATGCTTGCTGACCTGCATGCACCCCAATCCAACAGAGCGCCAAACATACACAGCCCGTTTCCAAGCAAACTGAATACAGCTGCTCGTGTTACCTGGACCTCTACACCGAAGTCTAGCCTGAGGCCCACTGAGTCCCGCAGAATCTACTCCAAAGGCGGTTCCAGAACCTCGGCCCTACGGCCGGGCCAAACCCAAGCACTTCTCGGGACGCCGGTCCCATCCCAGCTACGCCCCCTTCCCCTCGGATCTCAGCTCCCGAGGTAAGGGGAGGCTCCCCTCCGGTCAGAGCACTCAAAGGTCCGCCAGGCCTCACCCACCTTACACTCGTCACTCTTTTTTTCTTCTTCGCAGAAGTTGACGGGCGCCAGGCCGGGCAGGTAGAAGGCGGCGCCTGGACGCGGCCCTGGGGCAGCCTCCAGCAGGAGCAGCAGCAACAGCAGCCTCGGCCACAGAGGCTGCGACAACGCCAGCAGCCTCGCGCTCATGACGGCTGTTTCGGGGAAAGGCAGCCGAGCCGAGGGGGTGAAGCGGGAAGGAGGGACGGGGAGACTCGGTCACGACTACAAGACCGGCGGAGCTGAGGAAGGACGGCTCCGCTACGGACAGTTCCGGTTGCGCTAGGATACACAGCGGGTCCCGCAACAGAAACCGAACCGGAGCTCGACAGAGCATGCGCAACTCCGCCTGCACATGCTCAGTGAGAGGGGCCGCAAGCCCAGGGAGGAGTTTCCGGGACGGAGCGTGGAGGAAATCCACTTTCCAGGTTTTCAGCCGACCCACTAGGTGGTTGCTCTCTTCCGCGTTCACCCTCCGGCTCCAAATTCCGATTTAAAGTTCCCTTGGGGTGTCGGGGAGCGTCCCACTGTCCGGCTGGCGCCCCCCCCCGGCTTACCGCTTTGGTTCAGTTTCCCATAACAATCATGAGGTTTCCTCACCACACTGCCCGTAGCACCTCAACACCCGTTACAGGGTTGGTGCTCCCGAAAGTACCTGCTGATAGAGGCGGCGTTGGCGGCGGGAAGAAGTTCGGAAGACGCCTGGTTGGGAGGATACGGAAACCAATGGGGAAGAACTGGCCAGAAAGTCTCAAATACTCAGGTGTTTGCGTGGACAGGTTCCAAGCATTGGATGCCATGGGGCATTCTTGCGTGGGACAGTGATTATAGTTTGCGCGGAATAAACAAGATCTCTTTAAGGATGAGTGGAAATGAGGTGGGGAGGAAAATGGGAGTAGGCGAACGGAAGAAGATAGTGTTGACATTTCTCGGCAAAAGAAGACAGGCAACAGTTCCGTAACGAAAGTAGTTCTAGTGAAATAGCAATCTGGTATGATCACCTTTGAGCAAGTTCGTCACTTTCGTTATTGAAATGACGCGATGACCGTGTTTGTAGGTGCACTTACGCATTTGTATTTGTGTTGATGTGTGTGAATTTTCTTGAGTATTTTTCAAGGAATAACTTGCTTTTGGTGACATAAAGTCAATCCAGTTGAACTTTAGAAAGAATACTTTGTAAGAATGCATCCACTTAGACTATATAGCAAGGAGTCAAAACCCGGGAGTACCTCCAGCTCAAGAATGGGCAAATTTGCTAAATAGGTAATTCAGGAAAGTGGAGCCCCACGCAATTCTATCTAAATTCTTGTGGGTGTTTGCACGTTTCCTCACCTGGAAAGTTCACAACGTTCATTAAATTTTCAAAGGGATCTATGACACTACAAAAAAGGTTAAGAACCACTGTTCTGTACTGTGGAGTAATCAGAACAATGAAAGATGGAATACTTGCTTGTAAAGGCAGCTTGCACTAAGAACTCCAGCGGGAACACTACTATCTAGTTAATGTGACCTCGAGCAAGTTAATGAATCAAGTCCAGGGTAGTAGAACTGGGAAGCAGAGAGAAAAGCATGTCCATCTTCTTGAAGTTGTTGTGAAGATAAAACGGCAAAAAAAAAAAGTTAAGCGCCGAGCACATTGCTTGGCACAGAGAAATCGCAGCCATTTTTATAACAAAAGCCAAACTACCAGGGCCCTGAGCGTCGCCCTTCTTCCTCTCTGCACCCTCGTCCTGCAGCAATTTAATTAACGTATCTTGAACATCCACTTTGACCTAAGGAAAAGGATTTCTTCTGTACTTGAAGTTATGGAGATTTCCAACATAAGAGGAAGCAGATGTTCTCCATTTAGAAAGGAGAAGGAAGGAAAAGTAACATTTTTGTTCACTATCTTTTACTTTTCCTTGACCTTCACTATCTCACTCCCCACGCCTAACCCTTCTTCGCCCAGTTTTCCCCATCTCAGGAAATGGCACGGCTAGCCCTTGCTCAAAAACCCAAACCTGGGATATAACCTAAATGGCTCGTTACCTCACTCTCAACATACAGTCCAACAAGTTCTGCTCGATGGGCGCTGAACAAGACTAACTCCTCTCTCTATCGGCGGCCACACCCTAGTCTAGGCCAAAATCTTAGATCCCCTGAACTACTTACTGCCTTTCAATTTCCACTCTTACCAAGAGCGATCTTCAAATTCCTCAAAACCATTCTGCATAATCCCGACACCCCACGCTGCTTGTCACTATCAGGAATTAACGTGGTTATGTTTACAGTCTCACTCCCCGTTTATATGTAAACCCTGTGGGAGTAAGGACTTTATGTCTACATCCTACATCTCTACATCCCCAGAGCCTAAAGCAGCGTGTGGCACCTAAAGGAGACTAGAGGAGCAAGTAACTGGAAGGAACTACAACTGGCCGGACCACAGAAATTCTAAATCTGAATTTAAAATCGCAGACTTTCAGCGCTGAAATAAACCTCAGGTTTTCCAGATGTGTTTAAACCTTTTACAGAACAAAGGGGAATGACTGCCCGCAGCCAATCAGCCACTCATTGAGGCTGAGACCGCAGTAGCCTGGGGGTTCAAGGAGGTCCCCAACCTTCTTTCTTCCAAACCCCGCCGCCTTTTTAAGCCCCGTAGCTCAGCATCACCAAAAACCCGGAGAAGTGGAGTATTCCGCAATAAATGGTCTCCGGACTCCAGTCGCAAAAATGTCCGACCAGAGTGCGGACAGCGCATGCGCAGAGCCAGCATGCGGCCCCTCCCCTCATACCCCGGCGACCTCCTCCGGGCTTCCGCCTCCAGAGTTCAGACACGTCATCCCTCGCGGCCCGGCCCTGTGGGAGGACAGGGGGCGGGGCCCGGCCGCGGGGAGGAGCGGACCCCTTATTTCCGGCTCCGGCCTCTCCCGGAAACGCCTTTTCCGGGGTTCCCTTGGTTACCTGGCTCCGGGGTCTGCGCGGTGCCCGGGGCGTGGCTTAGGGATATCGCCCCACCCCCTCGCCCGGGCTACAAGATGGAGTCCGTGCTTTGATGGGGCGTGTTCTTTGGGCTCTGTCTTGCAGAAAGCCTGAGTGGGGATTCCAATTCCAAGCTAGAAAGAAATTTAGTTTTCCTCCCCCTTCCCTTTGTGACGCTCCCTTTCTCGAAGTACTAGTACTTCAGACTCGGCTGTAAAACTTGAAGGATATGATTTTCTCCTTTCCTCTGAGACAGCATTTGACGACTCCCGTTTTAGGCTCTTAATAATCTGGCACTTGGTTTTTCCACTCCTCTCTGCCAAGGTAATTTAGGCAGCCTGTTTTTCTGCGTTTCCCACGGCTTCTGTGTATATTTACTCGCAAATAAAAGTACAGGATGCCTAGTTAAATTTTAACTTCAGATTAACAACGAACAGTTTTTTTAGTGCATGTACATCCCAGATATTCCATGGGATATGCATGCATTTTTTGGCAATCCCACGTCTGTGTCAAGTTGCAGGAAGGGCAGTTGAAGTCTGGTAATTGTATGCCTGTGAGCAAATGAGCTTTCAGGATTTTCTAGGAGATAAAAATCACTTCATTGTTCTTTAATTTCTGGTATAAAAATGTGTAGTCCAAGGGACAAAAAGTGAAGCATCTATAGTCCCCTTCTCCAGTCTAAATACTGCAACGAGGAAATAAAACTGGCCCTGAACAATAGGCTCTAAAGGCAAGTCACAGTAGTTCAGAGCCAAGGTATTAAAAATCTTAAATTTTAAGATGAAAGAATGGTTCCCAGGACAAGACTTGATTTATAAGCTAAAATAGGAGTTGCAATCAGAAGAGGGATTATTCAGCCAGAAGAACCAGGGAAAATCAAGCCACAGAGGCAGGCACCACAAATGGGTAACTCTGGGAAGACAATAATGGCCTGGCCCAAAGTCTCCACATCTGCAACATGGGTGGTAGTGTGTCTCTGTGTACACAGGGACATATTCTAATGATGAATTTATGGCCAGCAACCAATTTTCTGCTTACAGTGTAGCTTGCCATGTAGTTTGCTTGCAGAGAGAGAATGTTTGCTGGATTCAAGTAGCTGTTTTGTGAGATTACTGTTGTTTTCTTTTAACAACTTTATTGAGGTATAATTTACATGCCATGCAATTCACTCAGTTTAAGTGTAAAATTCACTTGTTTTTACCAAGTTTATCGAGTCATGCCATCAACACCGTAAGGCAGATTTAGACCATCTCCCAACAAGATGACCTTTAACATTTAATCTCCCTTTCCACACACAGCTTTAGGCAACCACAAATCTATTTTCTATCTCTATAAACTTGTCTTTTCTGTCTCCTTTGGGTTTTTTAAAAAAATAAATAATTTTATTTATCCATCCATTTCTGTGTCTGTGGCTAATGTAAATTCACTCCAGAGATAGGTATATTTTTAGTGTCCTGGCAAGTTACCTGTCTCAGGCTGCTAGTTGTCCTGAAATACCCAATGTCAATGCCCTCCATCCAAAAGCCATCAGGAAAACACCAGTGGTTGGGTTCGTTACTAGTCAGATTTATTATCTAATACAGGGAGGGAGAATGTACATCATGGAGAACCATGGGACATCTCTGAAGGAGAGTATTAGGATTGGAGCTTGTGTTGGATGATTTGGGGGAGTGTTTACGGAAGTGGAGCTTTGCTCCGGATTGGACGTTGCCAAGAAGCATGGGTAATTCTTAAGATTGGATATCTTAATGAGCCTTATCTAGAAGGATAGCAGGCTAGACTGAGGCTAGAGCTGTAATCCGTAAAGAAACAGCAGTCACTATTCTTAGCCAGAGTAGAGAGAATGTTTGGTCATTTTGTGGTTTGGCCAATGTTCAGGTTTTGTCTGTTCTTTAGACATAATTACAGCGGGGTTGTGTTTTGTCTTGATCATAGTCGAGTGGCCTTGTCTGATGTTCATGTTCTGTGAAATAGCTTAAACACAAGGCCTAGCTGTAAGTACCAGGCCAGATCCTCATGTCAGGGCTGTTCTTCTCACCAAAATAATGCTGTCCACTTGTCTGGGTAACTAGACAGCTATTCACTCTGCTGTATCACTAGATATACTTGCCTTTTTCTTGAAATTTCTGTAAAAATATTAGACACTGGGTAAGCTGCAACCCTCCAACTCATACTATGATCATTTTTATGGATTCTAAAATGGTTCACCCTTCATCTTACAAGTGAGGCAGTGAACAAAATATTAGTATTTAGATTTATTTGCTTTCTTTCAGGACCCTGCATCTTTCAAATGCAGTTAAGCAACATTTGCTGTGCATAAAACCAACAAAACATTCCTATCTACAATACAAGAATTCTTATAAACCAAATTTTTTTCAAAGACAATTAAGTAGAAAAATGGGCAAGAGGTAGAACATCACAAGAGTAAATAGTGGTCAAGAAAAATGAAAACATGTTCGAACTCATTACTTATGGGGAAATTGCAAATTAAAACTTCAATGAGATACAGCTACACAGCAGAAGAGCTAAAATTTAAAAGACTGACTACATCAAGTGTTGACAAGGATGTGGGACAACTGGAAGGCACATACACTGCCCATGGGAGTATAAATTGGTGGGAAATTGCTTGACACACATATTCTATAGCCCAGAAATTTCACTTCTAGACCTAACTGCCTACTTACATTCACGAAAAGATATGTTCATCAAAACAGAGCTCAAATGTTTATCTACGGTAGTATGGATAAATATAGTTCTACCATAGAGTACTACACAGCAATGAAAACAAATTACTATTAAAAAGAGTGACATGTACTAATCTCACAAACATATTAAGTAAAACAAAGAGAATGAGAACATTTGTAGGATTCCATTTATATAAAGTTCAAAAACAGGCAAAAGTAATCTATAATGTTAGCGATCAGGATAGTGGTTACCTTTTAAAGGCTATAAAGTAGGACATATGGTGGGGGCTGCTGAAGTGCTGGTAATGTTCTGTATCTTAATCTGTGCGGTAGTTACCTGGGTGCAGCGACTTTGTGATAATTCATAGAGCTGTACATCTATGATCTGTCCACTTTTTTTGTATGTATGCTGTACTTCCAAAAAAGCTAATTAAAATATATATCATTATTGTGAAAAAGTTGGTAATCATTGAAGTTGGGCGTTGGGTACAGGAGGGTGATTATACCATTTTCTCCACTTTTATGCATTTGAAATTTTCCACAATAAAAAGTTTATATATACACATATGTTTGCATGTATGTATATGTGTATATATATATTTATATATGTGTATTTTTGTATGTGTATTTATTTGTAATTGTTTGAGTTGCACCTGGCCTGGCCAATCTGTTCAAAAGTGAACATGATTTCCCAGAGACCACAGCAACATGATCCCTTATAATATGTTGGATTGGAAATTAGCACATAAGGAGAAAATTCATATGCTTAGATGGTATTAGCCAACAAAAGCAATGTACCTAATATATAAAACAACAACCTGAGTGAACCTTTATATATGTGTGTGTGTGTGTGTATTCATAGAAATACACTGAATATGTATTATATGTATATTATAGAAATAGATACAAATATATGGAAGAGAATGCAGACAATATGACAGAACATTTTATTACAGGCCAAATCCTTTTAAAAATGAACGTAGGCTAGGATTACACATTTTTTATTTCATGGGAATGTTTCAATTATGCTAGAAATACATGAGATTTGAATGTCATTCATGAATTGAGAAAAATGGAATAAATCCTTCTATACACTCTGCATTGGACTCCTGGTTAATGATTGATTTGAAACTTCTGAGTATCAGTAGGTATATTTCACTAAAATAAAATGTTGGGCAAAGTTTTTAGAAAAACATCCATAAAAAGAGATAAAGACAAAGGGTGCCTGAAGCAGCACATGATTGCGTAACAGGCCGTGTAAGGCCCATCACCATGATTACCCTTCAGTAGCTGCTGAATGGGCCAAAATATACATGTTCCCCCAGAAGAAAAATATTCGAGTAATTTGGGGTCAGAATGTTTATTGAAAATACAATTTGGACTGAGGGAATTGGGGAGCATGGACTGAAGGGTAACTGTACAAAAATAATTTGATGGAGTCACAGCCTGGTCATGTTTTCCTTGAGAGCTAACTTTAGAACGTAATGCTCATGTGAGATGAACTTCGCTACTATATCTGAATTACAACTACCAATAAATACTTGTTTAAACATTTTAGAAATGGAAAAACCAGAAAAAGCTTGTTGGCAAGCAGGAACACTTTAACTTCCTTACCTTTTTCCTCCCATACCTGTTTACACGGAGTGAAATGGTTTGAATGACCAGAATCTACCCCGGGGACTTTCCTTCTGTTCTGAGAGCATCTCAATTTCACTGAGCTTAAGAATTACCATATAAGGGGGGGCGCCTGGGTGGCTTAGTCAGTTAAGTCCCACTCTTGTCATGACTCAGGTCATGATCTCAGGGTCGTGAGATGGAGCCAGTGTTGGGTTCCCGTGCTCAGCACTAAGACTCTCTCTCTGCCCCTCCCCCCACCCCACTCACACTATAAATAAATAAATAAATAAATAAATAAATAAATAAATAAATAACTGTATAAGGTAGAAGACAGAACTCCATACATACTGATCTTTGGAAGCTTCTTAAAGGACTTTTATTTTTTATTTTCTTTTTAAGATTTTATTTATTTGAGAGAGAGAGCATGCATGGGGGGGGGCAAGGGAGAGGGGGAGGAGTGGAGGGAGAAACAGACTCCCCTGCTGAGCAGGAAGCCAGGCAGGGCTCGATCCTAGTACCCTGGGATCATGACCTGTGCCAAAGGCAGATGCTTAACCTACTGAGCCACCCAGGTGCCCCTTTAAAGGACTTTTAAAGGCACTTTTGGCCTTACACAATTTTCACCAAATGTACTGAGTTTAGAACCGAACACCCAATTCAGCCATAGCTCACTGCGGTTGTGACGCCTGGCTGGGTTGCCAGATAAGATACAGGATACCTGGTTACATTTCAGATAAAAAAAAGAATCATTTTTTCGGGCATAATTATTAAAAATTGTTTGTTTCTTTATTTACTTATTTATTTATTAAGTAGTTTCCACACCCAGCATAGGGCCCAAGGTGGGCTTGAACTAACAACCCTGAGATCAAGACTGAGGTCAAGAGTCAGACACTTAGGGGACGCTGGGGTGGCTCAGTTGGTTAAGCATCTACCTTCAGCTCAGGTCATGATCTCAGGGTCCTGGGATAGAGTCCCACATCGGGACTCCCTGCTGAGTGCGGAGTCTGCTTTTCCCTCTCCCTCTGCCCCTCCCCCCTGCTTGTGCAAGCTCTCTCTCATAAATAAATAAAATCTTAGGGAAAAAAAGAGTCAGATACTTAACCGACTGAGCCACCCAGGCACCCCTATTTGTTGTTTATTTTTATTTGCTAAATCTGGCAACCCTCACACTAATTGGTACTTCACTTACAAGGATTCAAACAAGGCCTCAAGAGGGGCCTGCACAATTAAGGAACATTGAAATGAAACGCTGGGGGAAAACATTTGCAATTAAAGAGTTACCATAGAATAATAAGAAAAAGATGAACCTCCCCTGTATAAAAATGCACAAAGATCTTTAAAACAGAAACAAGGAAGGTGCACAAAAATGCACAAAGGACATGAAGAGATAATTCACACACACACACACACACACACGAATATACAAATGGCAAAAAACACTTAATAAATATTCAGCCTTACTTGTAGTGAGAGGATTGCATTTTTTTAAAAAAATTATTTATTTATTTTTAGAGAGAGAGAGAGAGAGAGAGAGTGAGAAAGCAGGAGCTTGAAAGTCAGAAAGAGAGGGAGAGAGGATCTCAAGCCAACCCTGCACTGAGCAGGAGCCTGGCACGGGGCTTGATCTCACCACCCCAAGATCAGGACCCAAGCTGAAAACAAGAGTCGGACACTTAACTGACTGCATCAGCCAGGCACCCCAAGAATAGTGTATTTTAAAAAATCAATGAGATAATTTTTTTACGCTACCAAGGAAGCAAAGTTAAAAAGCAGCAGTAGTACCCAGTGTTATTTCATACCTTGATGATTTGACTTAAATAGCCTTTCTGGAGGACAGTTTGGCATTATGGGTTTTTTTTTTTGTGTGTGTGTGTGTGTGTATGTGTGTTTTAAGCCTTGAAAATGTGTATAATCTGAAAGAACAATTCCACTTCTCAGGATCTGTCCTAGGAAAATATTCAGAATATGTGAAAAAGATTTAGCTCTAAGGATGTTCCCCAATGTAATGTTTTTAACAGTAAAAAATAGAAAACAACTCCAGTGTTCAACAGATGAGTTTGTTTAATACATATGATTCTACATCTGCACAGTGGAGTACTAGGAAGCCATTGGAATTACGCTAAGAGCTAATCACATGGAAAGATGTCTAAGATACATTGCTAAATGAAAGAGATACATTATAAAATAGCATGCTTATTCTGATTTCAGTTTTGTTTTTAAACACGATACCATTGTTGCAAGAATACAAAGATAAACTATAGACCGGAAGAAAGTATTTGAACATTGTCTAGCCAACAAAGTACTTGATTTCAATATATAAAGAACTCTAAAAACTCAATAGTAAGGAAAAAAAAACCCAACTTAAAAATGGTGAAAGACTTGAACAGACACTTTATCTACGAGGATATGTGGATAGCAAATTAAGTACAGTGTGTTTAACACTATCAGCCGATAGGACAATGCAAATTGAAGCCATGCTGAGATACCACTACATACCATTAGGGTGGCTAAGATTAAATGCAGCGACAATAACAATTGCAGACAGCATGTAGGGCACCTGGAAGGCTCGCAGGTTGCTGTTGAGAATGTAACAAGGTACAATGTAACAAACTGGAAAACAGTTTGGCAGTTTCTTTTTTTTTTTTTTTTAAGATTTTATTTATTTATTCGACAGAGATAGAGACAGCCAGTGAGAGACGGAACACAGGCAGGGGGAGTGGGAGAGGAAGAAGCAGGCTCATAGCGGAGGAGCCTGATGTGGGGCTCGATCCCACAATGCCAGGATCACGCCCTGAGCCAAAGGCAGACGCTTAACTGCTGTGCCACCCAGGCGCCCCAAGTTTGGCAGTTTCTTAAAAAGTAAACATACAGTTTTCATAAGACCCAGTCAGTAATTTCACTCCTAAGTATTTACACTCTAGAAAAATGAAAACTTGGGCTCACATAGACATTTGTATACAAATATTTATAGCAGCTCCACTCACAATTATCAGAATGGGAGACAGCCCAAATGTCTTTTGACCTGTAAACAATACATTCATACAGTAGAATACTCAGCAATAAAAAGCAATGAACGATTGATACATACAGCACTTTGGATGAATCTCATACACACTGATAGAAAAAAGCCAATCTCTAAAGATTACATACTCTCTGATTCCATTTATACGAAATTTCAAAAATCCAAATCAATGGAGACAGGGAAGTGTTTGCTAGTGCCAGGGATTAGGGGTAAAGGAAGATATGACCACAAGCAGATAACAAGAGGAATTGGGGGGTTGATAGAACTGCTGTGTATCCTGATGTTGGGGTTGTAACATAAATCTATACATGTGTTGAAACTCATAGAAGTGTTTAAAAATGGAAAAAAAAATATATGTATATATATATAAACATAGAAAAAAATGAAAGAACACACATACAATTTTTTGGAGTAACTATATATATATATATTTTTGGCTTTTAATTTTTATTTATTTTTTTAACTTATTTACATTCAGTTAATTAACATATAGTGTATTATTAGTTCTGGAGGTAGAGTTCAGTGATTCATCATTTGTAAATAACACCCAGTGCTCATTACATCATGTGCCCTCCTTAATGCCCATCACCCAGTTACCCCATCACTCTATACCCCTCCCCTCCAGCAACCCTCAGTTTCGTATGGTTAAGAGTCTCTTTTGTTTTGTCTCCCTCTCTGATTTCATCTTGTTTTATTTTTCCCTCCTTTCCTCCCTGCTCCTGTTTTGTTTCTTAAATTCCTCATATGAGTGAAATCATATGATAATTGTCTTTCTGTGATTGACTTATTTCCCTTCGGATCACTACATTTGTATCTTTGGGGTAAATACCTAGTAGCGCAATTGTTGGGTCATAGGGTAGCTCTATTTTTAACTTTTTTGAGGAACCTCCATACTGTTTTCCAGAGTGGCTGTACCAGCTTGCATTCCCACCAGCAGTGTAAGAGGGTTCTCCTTTCTCCACATCCTTTCCTGACTTGTTAATTTTAGCCGTTCTGACTGGTATGAGGTGGTATCTCATTGTGGTTTTGATTTCTATTTCCCTGATACTGAGTGATGTTGAGCATTTTTTCATGTGTCTGTTGGTCATTTGGATGTCTTTTTGGAGAAATGTCTATTCTTGTCTTCTGCCCATTTCTTGATTTGATTATTTGTTCTTTGGTTGTTTGTTTGTTCTTTGATAATATTGATTATAAGTTCTTTATAGATTTTTATACACTAACCCATTTACATTTGTAAATGTAAAACATTTACAAATATCTTCTCCCATTCTGTAGGTTGTCTTTTGATTTTATCAACTGTTTCCTTTGCTGTGCAAAAGCTTTTTATCTTGATGAAGTCCCAATAGCTTATTTTGGCCTTTGTTTCCCTGGCCTTTGGAGATGTGTGTAGCCAGAAGTTGTTGTGTCCAAGGTCACAGAGGTTGCTGCCTGTGTTCTTCTCTAGGATTTTGGTGGATTCTTGTGTCACATTTAGGTCTTTCATCCATTTTGAGTTTATTTTTGTGTATGGTGTAAGGAAATGGTCCAGTTTCACTCTTCTGCATGTGGCTGTCCAATTTCCCCAACACCATTTGTTGAAGAGACTGTCTTTTTTCCATTGGATATTCTTTCCTGCTTTGTCAAAGATTAGTTGACCATAGAGTTGAGGGCCCATTTCTGGGTTCTCTATTCTGTTCTATTGATTTACACATATACAATTTTTACCGTGGTTTATTTCCACAGAGGCAAACACAGGTGATTTCCTCCCTCTTGATTATGGTGTATTTCCAGTTTAGAAAATAATGAATAGATGTTTCATTTATGAAGATATTTTCTTTAAATATATAATATATATGTAAACAGTCTTGTTATCGGAAAACTTGAGTGATGCCTGCCATTATTTCATATTCGTTCAGCCTTTGGGGGGGCAAAGAGGCTTCACTGAGTTATTGGAAAAAATATCTTTTGGATATGATGTTTCTTTTACTTATGAAAGAACTGGCAGTGCTGTCTTCACTCCATAAATCTTGTGCTTCGCCATGGGCCACAGCACAAGGTGTCCTGGCCTTCTGCTGTACTGTTAGGTCTTCCATTAGTATCCATTAACCAACAGATTCCACTTCATGGTATGTAGCCAGAATTCCTTGTGAAATGGAAAATGTAGGGGTAATGATGCAACACCATAGATCAAATATTTGCTTCTTGTTCTCATCAATTCAGTTTGTCGTATAAACAGGTCGGAATTTTCATCAACTATTAAGCATTAGGAGACCAGGAGTTTCCAAAGCACTTGGTTTATATGATTTTGTTTTATGACACTAACCAAAGTTACGTGAGGTAAAATTTTTCAATGGTGTTAACCAAAAATCTAGAGGGAAAAACTTAAGCCAAGTTCCAGGTAGGCATTTGGCCTACTTACTCATTATCTGCCACTTCCATGTCAGAAGCCTGAGATTCTGACAGGAGAAAGGGCTCTGAGAGCAGACCCCTTGTGGACCATGGCAACCAACACTTCCAACCACTCCCTGGGAGATTCCAGCCTCCCTCACCTCTGCCTGCCGCAGCTACCAGCAGGAAGTGAGGCTACAGGCATCCTCCAGGCCAACTTGTTTCTCAAAAATCCGCGCTTATTATCAGGCCTTATGCTTTAGCTTGGCAGCTTGACAGCAAGCAATTGGCTGCCTTGAGCGCTATACCACATGGGGCAAGGATGTTACAAAAGGCTAGAAGAGACATGTTGTAATTTCTTAGGGGTTTGGCCTTGACGCCCATGAATACTTTCGCAACTCAAACAAAATAAAAAATGTTATCTATTTCCACAGCTGCCCGAACATATACGTACATGCGCAGGCAACGTCTCGAAGGCTTTCACGCCAGCCCGATGACAGTAGCGAAGACTGGAAACGAGACACTTCAAATTTGTTCGGAACTTTTGAGGTTTTTACATATTATATTATCTGTCTACTTTAAAATTAAGTCTTAGGGTCCTTTTTTAGGGGAAGAAAGATGGATAAATTTACTATTTTGTCATTTCATAAGAGCAGAAGTTCTAAAGGAGTTAAAGACAGATGAATTTGAGAGGAATGAGGGTCGTCTTCCATCCTTTCCTTAACTATGAAAGTCCAGAGAAGTACGTGCAACACCAAAAGAAGGAATTAGGATTTAAATAGCACTGAACAGGGAAGGTGGTTTCATAGTTGGGAAAAGAAGCTTGGAGAAATTATACAATAGGATTTGATGGTCTAGTAATACTGCAACAGTTCTCAGATTGGATTATTTCTATTTTTACTGCTGAATGAATGTGAAGTTTTAGAATATCCAGAAACGGGGGCGCCTGGGTGGCTCAGTCAGTTAAGCACCTGCCTTCACCTCAGGTCATAATCTCAGGGTCCTGGGATCAGAGTCCCGCATCAGGCTTCCTGCTCAGCAGGGAATCTGCTTCTCCCTCTTCCTCTGTGCACCCCCCACCCCGTGTTCTCTCTCACTCTGTCTCTCAAATAAATAAATTAAATCTTAAAAAAACAAAAACAAAAAAGAATACCCAGAAACAAAATAACCACATGACAGAAGAAAAGAGATGAGATCTAGAGGGTACCAGATGGTGGCTTACGGAGACAGAAGAGCAAGCTGGGGATGAGGGTAGGAGAAATAGGTTCAGAAACATCCACAACCATACGAGTGTCTAGAGCTTGTGTAATGGGCCATGAGAGGCCAGGTGAGGCCTTTTGA
The DNA here is from genome assembly GCF_002007445.2 of Ailuropoda melanoleuca. Lineage (NCBI taxonomy): Eukaryota > Metazoa > Chordata > Mammalia > Carnivora > Ursidae > Ailuropoda > Ailuropoda melanoleuca. Next base: position 129,573,264 of record NC_048224.1, on the reverse strand, counting down.
GAAAGAGCCTAACTGAATCTGTGTGTCAGCTCAGGAGGAAGGTGGCAACATTTTCCTGGGTAGAAAGTGAAAAGAAAGGTAGGCTTTCACCAACTCCCCACTGAAGGGGGGTTTCAAAGATTCCTGTTCCTGTGGAGCTTCCTGTTCAGAGGAAGCCAGACACAAGAATGGTGATAATTCAGTGTAACAAATTATGCATCATTGGGGGACTAGAGGAGGCTGTAACAAAAGCAGCTGGAGAAGGTATTCGGAGGACTTGATAACTGGGTGGGACCAGCACGGTGCCTACGACTGGGGCACAGAGGACACAGCCTGAGGAGGAGGAGAACAGGGACCACTAGGACCAGAAATTTAGATCTGGGGGCAGAGAAGTTTTTAGAGGATTAGCATAGTGAAGAACAAATGGCCCAAGGTCTGCCTAGAGGAACATCTTAGAGGAACAAGAGGTGTTGTATATGATTAATAACTCCCACAGAAAAGAGAAGACTGAATTAAAGAGTCAATCTTAAGAAAAAGCTGAAAGGGGCATGGTGCAGGGAATGTAGTCAATGGTATTGTAACAGAGTTATATGGTGACAGATGGCAGCTACATTTGTGGTGAGCTTGTGGTATGACAGCCCATACCGTTGTTGAGTCACTGTGTTGTACAACTGAAACTAATGTAACACTGCACGTCAACTATACTTCAATAATAATTTTCAAAACCCAGATACTGCAACAGATTGAATGCAGAAACAGATAAGAGAATGGAGTTTTCTGTTAAACCAGATATTAAAGAGACCTGCAAAAGTATTTTAAAAAAGCAAAAGCAAAAGCTGAAGAGTGCAGTCACTGGTTAGTTTTTTGAGAAGCTCGTTTCTGAATCTGGTTCAATGATCACTAACAGCCAAAGGGCAGCAGGAGGCTCTTTTCTTCCTCCCTCCCTTCACCCTTCCTTCCCTCCATTCCTCCATTCCTTCCTTCCTTCCTTCCTTCCTTCCTTCCTTCCTTCCTTCCTTCCTTCCATCCATCCATCACCATTAAGGAATTCTTCTTCAGGAGAATCAAGAATGAGAATGTTTCAAAGGGACCATAACAGATAATATAATGACCTTTTATTAGGAAATTATAGTATATAATTCAGTACAGGGAAATGAGTCACCATGTTAGGTTAAAAGCAATAGAAGGTCACAGAAGTTATGGGGACTGGGTGTAGAGCCTGCTTAAGATTCTCTCTCCCTCTGCTTCTCCCCCCTGCTCACACACACACTCACTCACTCTCTCTCTCTCTCTCTCTCTCTCAAAAAAAGACTATAATTACAGGCAAGACATGGGAAGTACAGTAATCAGGGACACAAACAAGATACAATGGTCATTGAAGATGAGGTGATACATTCTGACCAGAAGACCTAGGAAGTCAATGACAGTAGAATGTCAGCAGGGCCTTCTCTGGTGGTAAGGATGTTGACTGCTGAGGTATTGGGAGAAAAAAGGAAAGAGATTCCTACACTGGACCAGGTACGGGGGTGGAAGAACACAGGACGTATTGAAATATGGCTTGTCCAGTATGCCCAGCCTTGGCTGCAAGATGCTGTGAAAGGGAGGAACATGTAGTGGATGGTAGTGCTAAGAAAACCAACGGAAACCATATTATGAAGTGTGTTGAAGTCTGTTTGGCTTTTATTATTTATTGTACTAGGGAGCCATTGAAGGTTTTCAAGGAATGAAGCAGAATGTTGTTACATGTTCTTCAGAAAGCTAACTCTAGCCGCGGGGTAGAGAACAAATCGGCATGATAGGGTCATTTCTTGCACCATGTCAAAGGCACCATTCACAGCTCAGCAGAACGCAACATGCAGGTACCTCCAGGTACTTTCTGGAGGTGTGCAGTGCAGAGGCCTTGAGAGTGGAGATGGGAGGGGCAGAGTGGTAGCAAGTAGGATGCTTTGATTGTAAGCAGCAGAAGCTGATTCTAACTTAAGGAGGAAAGGGTGAATTTATCAGAAGGATGGAGGCAGCTCAAAGAATTGGAAGAAAATACTTATAGGAATCAGAACTACTTCATGGATCTAATGGAGAATCTTTTCAGGACATTGGTTGAATCACTTTCCATCATTTCCAATTTTTTTGATACTCTACACAAAGAGTCAAGTTACAGAAAGAGAGGACGTGATTGGCCTATTTTAGGTCAGGCATTTACTCTTTGGCCAAGAGGACTTAGAGGCATCCTGACTGAGAATCCTCCCAAGACTTCAGGCAATGGGGGAGAGAAAACTGAGGTGCTGTCACCAGAGGAAGGGGTACAGATGCTGGACCACAGTCAAAACCAAGGGTATGAGCTATACTAGTCATGGCAGCGGCGGCTACTTGCCCAGCAAATCACCAGTCTATTCCTCTTCCTTAGTAAAAAGACACTAATTGTATGCAGGTGACACTATGCCTAGCTAGAAGGATTTATTTCCTAAGGTTCTTTATAGCTAGGGGTGGCCATGTGACTAAATTTGCCCCAGGTCCCGAAGTTGGATGGGAACTCAGCAAACAAAACCTCCTTAAAAGGAGGAAGCTATGGCAGGTAACTTTTTTCCCTCCCCTCAATCCTTCCTCTTACCTTCTTCCTGAGAAGCAGACTTGATGCCTAGAGCACTATCAGCCGTTCTGTGATTGCAGAGCAGAAAGACAAAAGCTTGGGTCCTTGATGACATTTGGAGTGGCCATATTGGTACTGGATCCACTCCCATGAGACTTCATTTATAAGAGAGAGGAAAACACTTCTATGTTTTGAAGCCTCTCTTATTTCCAGCCTTTGTTACTAATGGCTTATTTCTCTCAGGAGCCCAGTATAATCATAAAGAAGCCCATGACTGTGAGGAGAGCTGAAATTGAAGTACGTGAATCAAAGGTGAGGGAGAGCAGGAATGGCTAGAGCAATAGCAAACCAGGAGAGGACAAGGTTATGGAAGCCAGGAGAAATGAGAATTTCAAGAGTTTGAGGGGAACAAACGCCAGGAATAGACAGTGGTTTGAATGATTTATAGCCCTTGGAAAAATAGATTTGTTACTTGATTGTTGGCAAGAAACAAAAGGAGGATGAGGAAACAGAAGTGTACCTCTAGAATTCCCTTCCCAGGCAAACTATCAAGTATGAAACTAAACAAAGACATATAGGGCCTCGAAATTCTTACCACTCGTGCACCTTTTCTTAAGAAGCATGTCCTTTATAAAATGAGAGAGTAAGCCAGGAAAGAAAAAGTTATGAAAGTAGGACATGTGTTACAGAATAACGGGGAAAAGACTACTCAGAACAATCAAAACAACAGGAAGCACTGTGCAGTAAGCACAGAGAGCCCGGTTTCAGTCCAGATTGGAGCAAGAGGACAAGGAATTTTAAAAGAAGCAGCAGCCTAGGTGGGGGATGGGCTAAATGGGTGATAGGCATTAAGGAGGGCACTTGTGATGAGCACTGGTTATTAGAAGTGATGAATCACTGAATTCTACTCCTGAAACCAGTATTACACTGTATGTTAATTAACTATAATTTAAATAAAAAATAAAAAATAGAAGAAAAAGAAACCCAATTGATTTCTATGTGTATGACGAGTAGAGTTTGGAAGAAAAATTAATACAGGTACATAAAAAACTAAGCAGATGGAAAGATAATTTAGCTGTTAATTCAAGAACAATCAGTTGTATACTAAAGGAATTTATTACAGTGCTCCCTGTGGTTCAACAGGAGGGAAAACTTATATTGTCCTAATGTAAAGTCCATATATTAATTTATGTGATATCAAACTGTGATTCTGGGAGGATTGTGGAGTGTATGTGTTTGTGATGATATAGGAAAGAATGATACTGATTGATCATAATAGGAGCCAATTGATATCATCTCATTAGAAAAAAAAGAATTAATTTATCATAAACATATTGTTTAGAAATTTGGGCAAAAATCCCAGATAAAATAATTAGGAAAGCTGAAAGTGGCTGCCTCTGGGAATTTGGAATACGATGGTAATCAAGCCAGACAGGGCTCTTGACCTTGTGGAGAATGGAAGTTAGTGGAAATTACACACAACTGAATGAGCAACTATAAAAAAGTATAGTAGTGTTATAAGACAAGTAGAGGAAGCAAATGGGCGAGTTGGGATACAGCTGATCTCTTTCACTGGGTTTTATCCTAAACTGGGCTCTGCCAAAAAACTGTATTTGTTTTTACCCTTATTGCTGAAAAACTTGACCAACACTTCTGTTGCTGTTCGAAATCCTGACTGTGGTTGGATACATGAACACACGCTGGGTGACAAAATTGTGAACTAACCACCCACAGGAGCATAAGTAAAACAAAATTGAAGAAGATGGGTGGATGTGCCTATGTCAAATACTGGTGGGGTATATTATACTCTGGTTTTGCAACACATTACCACTGAAACTGATTAAGTATATATTGGGTCTCTCTGTTACTTCTTACATGTGACTCTATCCCTATCCCAATAAAAATTTCAGTTAAAAAACGCATTATTGGTTTTGCGGATTCAAGATCTTTCATGTTGCAAGGAATAAGGGCACATTCAAAGGAGCTCAGGTAATAGGGTATACAGAGTGAGGGCAAATGTTTCAATATCAAAGATAGCTGGCTTCAAAGGAAATCAAACCAGCACTCAAATTATCTGACAGAAACTCGGAAGACACAAAAGTTGAGAGTCTATCGTCCCCTAGGTTAGGGCCCTGTCCCTGTGGGTAATTATCAGTGTCTACACAACTAGTGCGTCTGCTATTACTGATCAAACAACTCATTGAACATTCATTCCCTAATTAAGAGAAGACTGAATTGATTTACCCTTCACTGTCCATGAGAAGGTGCTTATGGTAGTCAGGATTCTTGGTCACATGTAATAAACTCTATTAATTTTCTAGGGCTGTCATTACAAAGCACTACAAACCAGGTTGCTTAAATAACAGAAATGTATTATCTCACAGTTCTGGAGTCCAGAAGTCCTAGATCAAGACGGTGATAGGGTTGTTTCCTTCTGCGGACTGTTTCCTTCTGAGGGCTGCCAGGCAAGGATAGGTTCCAGGCCTTTCTCCTGGGCTTGTAGTTGGCTGTCTTCATGTTCACACGGTGTTCTCTCTATAAGTTCAGTCATAGACTGAATTTTTATAAGGACACCAGTTGTATTTAACTAGGGCCCATCCTAATGATGTCATCTTAACTAATTATATCTGCAATGACCGTATTTCCAAATAAGGTCACCTTCTGTAGCACCAGGGGTTTGGGTTTCAACATGCGAATTTTGGGTAGACACAATTCAGCTGATAACATAAACCCAGATCAAAAGAGTTTAAAAGGGAATATTATTGTACATCTGCGGGAAGGACGGGAGACTCAGGAGCAGTGGAATCAGGGCCTAGAAGACCACTTTGACTCTGGCCTCGACTTCTAGGTCACAGTGTCACTTCTCTTTCACACAGTTTACTTGCATGAGGCAGGGAAAATGACAATAGACGTCTCCAGAGACCTATGTTTCTATCTTCAGAGAGAAGAGGAATCTTAGACTCACTGGTTCCAAATTAAAATAGTTCAGGATAAAGGTTGTGATTGGTCTGACTTGGTTTTTGATCCCACTCCTAAGACTAATTGCTGTGGTCACAATTCTTGCCCAATATGTGCCACATGGTGTGAAGGAATGTTTTTTCAGAAGGGAGTATTTTTCTTGGTAGGCCAAGCTACAGATACCTATTACGTTGTCCCTGCTGGGGAAAGGCCGCCTCCGAAGCTACCTCGTGCTGTTGGACCAGGCCCCCGCTAATGGTCTAATCAGTGGGCCAGGGTCCCAGTGTGCTGTGACATGGTGTGGTGGCAAGCATGGCATAATGTATGTAGGGAACTCTTTAGCAGAGCTCTGTGGCCAAGGCAAGCATTCAAGGTTTTCTCAAAACTGGACAATATATTTAGAAGGCTGATTAGATAGATGTAGAAATAGATACAGATATAATTGCAAATACACACTACGACAATCCCAGGATAACATATAAGCTATGGGCCTTTATAAAACAAGTTTCTAATAGCTTGTTTCCTTATATATGTGTTCTCTCTACTTAAAGTCAAATGCAGAGAAGAATATCCTGGTTAATTGTGCATTGTGCATGTTAAGTTCTCCAGTTCATGAGTGTTCCTTATTCTGGAAGTGTACAGATGACTTAAGACCCTATGCTGGGTGGAAAAGCAAACTGAACACTAAATTTCCAGAAAATTTATGTCCACACGAAAACCTGCACGCAAATGTCGATGGCAGCTTTATTCAGAGTTGCCAAAACTTGGAAACAGCCAAAATGTCCTACAATAGGTGAACAGATAAGTAAACTGTCATACATCCAGACTATGAAATGATAAAAAGAAATGAGCTCTCAAATATTGCTAAGTGAAAGAAGCCAACCTAAAAAGTCCCCATACTGTATGATTCCAACTATATGACATTCTAGAAAAAGCAAAACCATAGAGACAGTAAAAAGATCAGCCATATCAAAGATAAACAAGGCTGGATGCGAGCTAAAGTGGTAAGGATGGATTTCGAACAATTGCAATAGGGAAGTGAATCTAGAATGGATTGAACTCAACCTTGATCTGTACAGAGGTGGCTGGCATTCTAAGAAGAGAAGGAGGGGGAGGAAAGGAAGAGTCAGAGAAGTGAAAAATTACAAAAAAATAAAAATGGGGGGTTAGTCCATATAAAACCCATCTGTGTTTGCTAACTGGAGCTTGTGGAAGTTAGGTTCTTACCCTACCACAGAGGCCAGGGGCCAGGGGCCCTGTCTTCAGATCTTGGCTGAAGCAGTCAATTCTTTGGGGAGCCTTGAATTTTCTCAGGCAGGTACTTTGATGGGGCTAGGGTCATCCTTGGGATGCTGCCATGAGCTGTTAGCAGCTATGTTAGTGTTTGTTCCAGTCTTCATAGGCCGAAGTGGAAGCCTAGTCAGGAAAAAGCTCAGAGGAACCTGGTTAAGGTTTAGACGAAGTTATATAAGTAGTTACCATGGGTTTGTTTGGTGGGGAACGAGAGAGAGACCAATAGGCGGAGTGCAGGGGACTTTTAGGGCAGTGAAACTATTCTGTATGATACTATCATGGGAGATACCTGTCATACATTTGTTAAAACCCACAGAGTGTGTAATACCAAGAGTGGAACTAATGTAAACTACAGGCTTCAGCTAATAATAATGTATCAACACTGGCTCATCAATGGTAAGGAATGTACCACACTGATATGGGATGCTAATAACAGGGAAAGGATGTATGGGAAAGAGGGGGATATATGAGAACCCTGGGTACTTTCTGCTTATTTTTTTTTCTGTTAACCTAATACTGCTCTAAAAATAAATCTATGTATTAGAAAAGGGATTTTTTGGGGGCGCCTGGGTGGCACAGCGGTTAAGCGTCTGCCTTCGGCTCAGGGCGTGATCCCGGCGTTATGGGATCGAGCCCCACATTAGGCTCCTCTGCTATGAGCCTGCTTCTTCCTCTCCCACTCCCCCTGCTTGTGTTCCCTCTCTCGCTGGCTGTCTCTATCTCTGTCAAATAAATAAATAAATAAATAAAGAAAGAAAAGGGATTTTTCAGATGGTATTTTTCATTAGGTTTAAGATGGATCATTAAATGTGAAGTGAATACTACTGGCCTACTTAATACAATACGTTCCAGACTCGAAGCCACGTTAGCACCCCATGTGTAAGGAAGAGTTATTATTGAAAGGTGGATTGCTTCACATGTAATGCGTAATGTTAAAAACGTCTAAAGTAGAAGGTAGTGGGGCTGCCTGGGGTTGGTTAAGCGACGATTCTTGGTTTCCGCTCAGGTCTGATCTCAGGGTTGTGAGATGGAGCCTGTGGAAGGGGGAGCTCTTCGCTTAGTGGGGAGTCCGCTTGGGTTTCTCTCTCCCTCTGCCCCTCTACCCCCATGCTCTCTCTCCCTCTCTAAAATAAATAAATAAATCTTAAAAAAAAAATAAAGTAAAAGGGAGTCTCCTACCCTACACAGATAACTGCTCTTAGGAGTTTGAACCTCCCCCCTCTCTGCCCCCTCCCAAACCCAACTATCCTCATTAATTTGGTCCTCACAAAAATTTGGGATTAAAGCACGTGATAAAAAACAAGGAAGCTATTACACTGCCTGCTCAGAGAGCCAGTGTGATGGAGACTGTGGGGACAGTTCTGGGGACAGTGTTCAGTATGGGATTTGGCCGAGTTTCCATGGGAAACACCCAACACGCACCTACTCAACGCCTGGCACGGAGGAGGCCCTGAAGAAAAGATATTTTCCCTCTGTTCTCTGTAAGGAATATTTGGAAACAAACGTCTTTATTTGAGGTAAAGCATTTTTAAATGTGCTCGAACAAAAAGATGAAAGGTTCTATAAGGGGAAAAAAAAGTGCTTTTCCCAAAACTGAGAGTAGTTGCTGAGGAGATAGCTGCCTTCCTTCCTTATTTCCAGGGACTAACTTTATTAAGGCATTAGCGAACCCACTCCCAGGAAAAGAGCCTTTGAATGAAAATCCCCAGTGTTTGGTGAACATGAAGTAGGGCGCCCTATTTGGGTAATGACTCAGATTCGACACCCAGCTGTCAGTAATGTTAGTGTTTGCTTGGTTTCATGAAATCTTTTATTGACTTGGGCATTCTGGTTCAGGTTTTGTTTGTTTTTGTTTTTATTTAATTTTTTCCGTTCTCCACCTGTTTGTGGGTAGGTTTTTATGGCTGGTGTGGAATTCCTTATTTTACACATTTACTGATAGTTCATGCTTGGAATTTGATGAAGGAAATTGAGCTGTTCTATCTAGTGCCTTACAAGCAGGAGATCCTAGGTAAATGTATGTGTGACAAACCAGGACCAGCAGAAGTACTAGGGAAACAAGCTTGGAAAAGAAAGGTAATTATCTAAAATTAGATCGAGTAAAAACTGTTCTGTTAGGTAAATCCTGTTGCTAAATTACCTATAGCAAGCTAAGCACAGGATAATACTGTGTTCCATAAAAAAAGAATTTTAAAGCCTTAGCAACAAGAAAGTGTTTTGAATACCTAGTGTTATCAAGCCCTCTCTTATTTTTCTTTATTACTGTGCCAGCTTGAAAAAAGACATGGGGAAGTAGAGAGACCATTGATTTAGGGCATGGAAAAGAGCCCAATTAAAAAAAGAATGTTCTCATAAGTACACAAATGAATCACTCTGAGATCGAAGGATGTTTCTGAGAAATTAGTGATCTTTTTCTAGAACTTAATGGACAGGCTATGTTTTCAAAACTAACCATTTGTTCTAGTTGCCCTCCTTTAATTGCAGTGTTAGTGCTTTTACAAAAAGCTTTGGGGTATCATGGGGATTGAGCTCCCCAAGAAAAGGTCCATAAAACAAGTAATGCAGAGCCAAAGAACCGGGTATCTTGGCAAAGTTGTAATTACAGCTGTTTGTGAAGTTCTACAGGAATTTCTCCTATAAATTCAGCCCAGTAGGAGACATTTGAACAATACAGTTTGTCGAGCTACCTGGCACCTGTTGTGGGAATCTGCAGGCTGTGGAAGGTCCCAGTAAATGGGGAGAGAAGACATTGTGTTGTCTTTCTTTTCCCTCTCTCTTCTCCCCACAGCTACCACATGTAATTTTTATAGAGAGATACCTGACTTAAATCAAAGTAGGATCTAATAAATCATTAAAATAGGAATTTTGAAGACCAATGCAATAATTTGGGAAAATGCTTATGATGTAATGTTACTCAAAATAAGCAAGACACAAAAATGAACTTTGCTGTAATTACCACTATGTAATAATTGTAGGTATATACAAACAAGGTCTCTAAGATTGCAGGTAAAAATGGAAAACATTTGATCTCCAGGGAGATTTAAACAAAATTTTTAGGTGGATTTGCTTTAATCTTGCTGTGGTTAGTGCAAAATGAAAAAGAAAAGAAAAATAAAGGCAGGAGTGGTATTCAAAATATCAAATAACTTGTATTATATCCCATGGAGGCCGGTCCACCAAGCACCTCCCCTAATTATGGAAGGTGCCAGATGGCGGCGGGTAAACACAGCCTTGCAAAGCCAGGTCAGCAATGGTCATTTTCCCATGGGTCTGGCAGTTACAAATGGGGTGGGAGCTGCTGCTGCCCCAGCAGGATGCTGGTTGCCAGTTGCCAGGGCAGCCCCACTGGATGCCATCCTGGGGCCAGAGTGGTGGATGGGGGGAGGCGCTTGGTGCTTGAGCATCACCTAGTTACCAACCAGTACTGCAGTATTTCCATGTTTTAACAACTGGTGCAGCTGTGACAATGTCCATGAGCTGATGGGAGTTCTGATTAAGAACTATCCTAGGGCGCCTGGGTGGCTGAGTTGGTTAAGCGTCTGCCTTTGGCTCAAATCATCAAGCCCCGCGTCGGGCTTCCTGTTCAGCAGGGAGCTTGCTTCTCCCTCTCTCTCTCCCTCTGCAGTTCCCCCTTCTTGTGCTCTCTCTCTCTCTCTCAAATAAATAAATAAAAGCTTAAGAAAAAAAAAAGAACTATCCTGAAAGAGGGGCTCCTGGGAGACTCAGTTGGTTAAGCGTCGGACTCTCTCAAATAAATAAATAAATAAAAGCCTTTATAAAAGAACTATCCTGAAAGAGCGGAAAGGAGATAATATCTGTAAAGGCTTTTATCATAATGCCTAGCCCATGGTACATCCTTCATAAATGTTGGCTGTTGTAATCATGTGACATTCCTGCTTACACTTTTATTCTTATTAATAAGCAAAAAGCACACATGCCTACGGAAAGAGAGAAAGCTCCAGTATCTCTTCCTCTTCTTATAAGGGTGATAATTCCATCATGAGGATCCTACCTTCCTGAGTTAATCTAAATCCAAGTACCTCCCATCACACTGGGGGTTAGGGCTTCCACATACGAATTTTGAGATGCACGAACATTCAGCTTATAATACAGATCCTATGCAGAAATCTTAGAGGGATAGCTACATAGATTAAAATGGGCTCTAACCATCCATCCATTGACCCCTATATTTATTTACACACATACCCATCCTTCCTCCATCCATGAGTGCCTCCATCCATTTAATAAACCTTTGCTGATCATCTATCATATCTAGAAGAACTCACTGTCTAATACAGAAAATAAATGATACACCCTATATTCTAAATGCTATAACAGAACATTCTAAATGCTAAACAAGATCTATGGGAACTCAATGAGAAAGGAAACTCATATTGATTGAGAATGGCATCAAGTTCTTTACCAATTTATCTGCCTTCGTCCAAATTAAGAAATACATTTCTAGTTCCAAAGTGAAATTAGAATCAGGTTCTTTTTCCTCCAAAGTGCTTTTCATCCTTCTAAGACTCAGTGGGAAAGAAGGGGTAAATTCATCTCGAGCCAAAGAAGGCAATAAAAGTTACGACTTCTAACCATCAATGCATGCTGAGCTTCCCTCAGGAGACCTACTTCTTCTGTCCTTCTCTGATTAGTGGAGGAATGCTGCACTCAGCAGTTCAAGTAGCAACACACATGCCCTTGGGTTGTCCTGCCGTGATGGACTTTGGGTCTTCCCTCTTCAGGGTCAGTTGGAAGGAGCCCTGGGTCTTCTAAGGAGTGGTCCATGAGGCAGCCTGCATGGCATTATGGATCCATAGAGAATAGGCAGGCACTTAGAGACTGCCCAGACAAAAATATCCAAACAGCCCCTTAAAATATTTAGCTAAAAGCTAATCACATATTTATATTTTAAAAAGTACTGCCGCCAAATCTAAAAGCCTTATTAAAATCAAGTCGTAACATCAAACTTCCTACCCAGAGACTTCAAGTACTTTGAGGATACTTTAGTAACCAGAGGGAAAGCAGCTCATTACAAACAGTATCTGTTTTGTGGACATAAGGGTGCTCTCCTTGGAAACCCTTACTAAGACACTGTTCTATGAGCAAGGTATTGTTAGCCCCATATCATAGATAAAGAAACTAAGGCTCAAAAAGTTAATTTGCTCAGTTGACACCCTTCTTTGGAATAAGCCTATTTTTATTCTCTCTCTCTCTAAACTGTTTATTTATGAAAAAAATCAAATTACACATAGATTGGGAGAAAGTACAAGAAATTCCATGTACCCATCACGTGGCTATATCAGTCACCAACTGGTGGTATCTCTTGTTTCATAGAGAAGGACCACCCAAATGAGGAGTATATTATGTCTCTTACTTTCTCTCTCAAATAATTTGCTTCACAAAATCTAGGAATATCTACATGATTCTCCAGCCCCTTCCTCTGAGATGAATTGTCCAAATATCTGAGCATTTCTGGAACTCTATTTGATCTTAGGGGCAGATACAGAAATGCTGTTTGTGACCCGCAGCCAAGCTCTGTGGGGAGGGCAAAATGCCAGCTTCAGGAAAGGCGAGAACCTCAACTCCCTTTGATGACCTCTCCTGGGGCAGTAATGATGGGCCATGTGACCCCCAGTCATAATTCTAAATGGGGATTCAAGCACATTTAATGGACAGTTCTTTCTTTATTCTTTAATAGGAACATTAAAACACTAAGGAAGAATGATTTTTAGACAGAGAGAATTTCTCACAGGAATTTAGCAAATATTATCCAGTATCTTTTCTTATTGCAATATGTATAAATTATCTTCTGAAAAAGATGTGTAACTGTGACTTAATACCAGTATACAAGAGTCACAATTTCTTTTTTTTTTTTAAAGATTTTATTTATTTATTTGACAGAGATAGAGACAGCCAGCGAGAGAGGGAACAGAAGCAGGGGGAGTGGGAGAGGAAGAAGCAGGCTCCCGGCAGAAGAGCCTGACGTGGGGCTCGATCCCAGAACTCCAGGATCACGCCCTGAGCCGAAGGCAGACGCTTAACGACTGAGCCACCCAGGCGCCCCAAGAGTCACAATTTCTTCATCTTATTTTTTACAAGAAAGACAAAATCATTAACGATATTCAATTTATGAGACATTTGACCTAAGCTTTGGGATGCCTGGGTGGCTCAGTCGGTTAACCATCTGCCTTCCACTCAGGTCATGATCCCATGGTCCTGGGATCTAGTCCTGAGTCGGGCTCCTTGCTCAACGGGAGCCTGCTTCTCTCTCTTCCTGCCTCTGCCTCAGCCTGTTGCTCCCCCTGCTTGTGCTTACTCTCTCTCTCTCTCTGACGAATAAATAAAATCTAAAAAAAAAAAAAAGAATGTAAGCTGCATCCAGCAAGCAAATGGTAAACACAATCAGAAACTAAGGCCTGCCTGTCTCTGTATTAATCAGCTTTGCGGCAGTAAAAAATGTCTCCTCTAGGGGATGAAAACCTTTTCCTCTATGTTCTGTACCCAAAGCCTGTGAATTAAACTGACAAAAGCCAGTTAACAGGGGAAAACCCCAGTTTATTTACATGCGTAATGCACATACACATGTGAGTACATGGTAATGAGTAACACAGAGGGATGGTTTGAATTCAGGCTTATATAGCACTTGAATAGTTGAAAGAGTGGAAGAGAAATGCACTTACAGAAAAACAAATGAGTTTTGGGAAAGGTAAGTAGGTTTTCAGGAGGACAAAGAGGAGATATGAAAATCTGTAATAGTATTTGTTTACAGAGGTACGAGTGCTCTGTTCCCTTCAGAGCCATAGATCTCCCCTGGAGAAGGGATTTGGGGTAGGTTTTATGTCTGTTCTCCCTTCCTGGAAGAGATCTGCCCTAAAGGGGAGTTTATGGTAGCCCTAGTTCCCAGAACTTGCTGCTTTTAGTTAGCTTCTTGTAAGAACCTTATAATAATCTTGTTAGCTTCTTATAATAATTATACCCACTCTGGGCTTCTGAGTTGGTTCCCACACCCGCAAATCTCAGTAGCTTCTAGGAACAAGGATTTGTTTCTCCATCATGTCACACCTCAGCTGTATATTGCTAACAGCCCTCTTCCATATATCTTCTTCATTCTAGAAGCCAGTCTGAAAGAGCAGCCCGTATGGGGAACATGCCGTTTTCCCCCGGCAGGAGGAAAACACAAGTTGCTGTGCCTTGCAGTGTCTCTGAGAGCTTCTAGTTGGATGTGGTATGTGTCACTTCTGCTCAAATCCATTTGCCAAGGCAAGCCATATGGCCATGCTGGCCATCGGCGAGGCAGGTAAACCATACCCCTGCCACAGGGAGGTCACTGCAAGTCACAGAGCAACAAAGAAGGGACTGTTACTGGTAAGGGGAGTGAGTAAGTGGGAACAATACTGTTAACACAGTCGATCCGAGTCTACAAAGACATGCTCTAAGGTTTTGGGAATCATCTGTAAAGGTTTGAGTACCACTTGAAAAAAATAACGAGAAGTTGGTGTTCTGCTTCAGAACTAGTCAAGATGGCTCGATTTAAAAATAATGTTTTATTCCCCTGAGAATCTCCAAAGAAAATTGCCCCCCCCCAAAAAAGCAGCACCACGTTTAGCCACACCTGTGTGCTCCCCTGCAGACCAAGCATCCCAGTGGGGAGGGACTGCTTCTCTTACTTCCCTCCAAGTTCAAACCTTTCCGAATGAAACTTCGGGGAAAGCAAATGCTATAACTTAGTGTGGCCTACAGCTCTTGTAGGATTGATTCATTTATCTTATTGACTATATTGTTCAGGGCCTTTGTTTCTCCAGTGATTTATTTCTACTTGATCTGTTGCACATTAAAAATGAAGGATTAGGGGCGCCTGGCTGAATCAGTCAGAGGAGCTAGTGGCTCTTGATCTTGGGGCCATGAGTTCAAGCCCCATGTTGGGTACAGAGATTACTTACATAAATAAGACTTTTTAAAAAATGAAGGATTAAACTTTACAATTACAACTCTATGTCTCCAGATCTAGCTCCCTATCTTCTCATATGTTGTTATTTCTGTCCGAAATTCATTTGCATGGCGCCCTCTGCTCTACCCCTTTCCTCCCAAACCAATTCCTGCTTATCTTTAAAGCCAAGTTACCACATTCCTTTTTTTTTTTAAAGAGTTTTTAAATTTATTTGACAGAGATAGAGACAGCCAGCGAGAGAGGGAACACAAGCAGGGGGAGTGGGAGAGGAAGAAGCAGGCTCATAGCGGAAGAGCCTGATGTGGGGCTCGATCCCAGAATGCCGGGATCACGCCCTGAGCCGAAGGCAGACGCTTAACGACTGAGCCACCCAGGCGCCCCAAGTTACCACATTCCTGATCTCAGCGGTTAGTACTCTCATCCTGTGATGATCTCTGTGCTTTGCATACACCTTTCTTTGGAGAAAAGAGAATTTAGGGCCACAGAAATTTGAGTGTTATCCAACGGAAGGTAAAGATGGAGAGATGGCAGTGGGTGAGAGGGGGAAGAGAAAGAGAGAGAGACAGAGGGAGAGAGAGAAAGGGAGAGAGCTCCAAGAATGAGCTGAAGGTCAAGAATAGAACCTTGGGGGGCGCCTGGGTGGCACAGCGGTTAAGCATCTGCCTTCAGCTCAGGGCGTGATCCCGGCGTTATGGGATCGAGCCCCACATCAGGCTCTTCCGCTATGAGCCTGCTTCTTCCTCTCCCACTTCCCCTGCTTGTGTTCCCTCTCCCGCTGGCTGTCTCTCTGTCGAATAAATAAATAAAATCTTTAAAAAAAAAAAAAAAAAAAAAAAAGAATAGAACCTTGGGGAATTCTCCAGCAGAAAAAGGTAAAGAAAAATAGTAGAGCTCACGAGAGCAGGACCCTGCAGTGTCATGGAAACAGTCTGCTCCCTATTTGCATGAGCAGCTTGGCAGTTCATTTCTCAAACCTGTTTCCCGAGGACTCTGGCACTGTAACCGATCCACACCGCAACTCAGCCTAGTTCGGGAAACCCAAACTGACTTGGCATGAGTCATGTTTCTATCTCTGCTGATCGCTCAGTGCCTTGGCCAGCCCTAGGTTCTGTGCCCACCACTGGGACTGAGAATGGGGGTGAGGGCAAGGGGCCAAGCCCACCCAAACTACATCATTCGTAAGGCCCTTGGTTTCTCTGGCAATATAACTCTGATAAACCCGTAGTGTCCTCTCATCCAGTTTGCACTTCATCAAATGCTTGGACTAGTAATGCTGAGCCATTCATTCAACAAACACTAAGTGCTTACCAGGCGCCTGCCACTGTTCTAGGGTTGACAATATACCAGTGAAAAAGACAAAATCCCTGTCCCAAGGACCCCACATTCTAGTGACCCTTGCTCCATTCCTTGGGTTCTCTAGTGGTTGTTCACAGGGATGGTCCCGAAACCCGGACATTGAACTGATGAATTTGGTTTTTGAGAAACAGGCATAGACACCCCTTTCTCCTAGGCTTCTAGGGCTCTCTCATATTTCAAAGCTTGCCTCTTTTGGGTAAAATTCTACTAAAGGCCTCAAGGAGTAGCCAAGACATGGCATTCTTCTTCAAGTCCCCTATAGCTCCAGCCACAGAAGATACACGGACAGAATTCCAGCACACAGTGGCATCTGCATAGCCAGGAATTTCTAACCACTTTGTAGGAATCTCTAACTTCCCATTGAAGAACGGGAGTTTCTCTTGCCTTATCTTGACTCAGTCAATTCTACATGGTGGAGTTTGTCCTTTGCATTATTCCAGTAGGAGGTATTTGTTCAGTCTTCTCTAAGTATAAGCCCCTAGAATCTGACCTTGGTTAACTAAAGTGAAAATGGATTTATTCAAAGTACAAGGCATAGCTTGCAGAGTCAGAGGAGAGGCCAGTACGATGTTTGGTGCGCAGATAAAGAAATAAATATATATAAATTCATATAAATATAAATTTATAAATATATATAAAATACATAAATATGTAAAATATTATATAATATATAAACATATATTATATATAATATATATAATATATAAATATATACATACATATTTATAGAACATCCAGACTTCTGTAAGCACAAAAGGCAAGTCACAACATATAATATAACCAAATCATATAATATCATGAAAATGACATATGAGTATAAATAAATTATTGGCAGAGTACACATTAAACTGTCAGAGTTGCTAAAGCTATAGCAAAAAGACAATTGGAGTTGGTGGTGACAGCAGTGGGGTAGGACTTCACTTTTTACTCCACATACTTCTAGGTTGTTTGAATCTTTTATGAACAGAATATATTCATGTATTATTTGGCATAATTAAGTCAAAATTCCTACAATTAAAGTAAAACAATACCATTTGTTTTAGAATATTTGTTAACTTCAGAAAAAAATACTATCCTCTGAAAAGATAATAAAACTCACCAGTAGAGTCATTACTTTCTAGGAGCAAAATTATTTGAAAGATGGGTCATACACAGGATTCTCTTGTTTTGATAAACATTCTGAAAATTGACACCCATAAGGTAACATTTTGTGATACCAACCTCCAAATAGCTTTAAGCAGTTTACTTAACTCTGTTAGCAACTAATAAAGTTCAACCTCAAAATACTTAGAATAACCACAACTGATTGGAAAAGGGTTGAGGTTCCGGAAATCATGACAGACAGAATATTGAGCTACTAAAAGGTGTCTAATGCAAGAGAAGTTTCTGGATTGGTGTTTAAAAGAGAGTTTGACTAGACCCCATGACTATGTGCCCTAATTAAACCAATCCCACATGGTACTGCCACCAAGTTTATTACCTGCTCAAATCAAATCAACATTCTTGGGTATTAAAGCATGCTTCGGTGGTTTCAATTTTCTTTTGTCATCAGAAGGACTGAATAAGAGCTGAAGTAACTAATGGAAATTCCTTTCATTCTTCATCAAGCTGAGTTAGAGGTTTCCTGAAGCCAGATTTTCTACCAGCCATATAAATCATGAAAAGCCTCACACCCAGAAAGCCACACACTGCCATTTTCATCCCCAATGCGCTTTTCCGTGTACCCTGTGCTGTACTCGTCTTTATTAGCATTGTTACATTATTCATTCTAAAAGTCCCATCCATTTTATAAAGTGTCCTGGGGCTAGGATGCTTTTCCAATCCACTTTTGTTTCAATGACTATCCCATTACCGTATTTATGCATCACAGTGCCAAGAACGCATCCCTAATGGCACCATGTAACAAATGTAATAATACTAGCTTTTGAGGTGTTAGGTACTCCTGTGATCTTTAGAGAACACCCAACACCGCCCACATGAGGACAGTGCAGCCTGGGGAGATTAGGTGACTTGTCCAGCTTACAGTCATCAGTGTTTGATGGATTTCCAACAGCAAAGTAGTTTTGCCCAGCACCACCTGGATTCTGATTCGGGAGTAGCAAGGGGCCTGGTATGCAGCTAGACAAAGCAGGAGGCCCCCCAAATCCCTGTGCCTGCAGGCAGTTTTAAGTATCTTGTGGCATTCTTTAAAAACAACTTTCTTGAGGTATAATTTACATACCATAAAATTCATTTGTTTTCAATGATTTTTACTACATTTACAGAGTTGTGCAGACATCATCATGATCCAATTGGAGAATGCTTCCAGCACTGCAAAAGAACCTTGGAGCCCATTTGCCGTCACTCCCTGGTTCCACCCTCTAGCCCCATAAATCTGCCTACACTTTCTAGAGATTTGCCTTTTCTGGGCATCTCCTGTAAATGGACTCATTCAATATGTGGCCATCTCTCTGCACCGTTTTTGTCTTTCTGACCCCAAGTTCAGATCATCACTTGGCATAGTAGTGTATTTCATGGATTGCTCTCTATTTCTGCCAGGTATTCCCATCTTGCCTTGATGAGACTTAAGGTACCATTTTATACCCCTTGTAGGGTACTTGTTCAGTGACCTGCCTATATCTCCTTGTTTAAACCATTTCAGGCACACCAGCCTGACTTCAGACTGCCAGAACCTCCTTTTTTTTTTCTATTTTAGTGGTGGGCTATCTCTGGTTCTCTTTATGGCAGGGGCAGGGAATTAATGCCCCCCAAGAGCAGCCTCAACCAATGGCTAAAGGGAGAAGAGGTATAAATACCCCAGCTCTCTGATCTCTCAGGAGACCTGCAAGGTGTGTGCTCTGTACTGACTCAGAGTTTCTGTGGGGGGACCAAGCTCTCCTTGTCCATGGTAGTACTTGGCTTGATTACTGACTGCACACTCATTGCCCCGCCTTCTGCTCTCACTTCCCTACTCCCCTTCCAGTGTTTTCTTTTCCTCCAAAATAATCTATTTGCACTGAAATCCTTGTCTCAGTGTCTGATTCTGAGGGAATGCAAATTAATTTACTCTCCACCATGGGCTCAGTACACGATGAGCCTAATGTAAATTTCCGTTCCAACCCTGACCTTAATTTGGCA
Organism: Ailuropoda melanoleuca; assembly: GCF_002007445.2. Lineage (NCBI taxonomy): Eukaryota > Metazoa > Chordata > Mammalia > Carnivora > Ursidae > Ailuropoda > Ailuropoda melanoleuca. Next base: position 129,554,026 of record NC_048224.1, on the reverse strand, counting down.
TGTTTGGCTGCCAAAAGATGGTTATCAGATAAAAGACAAGTAATAACTAGTGGTGGCAAGGATGTGTGGAAATTGGAACCCCCATACCCTGGTGGGAATGTAAAATTCCATTGTGGAAAATGGTCTGGCAGTGCCTGAAAAGGTTCAACATAGAACTGATATATGACCCAGTGATTCCAATCCTAAATATGTACCCAAGATGGATGAAAACACATATCTACATGTTCTGAAATTTCTAACTGCATGTTCACAGCAGCATATACATAATAGTCAAAAGGTGGAAAAAATGTAAATATCTATCAGTTGTTAAATGGATAAATGAAATGTATTATATACATACATACTGACACACGTTTCAATATGGATAAACCTTGAAAACCATATGCCAAGTGAAAGAAGCCAGTCACAAAAGGCCACGTATGGTATACTTACACTTATATGAAATGTCCAGAATAGGCAAATCTATAGAGAGGGATAGTAAATGAACACTTGCCTCAGTTGAGGGAATGAGATACAGGGTTTGGGAGGTGCTGGCTACAGGCTATGGTCTTTCTTTGTGGAATGATGACAATGTTCTAAAATTGATGTGATGATGGTTGCACAGCTATGTGAATACACTGAATTTACATTGAATTGTATACTTTCAATGGAACAAATCTTACAGTATGTGAATTATATCTCAATAACGCTCTTATTAGGAAAACAAACAAAACAGCTGCTAAATAGTGTGGTAATTTAGAAAATTGCCCAGGCCATCCTCTGCCTCTATGAACAAATATGCCTTCGCATCTTGGGTTTCAGATTTCTGGCCTCAAACTCCAAATTTTAAGACATATGGGTGGCAAATACATGCAAGAGAAAAACAGACAGAAGTTTACTAACTTGTAAACCTCATGTATACATGAGAGAGATGCAGGGAAAAATGAGTAACTCCAAGAGGTGGCTTAGAACTCAAGCTTAAATATTATCTTCAGCTAAAGATAAAAGAAAGAAAGATGTAGGAAGACCAGTTATGGGGAGGTGCCCAGGAAAAGTAAAATAAACATGAGTGAGGTTTCTATGTAGGTTTCAGTTGGTACCTTCTCCATTGGTAAGGGTTTAAAGTTGTCTTGGAGATTAACTTTTGTCCTTCCCGGTAGGAAGGGAGGAGTGACACCTTTATAAATTTATGTCCTGCTATTAGGCAAATAAGAAAAGGCAGAGAGCTTTTTTAGTATCTGTTTCTTCTCTGTTGCCCTCAGCTCAAAATAATCCTTATGCCAAAGTGGCATATTTTGGCATGGCACATTCTGCCACTCTTTAATAGCTAACAATCATTAAATTTTGGCAAAGTGCTGAGCAGAGCTGAGGGCATGACATACAGTAAATGGTCTTGAAAGCAGAAATTCACCTTTTGTTGAATTAGGTGCTACCAGAGCTTCAGAAAAAAATAAAAGCAGTTAGTTGTTTTTATAAAGGTGCTGGGAACATCTGCCAGATATCACTGGGTGTGATCTAACACATGTCATCGAAGACAGCAAATCTGGTTCACTTAGAGTGAAAACATTAACATTTCCTACTCACTAAAGGACAGGGAAAGCAACAAGTCCAAGATCCCTAACTTGGGAGCTGGTGTTCCTACATTTATTGCCGCAGACTGGATTAGTTTCCACCCCCCCCAATATTTAAAATTTCTAAAACTATTTCAAAAATTTTCAAATATACAGCAAAGTTGAAAGGATTTTATAGTGAATGCATATATACTTAGACCCTATATTCTACAATTAACATTTTACTGTACTTTATCAATATTTATACCTCTACCTTTCTCTCTACAAATCTATAACCCATCCAATTTTTTTTGATAAAGTAAATTACAAATATCAGTACACCTACCCTTAAATATTTAATTAATCATAATTCAATATCTGCTTAGGTTTTTTTCCTTTAGTGTAAAATTTACTTTCAATGAAATGCAAATCTTAAATGTACATTTGCTATTATGAAAATGCACATAAACCTGCAAGAGCCTGGATTCATAAACACCAGTGGGGCCTGATTTGCCTTTGCCTGGGCTAGGTTGTGCCAGGACTCATCCTCAGGGCCCTGCATGTACAGGGTTGGATCCTCTTTTCATTTACAATTTTCATATTTTGTTCATCATGGATTTTTTCATTGATTTTGATTTTTAAAAAATGTGTTGTGTTAAAATATTATTTATCTTAATAATGGATTCTTTTTTTGGCACCTGGTGCTCCTTAAATTTTGCAGTAGGAGCAAATGCCTCACTTGCCTCACCCTAGTCCCAGCCCTCCTAAGTAGAAAGTTCAGGGGAGGTCTTATTTGGAGCAGAGATAGGCTGAATGGAGCTGAACCCACTTGCTAATCCACTTGCTGTTCAACATAAAAGCCAGGTAGTTCAATCAATAGAAATCATGATTCAGATCACTTCCCTTATGCAGTTAATTACTAACCCTGAGTGATAAACAAGGCACTATCTGCCAATGACAGGTGTAGACCAAGTGCCCACTCACTGGCAACATGAGGGAGCCACATTAGGACTAACGTTCTCCTGAACTCAGGAGTGAAGGTAGGAGGGTCCCAAATTGGGGTGCATGGCCTTCTGGGGAGTCTCAACAATTGGAGAAGGTGTGGGGGAAAGAATTTGTTTTGTATTAGTCAGCCAACCTCCAGGGCTAGAAAGTGGGAGCTGGTGGTGGCGCTCTGCTGGGCAGAGAGCTTTACCTAGCATCCTGCTGGATATAACATTGAGTAGGAGACCACCAAACTCTTCAGTCTCCCTCCAGGGGCCCTCACATGCAACCCACCTGCCCTGGCTGCAGGTTGGGCATGAAGATCAGCTCTGGGGCGAGGAGGGGCTGTGTGTACCCTGTTGGCACTTTCTCTATAGCAATGCATTGATTCTTAGCAAACAGCTAAGAGCATGTAGCTTTGTCCTAAGAACCAAGTCCTGGATTTTTAGTAATTATACGACAGACTTGGGTCAAAAACAGAATGGTATCTGTATGATCTAACTCTAGGAAGTAGGAAATAATAAAGTAGCCCATTATTGCCATACATACCAGTGGTAGAAAAAAAAAGTTTCCCAATGGGAAACTAAGCACACTCTTCTGCCTTATCTAATTCTGATTTTCCAACTTCTGATGCTGAGCTATTTTACAACTCTGTGAGCTGTAGGTAACTGGTTTCCATGTGAATTCTGTCCGTCTAGGGAATTCTAGCTGACTCTCCTCCCCAAATTATGGAAAAAAACAGTTTTGCCTCCTTTCAATTCATTTCAACATTTCCTTTACTCCATATAAACCTTTGTTTCTTTTTTTAAAAAAGATTTTATTTATATATTTGAGAGAGAGAAAGTGAGAGTGAGAGAGAGAGAGAGAGAGACCACAAGCAGGGGGAGGGGCAGAAGGAGAAGCAGATGCTGCATTGAGCAGGGAGCCCAATGTAGGGCTCAATCCCAGGACCCTGAGATCATGACCTGAGCTGAAGGCAGATGCTTAACCGACTGAACCACCCAGGCACCCCAATTTTTTCCTTCTTGACTTCTTTATTGCAGTAGTGTTTTAAATCTGTCTGATTCCTGTATTGAATCAAGGTGCTAAATAAAACCTTTAATACCTGTCCGTTCTTCTATTTGCATGAGAATCATGATTTTATCTTTTCCTGAAATGTATCTTCTATCAGCTTCCACCTTGCCTCTTTTTAAGTCTCTTAGGATCATGAAGTGCTATGCAAACTTGGTCTGTGTAGCTTTTCCATGGAGAAGGAAGTATGTATTTGGGGGGAGCAGAGGGGATGGGGGCTCATGCTAATGGAACAAGTACACTATTACTTTACAAAAAAAGTTGAATCCCATTTGCACAACAACCCCATGAAACAGCAATTGCTACCCCATTTTATGGAGGAGACAACTCACATCCAGAGATAATTTCAGAGATGAGCATTGTTCAGAGATAAGTACTAATGGAGGTAAGTATTCAGAGATAACTATTCGTTATTCAGAGATAATGTTCAAAGGTAAGTCATTTAACCAACATCACTTACTATGTGCAGTTAGGATTTGAAGTCCTATTTGTCTAAACCCAAGATTATGCGATACCATTGTCCTAGATGTAAGGAGGTGGCCCTGCCCTGTGTAGAGCTTTTAGGTTTGGGGACTATTTCTCCCTGGGCCACAGAGATATACAGAGTATCCTCCAAGAATGCTCAGGAGACAGTTAAGTCATTCATCACAGGGCTTACCGATGGCAAAGGAAGAAAGAGGCGGTGCTTACCTGCTACAGCATTTCCCTCCTTCACAGCCGTCTGTGAGGCTTGCTGTCATGAGGAGCAATGAGTTGGGGGTTGGACGTGGGAGCAAGAAGGACAAAAATGTGCTGCCTTCACACTGGTCCCCCAGGCAATACTATTGTGTAATATAAGCAACTGAACAGCCCAGCACCCAGTTCATTCAGATAATTTAACAAATATCAAAGAGATCAGACCTTCAGAGAAAAAACATTCTGAAAGTGTTTCTTTCACTAAGAAAAAAAGAACTATGTTATGTACACACTAGGAAGCCTTTAGATGATCTTCTAGTTGGGTCAGGCAAAGACTTAGAAGACCCTTTCAAACTGTTATCACTATGGCTCACATTATTAGGTGTTTTGTGTATATCTGTAATGTGGTCAGGCTAGTGTTCATTTTTTCTTTCTTTCTTTTTTTTAACATAGGCTCTACGCCCAACATGGGGCTTGAACTCACGACCCTGAGATCAAGAGTTGCATGCTCTACTGAATGAGCGCCAGGCTATTCTCTCTCTCTCTCTCTCTCTCTCTTTTTTTTTTTTTTTGGTGGGGAGAGGTGGGGAGAGGCTTAGGGAGAGGGAGAGAGAGAATTTTTTAAGATTTTATTTACTTGAGAGAGAAAGCGAGCATGCAAACAGGGGGAGGAGCAGAGGGAGAGGGACAAGCAGATTCTGCACTGAATGCAGAGCCTGAAATAGGGATCAATCTCATGACCCTGAAATCATGACCTATGACCTGAGCAGAAATCAAGAGTGGGATGCTTAACTCACTGAGTCACTCAGGTGCTCCAGGCTATTCTTTAATTTCCATTCCATATTCATTGAGTACTTTCAGAATGGACATAGAAATTACAAAGTAGTTCCAGCTATGGGATACTGTTTAAAAATAACTTCAGTACCAACTGTTCAATGGTATGGAAATTTTAAGAATCAATAATGGTATGGAAATAGGATAGCAAGTCTGCAAATATTTTCATATTCTGATCACAGTGTATACATTATTAATAGTCCAAAAATAATATGAATTTAAAGATTTCTGTTTCTGCAGTGGAGGAAAATATAGTAGAACAGACAGCATTAATGTGTATGAAGCTTTGCGTAGGTGTTCTAGTGCCCTCTGCTGGATATATTTGAGTACTGCAGCTCAAGCCGACCACAGGGCCATGGAGGTGAAGCCTTCTCAGAATAAACAGAGGGGAGCGGTGTGGGGGGATGGGCTAGCCCGGTGAAGACTATTAAGGAGGGCACGTATTGCATGGAGCACTGGGTGTTATACGCAAACAATGAATCATGGAACACTACATCAAAAACGAACGATGTACTGTATGGTGACTAACATATAAAAAGAAAAAGAGAGAAATGACTTAAATTTAAGTAATACTAATATTCCAAAAACAATCTCGGAGACTACATCTATAATCTAGGAGACAAGGAAACCCTTTAAGAATGGAAACATGCTAGGGGCGCCTGGGTGGCACAGCGGTTAAGCGTCTGCCTTCGGCTCAGGGCGTGATCCCGGCGTTATGGGATCGAGCCCCACATCAGGCTCTTCTGCTATGAGCCTGCTTCTTCCTCTCCCACTCCCCCTGCTTGTGTTCCCTCTCTCACTGGCTGTCTCTATCTCTGTCGAATAAATAAATAAAAAAAAATCTTTAAAAAAAAAAGAATGGAAACATACTAATATAAAATAAAATCGAAGTAATATAAATTTAAAAATAATGGCTTTAAATGCATAAAATAGAACAAAGAGAGTAACAAAGAAAATAATTACATTTAAATACAGTTATAGGACTACCAACATACCTTAAAACAAATTCATAAGTTATTTCTTACCTCATTAAATAAAAAGATGTAGCTTTGGGCCTCATTACTATAATTTCAAAGTAGTGATGAACTTAAACAACATTTTGAAATATTGTGACAAGGATAATCTTGTATAAAAATATCTGTGATTTCTACAAGTGATGAAATTTAAGATAGTGTATGTATTCATTTCCTGGGGCTGCTGTAACGAAGAGCCAAAACGGAGTGGTTAAACAACAGAAACTTACCGTCTCACATTCTGGAGGCTGGAAGTCCAAGATCAAGGTGTCGGCAGAACTGTGTTCCCTTGGAAGCCACCCGGAAAAGGATTCTTCCTCTCCTCTTCCAGCTCGTAGTAGCCCTGAGTCTTTCCTTGCTGGTAGCAGCTCATCGACATCTGCCAACAACTGCACATCTGGGAATTACCTCTGTGAGAGGTAATTAATACTCCATTGTTTGAAAAAGATTGAACACAATGGCGATGTCCATTAACACACTGGGTTGGGGCACCTGGATGGCTCAGTTGATTAAGAATCTGACTCTTGATCTCAGCTCAGGTCTTGATTTCAGGGTCCTGAGTTCAAGCCCAGGGTTGAGCTCCATGTGCAGCTCCACTTAAAAAAGAAAAGAAAAGACCAAGTTAAATAGCCTACAGCACATCTATACCACGAGACACTATGTAATTGCAAAAGAAAGAATGACAGAGTTCCTTAAAAACTCCTATGGAATGATTTCCAAGATACAGTGAAATGAGAAAAAAGCAATTATGCACACACATGTTGGCTTCTAGAGGCATAAAACATCCTGCAAGGACATGTGCCGTACAGATAGCAGCCTGTGTGGGGAGGTGCCCATCCCTCTGAGCCTTCTGAGTCTCCGACTCCATGGGTGCATGACCTACACAACAAGCAGACGACAATTTGGGAGTATTTTCAAATTGTGAGCGTCGATGTTAACTTACTTGGATGCACGTACACATCCAGCCAGCAGCTGTGTGGCAGGTGCATGGGCACAGCGGGAAGGCCTGGTGCTGTCCCCACATCCCAGAGCGGAGAAGGTGCCACTAGTAAACCCTCCTCTGACTGATGCTGTGCAATTCTCAACGGTACAACTGTTTAGTGAGCTAGCGGTCTCCTCTGTGTGTCTCCCTCTGTCTCTGTCTATCTCTGTCTCTCGTGTCTTCATATGTCCCCTTCCCGGGAGCAGGAGACTAGGCAGTGCAAGGGTGCTGGGGCACAGCGCCATCCCAGCGCCACCCCATGGCACCCTAGTAAGGACTCTGGGCCCTGGTAGCGGCTGCAGGGCTGACATGTGTGGGGTCTGGGCCGACTTGCTTTGTGGAGAGAAGGTCCTCCAGGGTGGAGAAAGAGAAGGCAGGGCGACCTGGTAGGCACCTCCTGCAATTATCCCAGTAACGTCACGGGTGAATGGAGAGCAAACATGCATTCTCACAGATTCTCTGAATTACGCCTCTCTGGACAGAGGTGACGTGGTAGCTGCCTCGAGCCTGCAGGGGCCTCAATACCTGGAAGACATTCACCTGAGCCGAAACGCAACCGCGGGTCTCCTGAGGACCGCAGGGACTTGCTTGTGCCATCGTCCCTCCAGGCCTGTTCTGGCCGCCGATTCGGGCGGCGCTGTCCCCTGTGTTCTCTCCATGCGCTCCCGGCCACGGGGAGGCCGTCGGCTCCAACCAGCTTCACCTGCTCGGCGCTGACCGGTCTCACCTGCAGCAGTGAGGCTTGCCTCCTGCTTTGATCCAGGGATGGCTGAAAACTGGCCCCCCACAGATACATCCACACCACGACCCCTGGAACCTGTAAATGCCACCCTATTTGGGAAAAGAATTCTTGCAGATGTGATTAAGGATCTCGAGATCCTGGATTACCCAGGTGGGCCCTGAATGATGTCGTGAGTATCCTTCTAAGAAAGAGGCAGAGAGGGAGCGTTAGCACACACAGCGAGGAGAAAGCAACAGTGAAGGAGGCAGAGGTTGGGGGGATGTGGCTCTGAGCCCAGAAATGCCCCAGAGGCTGTAGGGGGCAGGGAGTGGATTCTCCCCTAGAGCCTCCAAAAGGAGCAAGGCACGCGGACTTCGGCCCAGTGAACCGGATTCTGGACTTCTGGTCTCCAGCAGCGCGAGAGAATTCATGTCTGTCGTATTCAGGTGCCCAGCATGTGCTGACTTGTTACGGCAGCTCAGTCACAGCCCGTCAGGCCCGGGGTCACGGCCCCCTTTCCCCAGGGCGGGGAGGATAGCTTTCCAGCCCAGCAAGGGAGGGAGGACAGCTTTCCCACAGCTCCCTTGGGCAGGTGGACAGCCTGACATCAGTCTGCACACTGCAGAGGGCTGAGGGGGAAACCTTGGCAGCACGGCTGGTGCGGCTCTCCTGTGTCTCCCTCCCCTGTCCCTCACTCCTGCCTCCTGGGATCACTTCCCAGTCAAGCAGATGAACTGCGGCCAGGCTTTGTCTCAGCTCTGCCTTGAGGGGACTCTGCCCGAGGCAGGTCTGTACCTTTAAGACTCAGATTCAAATGAAATCCAAGAAAAGACTTCCAGAATTTAAAAAATACAACAATTAAAGGGCCAGCTAATTATTTCTTTAGGATTTTATTTATTGGGGTGCCTGGGTGGCTCAGTTGGTGAGGCGTCTGCCTTTGGCATAGCAGAAGGAAAGAATCTCGAGCAGGCTCCCAGCTGATCGCGGAGCCCCACATGGGGCTTGAACTCACGACCCTGAGATCATGGCCTGAGCCCGAACCAAGAGTTGGACACTTAACCGACAGCACCACACAGGGCCCCTACTTAGGACCTGTTAAAGGGGCCCCATGGCATCAACAATTTTATTCTTTACCCTTACTCTTAACCAGTATTTCCCAGACTGGGGTCTCTTCAAAATGGTTGGCCGAGTGGAGGGAGGAAGGTGGTGCCTTGCCTACACATCCCTTGAGAATTAAATTTCCCTATGTTTTCATTTTGGTGATCATCTAGGAAAATGGATAGGTTTCTTCTGGACCAACTAGATGACACCTGTCAGGGAAGCCCCTCCTTGCTTCATACGGGTGGCTGTGACAGCACCCGGGATCACCTGTGGTTACAGGGGTCTACTTTCAATGAAGTTTCTCAAGAGTCTCAATTTTCTTTGGTTCCTAAGAAAGTATTTTCTTTTCAAGGGCTCTGCCTGTGACTCGCACTGGAGAAGCACAGTGGTGAGCAGCTATGGTGGGTGGTGGGGCTTGGTGCAGTGGGTAAGTGGTCGAGGGCCCTGGTTGGGCCTGGGCTTAAGGCCCATTTCCTAAGAGCTGTGTAGCCCTGGACGAGTGACTCAACCTCTCTGAGCTTAGCTTCCTGCTCGAGAGATGGCAGTGCTACCATTTTCACACCGCAGTGTGTGGGGTCTGACTTAGCTCTGTGCCAGGATATAGGGTGAACAGTCTCCTCATAAATAATAACCGCCAGACAGTAGCAAGTACCAGGATAGCAACAACAGCGATCGTAATAATAGTGATAAACCCGGGATCTCTGGGCACCTGGGTGGCTCCGTTGTTAAGCATCTGCCTTCGGCCTAGGGCGTGATCCCGGGGTCCAGGAATCGAGTCCCACATCAGGCTCCTCCGCTGGGAGCCTGCTTCTTCCTCTCCCACTCCCCCTGCTTGTGTTCCCTCTCTCGCTGGCTGCCTCTCTCTCTGTCAAATAAATTAATAAAATCTTAAAAAAAAAAAAAACAAAAAACAAAAAACCGGGATCTCTGACGTGGACACAAAGGAAACATTCTCAGGGCGGACCAGGCATCCTGTCGTGCTCCCTTTCCACCACAAGGGGGCAGAGGCGGAGCGCCAACTGTCTCAGGAGCCCGCCGCTCCGCTTACCCTCGGGGAGCTGCTTGGTTTACAAAGGAAGAAGACTCCGGGGTCCTGGATGTCTTAGGTCCGTACTCCCAGGGCCTCCAGTTTTGTTCCCACTCAATTCTAGAGGCCAGACTCTCATCCGAAGTAACAATTATAATAATAATAGTTGTCACTGGGCACTGAGTGAAATTGTATGTGTGTATGTGTGTGTATACGCACACAGAGACACACACGTTTAAATATATTCTAGGAATTTAGGATATTTCAGCGTGGAGCGCCAATAATATTAAATATTTTTTAAATATTTGAAAAAGTTACCCCAACCAAGAAGAAATCGTGTAAGACTAAACTTGGAGCGTTTTCTTCAATCTGTCCTTTACACACACACACACACACACACACACACACACACACACCCACACAAAACCACACATGTTACCACGGGTACAAACATACACACCTCCCTTATATACCCGAGAGGTAGTTGGGCTCATTCGCACGCAGGTGGAGGGGCACAATTATTAAGGGAAGATGTCAGGCCTTGAAAGGCTCGCATCTTGGGAAGCCGACCCATGATGGCTGGGCGTGTGAACCACCCACCAAGGCTATGGTTCTGCTTACGCTTCTGGAATGAAATTGTGGACACTGCCCCAAATCAGAAGAGGTGTAGGACAGCCCTGCTGGACCCCACAGATCTTTTATACCTGAACCGAAGAATCTCTGCATTATTTCCCAAAAATGCTCTGGATCCAATTAAGTTGCCCAGACTTGCACACCCACCTGACCTCCTGGCTGAGTGCCCAGGTTGGCTTTGGCCAAGCAAGGAATTGGTGGCCATTAGTTGGGAGGCACAGGGGTTCCAGCCCTCAGACCGCCCGTGTGAACCTTTGATCTGGGGAAGGGATCGGGCATGGGGGACTGGCTGCCAGGTTCTCCTCAGATGGAATAAAACCAATGATTATATTTCTTCACCTAAATAACAGAGCACAGAACAAGATGTCAGGCAGCCTGCAGAAATCCTTTCCTCTCAATTATTTGCCTCCCTTAAACAGGTGCTCATTACACACTGACGGGCTGGAGATACCCCAGCAGCTTTCTCGAAGATTTTGACAGGGAAGATTTTACTATCCACAAGGCAGAAATGTGAGACAGTATAAATAGGTATACATGGCCGCGTCAACGCTCGAGAGAGAAGATGCTGTCAAATTTAGCTCTGTCAGTGAGGTCTTTTCTTTGAGCTTAGAAGCTGGGGGGTGTTTACGCTAAGAGCCCTACGGCAAAAATCCTGGAAGCCTCCGGCCACTGAGTAAAGCCAACATGAGTACACATAGAGAAGAAGGACTGGAAAGAAATCTCATAGCCTATTAACCAACAATGACCTCTGGGCCTTGGAGTTGGCTAGATTTCTTTTCTTTTTTATTCTTGTAAACAAACTGAATCCAAGGAATCCAAACTGAATCCAAGGAACGTGAATTAATTTTATCAGAAAAATAGTTTTAAAGTTCACATTCCTTTTTTAAAAAAAAAAAGATTTTATTTCTTTATTTGAGAGAGAGAGAGAGAGAGAAAGCATGATCAGGCGGAGGGGCAGAGGCAGAGGGAGAAGCAGACTCCTCACTGAGCGGGGAGCTCCATGCAGGGGCTTGATGTGGGGGCTCGATCCGAGGACCCCAGGATCATGATTTGAGCCCAGGGCAGCTGCTTAACCAACTGAGCCACCCAGGTGCCTGTGAAGTTCACATACTTTCAAGACAATCCTAGCGGAGCCGATACAGATGAGAAACACATGGACTGTGAATGAAATCAGTCCACTAACGCTCTGTATTCTGATCTCAGGGAGTTCCTGGGTTGTGCCGCAGGACGTGGGGGCTGCTGAGGAGAAGCCACCATCCTGCCGTCCAGGAGGGGCAGGAAGAAAGGGAACAAACACTTGGGACTTGCTGGATCCCAGGAGGGTCCTTACATATGTTGCTCCCTGAGTTCTCCGAGGCCCCTCAGGGGCTGTTTTTATGGTTCTCACTTTACAAGGAGCAAAATGAGGCCCAGAAGGTGGAGCAGCTGGGCCAGGTTGGCGGGGGCCCTGGAAGAAATCGCTAAGGTCGGGAGGGCAGTGTGGACGGCGGGAGGGGGGCACGACCCAGCAAGGGTTTCACACAGGGGTTTTGGGGCCCTCAGTCCCTCATATTTTGGAAGCTGGCAAACTCACCTGAGCTCTCTCTCTGGAGGCAGAGTGGGTTAGTCTTGCTACACTGGAGCCCAGGTGGAGACCCTTATTTGCGGGACAATTTGTGGCCTGGGGAGGGAGAAATGGGCCGCATTTCCAGAGTCTTCTGAGGCCTTTCCCAGTAATGAGTGAAATGCATTTACAGTTTAAACACTGGCTGCCAGGTACTCTTATGAAACTTCAAAGTTGGACTTATTTTTATTGTTTGTCCTGTAAAGTCAGGCATGTTTCTAATAAACCTGGCGAAAGACTAAGGCATGGCAAGAGATTTTTTTTTAACATCCAAACCTACTAACCTCCATACACACATAAGCCATTTAACCTGACTCAGGGGCATGTGGTTATCCTTCTCCATCTGTAAAATTGACGTTAGCAAATATCAGTATCTCTCATGCGTGGGTCCTCTGATATCAGGAAGGAGTAGCTCGTACTTCTGGGAAATTTGAGTTCTGAAACCCTGTTTTTCTTACTGAGTAGGCCTTAAGGTCACCAAATAACCATTCCTTGAGTCAAAAGGCCTTTTTGACCTATGAGTCTTCGAAGGGCATTTCTGTTTATTTCTCCTTTGTGGTGACAGAAAGTGTGGGTGTGACGTCTGGGAGCCCACTGAATAAATTCCTGCAGTGAGATTTGTATTAGTTTGCCAGGGTTGGGGTAACAAAGTACCACAGGTTGGGGGGCTGAAGCAATAGAAACGTATTTCCTCACAGTTCTGGAAGTTGGAAGTCTGAGCTCAGGGAGTCGGGAGGGTTGGTTTCCCTAGGTCTCTGTCCTGGGCTTGTAGATGGCTGTCTTCTCTCTGTGACTTCACATGGTCTTCTCTGCGTGCGCGTGTGTGTGTTCTGACCTCCTCTTCTTTTTTTTATTTTTTTTTATTTTTTATTGTTTTATTTTTAAATATGATAAAAACACATAACATAAAATTTACTCTTTAGATTTTAGGTGCACGGTTCAGTAGGGTTATATATATCTACATTGTTGTGCATCCAATTTTCTTTTTTTTTTTATAATTAATTTTATTTTATTATATTATGTTAATCACCATACAGTACATCCCCTGATTCTGATTGTAAAGTTTGATGCTTCATTAGTTGCGTATAACACCCAGTGCACCATGCAATACGTGCCCTCCTTACTACCCATCACCAGTCTATCCCATTCCCCCACCCCCTCCCCTCTGAAGTCTTCAGTTTGTTTCTCATAGTCCATAGTCTCTCATGTTTCATTCCCCCTTCTGATTACCCCCCTTTTCTTTATCCCTTTCTTCCCCTACCGATCCTCCTAGTTCTTATGTTCCATAGATGAGAGAAATCATATGATAATTGTCTTTCTCTGCTTGACTTATTTCACTTAGCATTATCTCCTCCAGTGCCGTCCATGTTGCAGCAAATGTTGAGAATTCGTTCTTTCTGATAGCTGAGTAATATTCCATTGTATATATGGACCACAGCTTCTTAATCCAGTCATCTGTTGAAGGGCATCTCGGCTCCTTCCATGATTTGGCTATTGTGGACAATGCAGCTATGAACATTGGGGTGCATATGGCCCTTCTCTTTACTACGTCTGTATCTTTGGGGTAAACACCCAGTAGTGCAATGGCTGGGTCATAGGGTAGTTCAATTTTTAACTTTTTAAGGGACCTCCACACTGTTTTCCAGAGTGGCTGTACCAACTTGCATTCCCACCAACAATGTAGGAGGGATCCCCTTTCTCCACATCCTCTCCAACAATTGTTGTTTCTTGCCTTGTCTATCTTTGCCATTCTAACTGGCGTAAGGTGGTATCTCAGTGTGGTTTTGATTTGAATTTCCCTGATGGCTAATGATTTTGAACATTTTTTCATGTGTCTGTTAGCCATTTGTATGTCTTCATTGGAAAAGTGTCTGTTCATATCTTCTGCCCATTTTATGATTTGTTTATTTGTTTCTCGTGTATTGAGTTTGAGAAGTTCTTTGTAGATCTTGGATACCAGTCCTTTATCTGTGGTGTCCTTTGCAAATATATTCTCCCATTCCGTGGGCTGTCTCTTAGTTTTTTTGACTGTTTCCTTGGCTGTGCAGAAGCTCTTTATCCTGATAAAGTCCCATAAGTTCATTTTATCTTTTATTTCTCTTGCCTTTGGAGATGTGTCGTGAAAAAGGTTGCTCTGGCCGATGTCATAGAAGTTGTTGCCTATGTTCTCCTCTAGAATTTTGATGGATTCCTGTCTCACATTGAGGTCTTTCATCCATTTGGAGTTTATTTTTGTGTATGGTGTGAGAGAGTGGTCAAGTTTCATTCTTTTGCATGTAGCTGTCCAATTTTCCCAGCACCATTTATTGAAGAGACTGTCTTTTTTCCACCGGATGTTTTTTCCTGCTTTATCAAAGATTAGTTGCCCAAAGAGCCGAGGGTCCATTTCTGGGTTCTCTATTCTGTTCCATTGGTCGATGTGTCTGTTTTTGTGCCAGTACCATGCTGTCTTTGTGATCACAGCTTTGTAGTACAGCTCGAAATCCGGCATTGTGATGCCCCCAGCTTTGTTTTTCCTTTTCAACAGTTCCTTGGAGATTCGGGGCCTTTTCTGGTTCCATACAAATTTAAGGACTATTTGTTCCAGTTCTTTGAAAAATGTCCTCGGTATTTTGATCGGGATAGCATTGAAAGTGTAGATTGCTCTGGGTAGTATGGACATTTTAACTATGTTAATTCTTCCAATCCATGAGCATGGAATATTTTTCCATCTTTTTATGTCTTCCTCAATATCTTTCAAAAGTGATCTATAGTTTCTAGCATATAGGTCCTTTACGTCTCTGGTTAAGTTAATTCCAAGGTAACGTATGGTTTTTGGTGTTATTGTAAATGGGATGGATTCCCTAATTTCTCTTTCTTCAGTCTCGTTATTCGTGTATAGAAATGCAACTGATTTCTGGGCATTGATTTTGTATCCTGCCACCTTACTGAATTGTTCTATAACTTCTAATAGTTTGGGAGTGGATTCCTTTGGGTTTTCCATATAGAGTATCATGTCATCTGCAAAGAGAGACAGTTTGACTTCTTCTTTGCCGATTTGGATACCTTTGATCCCTTTTTGTCTTCTGATTGCTGTTGCAAGGACTTCTAGTACTATGTTGAATAATAGTGGCGAGAGTGGGCATCCTTGTCGTGTTCCTGATCTTAAGGGAAAGGCTTCCAGCTTTTCCCCATTGAGAATAATGCTTGCAGTAGGCTTTTCATAGATGGCTTTTATGAGATTGAGAAATGCTGACCTCCTCTTCTTAAAAGGACACCACTCCTATTGGATTAGAGCCACCCTAAATACTTCATTTTAACTTAATTATCTCTTTATTTTTTTTAAGCTTTTTATTTATTTATTTGACAGAGATAGAGACAGCCAGCGAGAGAGGGAACACAAGCAGGGGGTGGGAGAGGAAGAAGCAGGCTCATAGCGGAAGAGCCTGATGTGGGGCTCGATCCCATAACGCTGGGATCACTCCCTGAGCGGAAGGCAGACGCTTAACCGCTGTGCCACCCAAGCGCCTCTAACTTAATTATCTCTTTAAAGACCCTATCTCCAAATAGTCATATTCTTAGGTGTTGGGGGTTAGAGCTTCAACAGTTGAACTTAGGAGGTGAAAGTCAGCCCCTAATGTCACTAGAGGGAGCAGAGAGGGGGTAGAAATGCTCTGCTTTATACTTCATGGCCCAGGGATGAGCCTAAGTCGGGCCCCGTGGACAAGTGACCCTCCACACGTGCTGCGAACTCAAGGACGAAGGCTCTGGTGCGGATGCTCCCAGCCCTCTGCTTCCACCACCCCAGGACTCCATCCTTCCAGCCTGGACCACACTCTGAGGAAAGGGGTCCCGGTGACAACACCCTGCAGTCCCAGAAGAGGGCAGAGACGGCTGGCACCTGAGCCACCAGGTGCTGGTGCCCCACCTGCTCAGTGCCGCGAAGCACTTCTGTACCCGCAGGAGTTTCGGTGGGGGATCGTCCTAGGTCACCTAGAGTGCAGGGCAGCGTGGTGATTTGGAGACACAAATGTTAGACAGATAGGCAGAGTCACGGCCTGCCCCCCATCAGCTGTGGGAGGATGTGGCTTTATTTATTCACCCATTCAACAAGTATTTGCAGGGGCCGGATCTGTGCTGGGCGCAGGTGCGCAGACTCATTAGCAAACAAAACGGGCCAGGACTCCGGAGCTCACAGAGCTTCCATTCCAACCAGGAGGTGGGGACAGACGCAGCCTCCCTCGGCGGTGCTTCCTGTGAAAATGTCCGCTAGGTCCTGGGGAACTGGGAATTCCCGTCCTCCTTCTGCTGAGGGTTTCTGGGTGGTTTCCTGTTTCAGCCCCACAGCCAGGGGAAATTTCTGCTTTTCACTCCTCTGAACTATAAGCTGAGATTCGCATACGCTTGATGAGGGATTTTTCTGGTTAAAGGAAAATCTCATGTCCCAGTGCGCACTTCTTAATATATCCTGGAAAAGTCAGTTTAAATGTCACTTCCCGTGAGAAACCTTGTCTGACCCTACCAGGCGCTCTTCTGAGCTCTCAAAGCATGAATCACGCTACGTTGCAACTGACTGTCTGGCCCAGCTGTGGGCCTCCCCCAGCCCCTGATTGCCTCTAGGCAGGGTTTCCACCTCGTGGTCCTGTACTTGCCCAGGCCACCAGGGTCCAGTGCAGAGAATGTGCTGGGCAGGGAAGCCCTAAGGTGCACCTCCCCCTGCCTTCGGACCGTAAGGACCAGCACTACCCCACTCTGATGCTCATGGGTCTACGACCACGTGATTTCGAGTAGCAACAAATAGAAACGATAGTCCCAGCAACAACTCAAGTGTGGTATGAAAATCTCTGTTGTTTTTCTTGGTGAGGTTAAAATGAAGTGGTTGTTGCCTATGTTCATAATAGAAGGAAATGCTCAATTTCAGTTAGAGATGAGTAAAATAAAGAGGTAACCTCTTCCTATTTAAATTCACGGACCTGGGGTGCTTGGCTGGCCCAGTGGGTCAAGCATGTGACTCTTAATCTCAGGGTCATGAGTTCAAGTCCCATTTTGGGTGCAGAGTTTACTTTAAAAACAAAAAAATGAAGTTCTTAAAAAAAATTTGTGGACCCCTTAAGTTATATTCACAGACCCCTTGAAGGACCCACCTGCACTTGATTAAAAGCCTCTAGACTAAACCTTTCTTTTCGCAAGTTGTACTGAGTTCCGGTGCCGTGCAACCCCCCATCAGCTCAAGGACCTTGCATCTTGGGGTGGCCTGAAGTCGGGGGCATTCAGCTCCTGCCCTCTACGTGTACTGTGTCCTCCAGGCAGAGAGAACTCGGTCCCCAGTGCCGCAGTAGCATCCGCAGCAGGGAGATCCAGCAAATAGCCCCTGTGCCCAGTAGACTTGCCCTTCTCCCCACTGGCCCTCCTTGACGGCCCAATGCCAGGGTTTGCTTCCTTTTCTTTTTCTCCTCTCTCCCAAGCACTGCCTGGTTCCACCGGCTTCCCTTCTTCGTTTTTTTCCTTTCCTTTTCATTCCATAGAGAAGCCGGCTCTGCCACCGTCCTGCCCATCCCAGCAGTTCAGGCTCTTGGACTAGCACGAGGTTCTCCTTGGGTAGGCAGCTCAGCAGTTGCAAGTTATTTACCCAAGTGTTTCTTCCAAACACATCCAGAACTCTCCTCAAGATTAACTTTGATGAATAAAATCTTCATCCTATTACAACAGGTCAGGTCTTTGAAAAAAACCTTTCTCCTTTGGGGTACCTGGGTGGCTCAGTCGGTTAAGCATCTGACTGTTGATCTCAGCTCAGGTCTTGATCTCAGGATCATGAGTTCAAGCTCTGCATTGGGCTCTACACTGTGTATGGAGCCTCCTTGGAAAAAAAAAAAAACAAGAAATGAAAAAATCTTGTCCCTTTGGGATTTTCCCCCACTGAGGCGCTCTCCTCGGGGCAAGGACACGACCCATATCCATCACTACCACTTCTCTTTCCTTAACCATTGGCCTTATTCATTTGGGTTCATAATCTAATGTAGTCCAAGGACCCTACAATAAGCACAAATGCTTTATGACGAGGAGGTCTATCTAACAAATGCAAGAATGGGTCATCATCTATCAGTGTGGTTCGCTACATTGAGCCATACGGTTATCTCAAGAGACTCCCAAAAAAGAATTTGACAAAGCTGAGTATTGTCCATAAAACTCTTAGAAATCCAGGCATGGAAAGCCACATTCCTAACCCTAACCAGGGTGTCCACCAGAGACTTGCACAAATCATGATGACCTCTAAGAGTGCGACACGAGAAAGAAGGGATACCTGCTGTCACTGCTTCTCTTCACCCTTGTCCTGTGGGTCCTTGACAATAAACTAAGAAGATGGGACCGGAGTCTAAAGTTGAAAAAAAATACATATTGTCGCTATTTCCGGTGAGGTGATGAATTACCCGGAGAATCCAAGGCCCCAAACAAGAAGCTAATAGAATTGGGTAAGTCGGTAGGTACCAGCTCAGCATATATAAATCAGTGGCTTTCACAGTCACTGGGATGGTTATGAAGAAAAAAAATGTGGAGAGGATGTGGAGAAATTGGAACGCTGGTGCATTGCTGGTGGGATTGTCAAATGGTGCAGCCAGGGTGGAAAATAGTACGGCAAGTCCTCAAAGAAATTACACATAGAATTACCGTCTAATCCAGCAAGTCCACTTCTGGGGGTATATCCAAAGAAGTGAAAGCAGGGACTCGAACAGAAATTCGTACACTGAGTATTCATCATGTTTCCGCAGCGTTGCTCACAGTAGCCAGAAAGCTGAAGCAACCCAAGTGTCCATCAACAGATGAACGGACGAACAAAAGGGGACATGTATGTACAATGTGATGTTGACTAATGTAAAGGAGTGAGGTACTGGTCCATGCTACAGCACGGACAAACCTTGCAGACATCATACCGGGTGAAAGAAGCCAGTCACAAAAGGACACTCTCATGTGCGCACACACGCTCTCTCTAATGAATAAATAAAATCTTTTAAACAAGATCAATGCTTTTCTTAATCACTAATTATAACCAGTTAGAAAATGTAAGGGGGAATGGAATTTACTACCCAGGAGAGCAGCAGAATCCACAAGGTAACCAATGCAATGTATTGTCACCACCAGAACACTCCAGGCTCGGGAACAGGCAAAATTAATAAACAGAACTGAATGGAGAGTCCAGAATTCCCATTTATTCCATGGCTAAGAATTTACCTTATAAACAAAAAAGTGGACATGTGCACAAAGGTATAGATTCAAGGAGGCTCACAGAAACGACATTTTCCAGAGCAAACAACGTTAACAACGTGTTTTTGCGGATGGGGGATGGTTGAGAGAGGAATGTCACCTCACCTTTTGTGGCTGGTTTAGAATGGGAGCACAGATAGGAGTTCTGACATGAAATCATCTCGGTGATCTGTTGGGAGGCACGTTTTCATGTAATTCCTCGAGCATTGGGCATAATCTCATTTGTTTATGAACTAAATAAAAACTATATATTGGTGTACTTACCTGTGGAGGTAAATGCATCAAAAAATGCCTAGAAGTATATGCATCAAAGTGTGGTTGTGATTGGTTCTGGGGGCATTTTCTTTATGAATTTCCCATGAGAAAGTATTCATGTTGTGGAATTTTTTCTCTTTACTAAAACAGGAAGAATGGGCCTTCTCAGTCCTGGGACAAGCTGGCCTCGCCTGTGTCCAGTAGGGGAGGCGTGGGTGGTGGCTCAGGGTGCTGAGGGCGCCCGCCTCAGGCCCTCTCTGGGGGGTCAGCATTGGGGCATCGGTG
Source organism: Ailuropoda melanoleuca (assembly GCF_002007445.2). Classification (NCBI taxonomy): domain Eukaryota; kingdom Metazoa; phylum Chordata; class Mammalia; order Carnivora; family Ursidae; genus Ailuropoda; species Ailuropoda melanoleuca. The sequence continues at coordinate 129,534,074 of NC_048224.1, read as the reverse complement.
GAACAGGTGGGGCTCCCTCCTCCCACAAGAGGAGGTCTGTGTGGGGCTGTTGGGGGGAGACCAGGATTCCACCCCCTGGAAAGGAGGGCACAAGACCCCACCTCCTTGCACGGTCAAGTCAGTTATTTTGGGTGCCTAGTAATCTTTTAGTGCAGTTGCCCTTGACCTTGACCTTGGCTGTGCATTAGAGTCACACAGCTCCTGATGCTGAATCTGAACTCAGGGATTCTCATTTATTTGGTCTGGGGATGGCCCTGGCACTGGGCCACGCTGATGGGTAGCCCTGAGGTCATGTCTCTGAATTCAGGGCCCTTCTGTTCTCCCATTAGAGCCCTCCTAAAGTGCACTCTGGCACTTAAGCATTCGGTATTTGAAGAGATTTTTTTGGCCTTTGCCCTCCCTGGTTTCCGCTTATCACTCTCTCCCCTTGAGATCTTTTTGCCTCTTTTCCACCCAGTGTATGCTTTCCACGTCTCCGAGGTCATGATGGGACGTTTCCCATCTCCCAGGCACCGAAGTCTTACCCTGGCCCATCTCCCTGCAGTTGGGTTCTTGAAGAAAGGAATGGTTTCTGCATTACTGAAAATAGCTTTCCCTTTCATTGGTAAGAGACAGAGACCCAGGAATACTATTCAGCAATAAAAAGAAACAAACCACTGATACATGTATGCTACAACGCAAACCTCAAAAACATTATGCTCAGTGAAAGGAAGCCAGATGCCAAAGGCCACATACCATATGATATTATCTGTAAGAAACATCCAGAAAAATCACATCTATTTCTAAAGAGAGAAGATTAGAGGTTGGCTGGCTGTGGGTGGCATGAGGAGTAATCCCAAATAGACACAAGGGATCTTTCTGGGGTGATGGGGATATTCTAGAATTGGATTGGGTGATGGCTGCACCACTCTTAAATTTACTCCTCCCACTCACCATGTACTGGGCACCATCTCTAGCAGACCTATGCTGGAATGTGGGCCTACAACAGTGAGCAAAAGGAACTTGGATCTGTCTTCAGAGTTGGGTTTACTGGGGAAGAGAGATTTAATCTAATCATAACAAAAATCAAAACTTTTTTAAAAAGATTTTATTTATTTATTTGACAGAGAGAGACAGCCAGCGAGAGAGGGAACACAAGCAGGGGGAGTGGGAGAGGAAGAAGCAGGCTCCCAGCGGAGGAGCCCGATGTGGGACTCGATCCCAGAATGCCAGGATCACGCCCTGAGCCAAAGGCAGACGCTTAACAACTGAGCCACCCAGGTGCCCCTAACAAATCAAAACTTGACTCAAAACACGTTAAGGTGTTTGAAGAAAGGGCCCATCACACAGCAGGGGTTCTAACTTAGAGGAGTCCTTGAAGCCCACTTGACCAACCAACGTGCTCCTGAGGGGAAGGCTTGAAAGGCAAGAGCAGCTCCATGTGAGAAGTAGGGAGAGCGGAGGTGGCTTTGTACACGGGAGGACTGGACAGTGTGATGGTGGTCAGTGAGTGGGTGGGGGGTTAGAAAGAGGAGTCTGGCCCCTCCCCCAACAATGTCCTTGGACTTTTACCTCCTGGCATCAAAGCCAGCCCCCAAGGGAGGGAACACCCTCATTAGAAAGTGGCTGCCGCGCAGGCCCTGCTCCCGCTCCCCTTCCCTCCTGCTGGCCCACCTGGTCGAAGAGCACCAGTCTGCTGTCAAGGGGAGCAGGCAAGGTGTTACTGTAAGATACTGGGAAGGTGTTGCTGAGTTTTTACTAGGGTGAGACACAACCTAATTGTCATGACGCGGCTAACTGATGAGGGGCTAATGCCGTGGGAGGCCTTTGGAACCGAATGACCCTAGGAACTCAGGCCCAGGGTGGGACGGGTCCCCTTCCTCCTCAGGGCTGTCTTGGCTGGACTTGGGCTGGGTTCTGGCTGGAACTGGGCCGTAGAGACCAGGCCAGGGCCCTTGACACCAGCTCTGGTTTTGATGAGCTAAAGAGGAGGCAGGGCTGGGGTGTGGGAAGGGCCTCCCGAAAAGCCCCACCAGGGGCCTGGATGTGGAGACAAGCAGGTGTTCTGAGCACACTTCCTCCTCCCCCACCTCTCCCCCCACCCCGCCCCTTCTATTTATGGCGCTTCCTCTCCAGAGCTCCTCACTTGAAAAGTGCCCTTAACACACACAAACACACAAGAAAAAAATTCTGAAAAATGTCAAACCACAGGTCTTTTCCCTCCTCTTCTTTTAAGTTTCTAGGTTTGTAGTGTTCCTGGTTGACCCTGTAGCAGACAAGGTCAAATGGGCACCCCAGGGTTTGAATGGGTTCAGGAGGTGCTGGTGGTTGGTCTGCAATTCGCTGGGGAGCAACTCCAGGGGCAGGGAATGGGAGGTCCTTCCTCACCAGTAACGTAGGAGGCCGTCTGGATGTGGCCGCATTTTGGCCGAGGTCAACAACAACCATGTTGAAAGCTAAGATGAGAACCAGAAAATGCACGGAATCGGAAACCAAGATGTCACGGTCTCGTTCAAGCTGTTTACAAATATCACCTCCGTCTCTGATTTTTCCACTCTGTAAATTAAGAGTTAAATGAAACCTGTGTTTTGTAGTTTGGACCCAGAGCACACACAACTGTAACAAAAGTTCCACAAAATATTATTTATGCTTCCCATGGTGCGTTTTCTTGTCTACGTGCTTTTCTATTCCTTTGCCTTTTTTAAAAAATTCTGATCATGAGCCACTAAAACGATTTCAAAACCCACTATAAATAGTTAAAATGGTAAATTTGTTACGTGTGTTTCATCACAATAAAAAAAAATCTTTAAACCCTTTGTGGATTTCAACAGAATGAAAAATACGGCACTATATGCTACCTACTTCTCGTCTGAAGACTATTTTAAAAATCTCATTGTGCAATCGTGGAGGAAAAGTTTCTCTTTCACACAATGTTGAGTTTAAATTGTATTTGGATAATTTAAATTTTTGTCTCTCTCGCTCTCTTTTTTCTCTTTTAATATGGAAAAAGGGTGGTAGGGACTAATGCTACACACACAAACCCCATGGCCCAGCAATCCTGCGATGGGCAATTACGACTGGAAATCAGCGCGTACGTTCACCAAAAGATGTGCCCAAGAGTGCTCATAGCACCACTGGTTGCAATGGGCTCAGCCTGGACACAGAGCAAATGTTCATCAACAGGAAAATGAATAGATAAGCACACGGTACATCCAAAGGAATGTATACAGCAATCACCAAGAGTGAGCTGCCACTATCAGCAACATGGAAGAAGCAAACCAAAATCACGTTGAGAAAAAGGCGTTGAAAGCGCACATAGCGTGCGATTCTATTTATATAAAGTTCAAAACCAGGCAAAATGAATCTAGGGCGCAGTGCTCACCTCGGGAGGTAGTGACCGGAAGGAGCTTCTGGGCCACATAGAATATTCAGGTCTTTGATCTCGTTGCTAGCACGTGGGTGTGTTTGCTGTATGGAAAATTCGTTGAGTTTGTGATTTGTGCCCTTTTCTGCAAGTATGTTATATTTCATTTTTTAAAAGGTTTTATTTATTTATTTATTTGACACAGAGAGAGAGCACAAGCAGGGGGAACCGTACAGGGAGAGGGAGAAGCAGACTCCCTGCTGAGCAGGGGCTCGATTCCAAGACCCTGGGATCATGACCTGAGCCGCAGGCAGACGCTTAACCGACTGAGCCATCCAGGCGCCCAGCCTGTTACATTTCCATAGAAAAGCTTAGTAAGAGAACAATGGATGATTCAGGAGGTAGTCCTTCCAGGCTCAAGGTCTGAGATAGGAAAACTAGAAAGAGGAGTGCATGAGTTCATCCACGCAGGCACAGATTCTTGGTGACGCCCTTGGGCGCCGTACAGGTCCCGGGGAAGGACATCCCCAACCTCCTGGAAGAGCGTGGGTCTGGGAGAAAGCCTAACACAGTGATTACAGGTTTTAATCTCATTTAGTTGTTTCTGAGCTTTTTCAGCTAATAAGCTCATCAACGGAGTCAGACAGCACCGTCCAGCCGCAGGCAGGGGTGGGTTGGGGTTGGGAATTGAGTGGAGCCCAGGGATCTCCCCGGAGTTGCTTTTCTGACTAAATTTCTCCTTGGGGCATTTTCCCGTGAAGTTTTTGCAAACTGTCTTCCTTGCCTGAACCACCCATTTGGCATTTCCCTTGCATTCTTGGTTACCGTGCAGGCGCACGTGAGCCTCGTCCCTACCGTATGAGAAGCAAGTGGGTTTTTCTCTCGAATCTTCAACTATGAGTGCCTGGAGCATAAAGGTGTTTCAATAACAACTATGGACTGAAAGAGAGAAAAAAGAGAGAACTCCATGAAATTGTGACCACTTGAAGAAAGAGCATGGGGAAGAGAAAACACAGTGATGTCTAATGAACTGAAGGTCTGCTCGCATTCCTGGTGGGTGTTGTGTGGAGTGGGGGGTGCCCGTACATTCTCTTTCTTGAAGAGCATCTGTTTGGGAAGCCACAGACTGGTCTAGGCTTCAGTGTCGCCGGTCGCTCCCTGTGTGACTGCGGATGACCCGCATCACTTCCCTGGGTCTCTCTTCCACATCTGGAATGTGGGAGGATTGGACAGGAGCATCTGTCGAGGTCCTCCGTCTGGTGACTCTGTGAGGCAAAGGAAGACAGAAGGGGTGGCTCTTCATTCCAGGCCGTCATCCGCATGTCCTGCACTGCGCGGCTCTCAGCGACCGGCCAGTAACTCCACTTCCCACTCAAACTCAGAGCTCCCTTGGTGTGCATGTGTCTTGGACTCCGCAGCATTCCTGTCCCCCGTGGCTGGCTCAGGGTACAGAGTAGATACTCATGAATCCTTGCAGGGAGAAGGCTTTGGACGAGGTGAGAAGACAAGCCAGGAGGAGCTGTGGCAGCGGTGCCACACCGAGACTCCAGTGTACCGTCATCACTTATCAAGCAACTTTTCCAGGTCTGGCCCTGTGTCGGACCCTAGAGGGACCAAGACACAGGAGGGCTCATCCCTCACCTCAACGGCTCACAATCTGACAGATGGTAGACATTTACTGTGCACACTAACGTAGTGATGGATGGGGTTCCAGGGGCCGTCACAAGAGGAGTGTCTATGTTAGGTGGGGGCGTGAGGGCAGTCACAGTGGACGGCCTGGAGGAGATGGTGCCAGAGCTGTCTAGAACCAGGAGCAATTAAGCAGAGTTACGAGGACGTGCGGGAGAGGGAAAATGCATTCCAGCAGAGAGAGTCGCAAACGCCAGGTCATGGAATTAGGATTGTGTTCTACAGAAAAGTAGGGCAGGGGCGCCTGGCTGGCTCAGTTGGTAAAGCGTGAGACTCTTGATCTCAGGGTCATGAGTTCAAGCCCCATGCTGGACATAGAGCTTACTTAAAACAAACAAATAATAGGGCCACTGTGCATTTTAGCCAACTTAGTCTGACAGTGGGATGGAGACCGTTGAGTGGATTGAGTGTCAGGATTGAGAGCCTAGACTGGGAAATGAGAGGCTGTGTCTGCCTTCCTGGAGAGGGGTGGTGAGGCCAGGCTACAGTGACTGCCTTGAACCTGTCCTGGAGGAGACTTGGGGCGGATGGCTGGTGGAGGGAGCGGGAAGGAGGTTTGCAGAATGGCCTTGGGGGTGTGCCTCATGGAGACGGGCCAGTCCAGGAGGGACAGTGGGTCTAAGGGGTTCAACAGAGCAGTCTGATCCCAATGTACCCAGGAGACAGCTGGACACATGAGACCTGGCTGGTGAGACAGACACAGTTAGTGGTGTGGTTGACTTTGGTTTCCTGGAGTTTCTCCCCAGCACACAGCGGGATTCCACCTCCCTTTCCTCTAGAAGAGAGGTGTGGCCAGGGGACCTGTGTGCATCAGTGAAATACGAGTGGGAATGACCCAAAGACCCAGTGCATGAGTCACTGCTCTCTTACCCTCTGCTTTAGTGGGGGGATATGTTTGCAAATTGTTTCTCATCCTCATGGTTATTATCTCTGGGGAACCTCCCTGACTCCTCAGGACTGGGAAAAACCTCTTCCTGAGTGTCCTCTTAGTGCCCAGAACTCACTCCCTGCGGCACCTGTCTCTCCACAGATGTCTTGCCTGCCTGCTTATCTGCCTGCCATCCCAGAAGGAAGGGTTTGGTGGTGGTTGGGTCCCTGGCTAGTTCTGGAAGTTCAGCATCACGTAGTATATTCTGGGGGGGTGTCTGTCCTGAACCCCTATAAGTGAGTGAATATGTTATTTAAGTGCCCAGAAGTGGGATCAATAATTATATGGATAAAAAGAAGAGAAAACAGGAAAAAAAGGCATTGGCGTTACAGACGACACCCCCGACCCCAGCCAGCAGCTCAGCCGCGCCCTCCCACGGCGGCTGTACCCGGAACTAACCCACGCTGTACCTCTCTGCTTGCGCCCGGAGCACAGATGTGCAAACCACAGAGATGAGATAGGGGTGCCATCTCTGCTTTGCTTGGGCAGGTGCAGATTGTGTCAGAAATCAGTGCTCGGAGAAGCTGCTTGAAGGGTACTCATCCCTGGGATGGTCCCCAGGTTCAGACATCACTAGCCAAGGCTGCAGGGGCTCCACCAGACCCAGGAATAGCGACACCAACTCTTTGCATCCTTCAGATCTGGGCGACACTATCGCTTGGCCACCTCCCTACCTCCAGCCCCAGTGGCAACCTCCTTGTAATGGAACCTGCCAGAAACACCTAGATCTTTGATGCAATTGGCGGTGTGGCCTTGGACAAATCACTTAATTTCTCTGACCCTCCTTTTCCTCAAGTATAAAATGGGGATAATAATGCCTCTTCGTGGAGAAAGCGAGGCATTATATATGGTTAAGAGTGGCTGACAGAGAGTAGATCTTCAGTTAAGGGTGCCGTTATCTACTGTTATTGCTATGGGTTTCCTGGGCCTGAGTGAGCAGAGAAGCTGTGGTCTCTATTCAGAGCCACATGGGACATGACAAATGTCCCCTAGACCAGGAAAGAAGCTCATTGAGCCACCAGGAGAAGGAATCGGGACAGTCAGCGAGTCAGGGAGCCACACTTTAGGTCCAGATCCCAGCCTTTGGGGAACAATATCTCCTGAGTCATCCTGTGTTTGGTGCTGAGAGGAAGTAGGGTGTAGGGAATAAAGGGCTGTGTGTTGTGAGGGGAGGCCCAAAGAGGAACCAGGAGTTCAGGCCCTGTCTCGATGCATAAGCTGGGAGGCTTTGGGGGGAAAAAAAAATCTGGTGCCTCAGTTTCCCCATTTGGAAGACAAAAATGTTACACTAGATTGATGGTTCTCCCTTGTGCCATGGACCCCTCAGGTGAAGCCCAAAGACCCTTTTCCAAGTAACGGTTTTAAATGCATAAAATAAAATATAAAAGATTACAATAAACAACTCAAAATACAGTTAACAAAGTGCTAAAAAATAGATTTTGGACAAAATGTTACATATGATCCTTTTTTTAAAAAAAAAAGATTTTTTTTTTTTTGGAAGTAATCTCTACACACAACATGGGGCTCAAACTCACAACCCCAAGATCGAGGGTCACACGCTCTGCCAACTAAGCCAGCCAGGGACCCCACAGATAAGTCTTTATTAACTGATATAGACTATAATTTTGAAGTAATGATGAGCATACAACATATTTTGAGGTACCTGATTGATCGGTAATGGGCTGTGGAAAGATCCATGATTTCGATCAGTGACGTGGTCATGGGTGCGCTCCACACCCCTGTGGCCTGCTGCCCATGGATGTAATGGCTGTGCCGTGTTACAGTCAGAACTGGTGAAAATAGAGCTGTCGCTCTTTTCCCATCTGGTCTCACAGACCCCCTGAGCTCTGGCCCCCATGGACTGGATAATGTCTCTGGAACCTTCCACTCTAGCAGCCCATTTGGATGACAGAGCCGGTGCAGGACGACCTGGAACACGCCTCCACCAGAAAGCCCTGGAGAACAGCCCAAAGACCACGGGAAAGCCAGCGTACCGTGCTGGCGATAAGCACAGGATGGGGTGCAGAAAGGGGGGGGCCTGGGGGCTGCCGCTCACCCCCCACAGACAAGCAGGAGAGGGGCTTACTTCATCAGAGATCAGCCAGATTCCAGGCCAAGGGCAGGCGGGGCGGTTGGCCCACGTGTTTGTAGCGGCCCTGTGGGGGCCCACCGCACACTTGCCTGCTTCCCGTGCCCACACCGAGGCCCAGAATGCGCCCTTCAGTGATGCCTCTGTGGCAGGATTCCTTAGGGTCGAAGGCAGTTAAGAAATAGAAGAAACAGAAGAAAAATGTTCTCTGCCCTCCCCTCCTCTGTCTGCAATGGACATAAATTTCCGTTTATAAAAGGGTTTCTCTCTCCATACCAGGGAGAGATCTGCTCCTTGCCTGCAGCCCACAGAGAGGGCTCCGAACTCCCTGAACAGGCCTTATCTTCCATTGTTTCTCTATGCATTTCCCCCCACCCCCCTTCCTCTGTCTTGTCAGTCTCCACAATCCATCACTGTTCGTGAAAATGCTACGTAAACTCAGGCCTAACCCCTTCTTTGGGTCCTGGTTAGTGTCCGATGAAGGTTCCCATGCTGGGTACAGTTATGACATCAGATAAAATGTGTAGGCCTCCTCTGTGAGTCTGTCTTTTGTGAGGTTAATTGGCAGGGCCCAGCTGCTCAGCCCGGGAGGGTGGAGGACGTGGTTTTGGTCCCCTGCTCCTGCTGGAGCTCAGCGCCCCATGCCTGCTCCAAGCTGGCCCTCAGCACAGGCTTACTGAATGAATCCTGCCCGGGCACAGCGTGGGGGTGTTCTGTACTGTCTTTCCTTTCTTGGGTTTTCTAGGTCCTTCTAATAGGAGAATCCTAAATGTCTTGACGACACGGAGGAAGGTTCTCCTAGGGTTCGTGATCTGCGTGTAAGTCAGGAACTCTGGAAACTGCATTAGCTCTTCCTTCTGGGGGTGGTGGGAGGAAGTTTCTGGTGGAAGTTTCTGGTAAGATAGGGCTCCTTTACGTAAGCTCCCTCTGACAGATCAGAAGATGTGGGGATGTGTTTTGGGGCCCAGTCTACAAACGGGAAAAACTGGGTCTCATGGCCTTTGTCAGTAGGAGGTCAGGTTGGGAAGTGTGTTGACCCACATTTTAGGCTGGGGGACACCGAGGTACATGGAAGGTCATGCCGGAGCCTCAGGGATCTGGGAGCGAACGCCTCAGGCTGGGCTGGAGAGCCGGCTGCTGACGGAGGGGGCTTCACAGGCCGTTCAGGGAAAGCCTAGCACAATGCACACACTGATGTCCCTGTGGGGACACCTTAGGAGTGAGGCACGGTTGCAATCACGCCATAGGTTTGATGCCTCATTTATTAGACAGCTGTGTGGTGAGGAAAACCGTTCTCTGGAAATGGGAGGAAGGAAAGAGGGGTGCCCCTGGGGAACATCCTGGTGGCCGCTGCCCCTGGGAGGGCTGCACATTCGGCTTTCAGGCCCCCTTGCAGCATCTTGCCAGGATCACAAGACCCAGGAAGTCCCGACAAGGCCACGGCTCCCCTCCACTTTCCGACATGGAGCCTGAGAGTGTTGGGGTCCCCAGGCGGCCCTTCTTGCTTTTCCTTGCTCATCTGCTCCCAGTCAGGAGGGAGAATGGAGGCTGCTTTTGAACTTCCTGACTCTGGTGGCTTGACAGTCACATACACGGCTTAAATCCCAGCCCGTGGGGGGCACAGAAAAGAAACTGGCTTCCCAGAGCCACTCTCTGCCAACAACCGCCCCCCCCCCCGCCCCCTTCTCAGTAGCTCAGCAGGGAGCCTTGTGGCTGAGCTGTGCAGGGAGATCACCTTGGCTGATAGCCTTGGGTTTTGTTTTTTCCTTTCTTCTTTTTCAGCAGGGCTGGCTGACGGGGAGCTGGAGCGTGGAGTCTAGTGTGGTGATCTGATTCAACTCTGCCGAGAGGAGAGCGCACCTCCGGGCTGTTGGGAAGGCAGCGGGCCCCTGGGCAAAGCCCTGCTGGGCTCCCTGCGCACTGCCCTTGGCAAGAAGGTAAGTTGATCAGAGGTGAGTCTTCCCAGGGCACGAGAAAGGTGCTGGGCTCTGAGAGAGGGGCTTGGATTGTAGCTGCTCCTTTCCAGCTCTTCCTGCTCTGTGGTCAACGGGTCCAGCATCCCTCTGGACCCCAGCTCACCAGTGGGAACCCTGTTATTTCTCATCTGAACAGAAGGGCAGCTCAGGCCAGAAGGAACGAAGGCCAGCATCACCTTCAAGCCACTGATAAGACTGAGCTGCCTCCACTGGGTCAGACACGGGAGTAACCCTTTGGAAGCCCTTTTGATAACGCTTCTCTACATGGTTGTGCTAATCGATAATCCCTTAACAGGGGTACACCTTGCACTTGACAATCACCGCTTGGTGAATCTCGAAAGGCAAGTACACTTGTGAGAGGGAAATACGTTAATAACTTCATATTAGGGTACAAATGAACAGAATTAGGTCATTTCCTAAGAGCGGATAGGGTGGGGTTGGGGGGAGTAGGGTGCGTGCTTTGTGCCTGTGGGGGAGAACCCATGAGTGAGGATGACAGGCACAGAGAGGGGCCAAGGAGCACACCTTTGGGCAGGTGTGGGCCAAAGTCCATGGAGCACAGAGTCTGCACCAGTCTGGCGATGGTTAGCTAGTGCCCACTTGTGGGGCCGAGGAGTTCATGCTGAGGTTTGCATCAAAATCAGAAAGCAAGGGGGCAGGACCGACCAGCAGGGAGGGCAGGCAGGTAGGTCCAAGGGGTTAGGGCCTGACAGCATGCCCCTCTTTTGATGGCTCCTACTTTGGGTCTGATCTCCTTAGATTTACAGCAGTGACAGCACCCGCCCTCCCCTCCTGGGGGCATGGATGTGACTTCCCTGGGGTGCCCCTAGGAAGGGAGACCACAGGGCCTCCAGCAGGACCCAGTGTCCAGAGCACTTGTTTTGTGCAAATACCACAATAAGGAAGAAGACTAGCAGAGGCCCACGGGGGCCTGCGGGTCCTGGAGTTGCGGAGGTCTAACTGAGGAATGTCAGTCACTGTGAGAAGGGTACCATCGAATGCTCTGGAAGCACCGGGGGAGGGGGAGGAGGGGTTTGTGAATTCTGCAGAGGCTGGGAGGTTTCCGGGAGGAGGTGGCACTTATGGGGCCTCAAAGGGGAGGGAAGTGGGTACCCTCAGCTAGGAAGCCAGCAGGTGCAGGGTGAGCCCCCAGGCCTGTGTTGATGTGCCCTGGGGAAGAGGCTGGGAATATCAGGAAGCGGAGATAGTTGCCATGGGAGGGGGACTCTGCAGGAGCCAGTCCCTTCCCTGCACCCTGTAAGTCCTAAACCAACTGGGAAAGGGACACACATGTTCCAAATGCATCCAAGAGCAGTTCTTTGACTGGAAAAGGTGCTTTTCGATGGTGAGTCGACCTGTGGCTGGGACTCTCCTCAGTGAAACTGGCCCCTTGAGATGGCTCCCCTTGCCCTGCTCAGACTCTTGCACGCGCTGGGGGCACACAGCGGCCCCCTCCCCACAGCCCCCGCCTCGCCCAGCCTGGCCTGATGACTGAATTGTTCAGGGAGGGAACGGAAGGAACAAAGGAAAGAAGAGCCTGCCTTGCGGAGTGGTGCCGGCAAGACTCCTGGAGAGTGTTGGGCTCCGTTTCCTCCTTGGAGGTTCTTCCTGCAAAGGGCAGCGATTCCTGGGGGCACAGCCTTTGCCTGCCCACTCCCGGGGTTGCCCGGGTCATGCCTCCCCGCGGTGTGCGTGAGTGTGACAGAGCGTGTGTGTGAGAGACTGAGAGCATGGGAGCGAGAGATGTAAGTGCATTAGTTTGTGTGAGTGAACACGTGTGCGTGTGCAAGAGAGTGAGCGCGAGTGTGTGCGCCTGCGCGTGCATGAGGGTGAGAGAGCGAGAGACAGAGAATGCAGGGCCAGGGGGCAGGAGGATAGGAGGAGCGCCCTCCCCCTTCGTCTGCAGGGCTTCAGAGCGCAGGCGCAGGTTCGGAGGCTCGGAGCGCAGGTGCAGGCGCAGGTGTGCAAGCTCAGGCACGGGCTACCTCTCGAAGGGCAGGCGGGAGGCCATCTTCGGGGCTGTTTTTTCAAAGTCGCCGGGAAGATTTAAATCTCTGGGCTCAGAGAATCCGAGTCAAGGGCTTCCGATGGACTCTAGCCAGAGCCCCAGGAGGAGCGGGAGGCATGAAGGGAGCGGCTTCTTTCTCTATAAAGTCCATGCGTAACTCTTGAGCTGGGCCACGTGCTGCAGAGACCCTTCCTGCGCGTTCCTTATACTTGTACCTGCATGTTCCCCTCTCTTCCCTGGAAGCAGCTCAGGGACTAGAGGTGTGAATAGGTGAGGCTCTGCCCTCAAACCCAAACCTTGGCAGAGGTGGCTTCTCCAGTGTGATCCAAGAGGCACACCTCTTTTTATGCACCTAAGGCTTGAGTGCTGAAAAAACAGCTCTTTCCTGAGTCCAATTTGTAAAAAGAAAGAACAACACAGAACAAAGTAGAAGGGGAATTGCGTGGGTATGATTGTACCGGTGATTTATCCAGTCAAACGGTAGAAAGAAAAGTCTAAAGAACGCTAGTAATGGCTTCTTTTTTTAGTTTTTCACCTGCATGCCTTATCTTTCCAACCAGAGGATAATGTTCAAGTAATAGAAACTTGATTCTTTTGCGTCTTCTGAATATAACCAAAAGGTGGCATAGCACTTGGGAATTTCTTGATAAAATGAGAAATATGTTTTAATTCATTTTTTTAGGGAGCCTATATCACCCATCTTTCTATCTGCTGTCCTCTTGCAATCCAGCCAGCCAGGCTTGTGAGGGTCAGAGGGCTTCTCCGTGCTCCTCTCTCTACCTTTCAGCCTGACTTCTCCTACTTTCCATTCGAATGGAGGCCCCTTCTCCATGTGCAGGGACTGGATGGAGCTTTCCTTGCCTGGCGTAAAATGAGGCACAATCTACAGCAGGCTCCCTGCCAGCCAGCCCCAAACTGATAAAGGAGGGGACAGCTGTGAACTGGCTCAAGTGAGATTCGGGGGCTCACGGAGCTGGTGCCCTTCAACACTGCATCTGACCACAGATGCCCACCTAGCATTCTCCACCCAGGTCTCTGATCCTGGTTCCACGAGCTACTGTGGTCCTCGGGCAAACTACATGCCCTCTGCAAGCTTCGTGTTCACGTGTGCACTGTGGGCACGATCCCTCAGGCCCCACCTGCTGTGTGGGGGGCTTTGGGGAGACCTGCCCCAGCCCTTCTCCTTACAGTCACAGTGTGGAAATTAAAAGTTAAAGGATGATCAGAATGCAGATAGGAATGGGTGTGTGCACAACAAAGGCAAGGCTCAGCAGATCGGGGAAGATGAATTGGAAATAGGAAATCATTAACACTTTTGACAGACAATCCGATAGAAAAAGGGACAAAATATTCATATAGGCACCTCATAAGGAAGATATAAAATGGCCGGGAAACAACTGAGAGGGTGTTCCACATCAGTCGTCATGAGGGAAATGCTAATTAAAACCACAAGAAGATACCCCTACGTACCCACCAAAATGGCTAGCCTGATAAAGGCTGCCCATGGCAACTGTTGGAGGGTATGGGGGCCGCGGGAACTCCCATACACTTCTGGGAGTATGAAGAGCAGCGACTTTGACAACTATTTGCCAAGCCCTGCTAAAAGTAACCATGCGCGGGACCGTGACTCACCAGCTCTATACTCCTTAGTACGTACTCTGCAGAACGTAGGTATGCGTTTCGCTAAAGACGTTTGAAAGAACAGGCAGAGGGGAATTTTATATGATGTCCCCAGACTGAAGAGAGTGGATGGATTAAGCAGGCGGTGGTGCGTTCATACAAGGGACTATCTTAGAGCAACGAGAGCAGAGCGGCGGCAACTACGCTCAACAATATGGGTGAATCCCACCAGCTAACGTTGACCCCAAAAGGCCATACATGTAAGAATACACATATCTGTAGTGTGTGATTTCATTGGTTTAAAGTTCAGGAGCAGGGGGCACCTGGGTGGCTCCGTCTGTTGAGCGTCTGCCTTTGGCTTGGGTCATGATCCCAGAATCATGGAATCAAGCCCCGCGTCGGGCTCCCTGCTCAGTGGGGAGCCTGCTTCTCCCTCCATTCCTCCCCCCTGCTTGTGCTATCTCTGTCTCTCTCTCCGTCTCTCCCTCTCTGTCAAAAAAAACCTTTGGAAGCAGACACAACTGAGTTGTGATTTTAGAAGTTAGGACAGTGGTTACACTGGAGGGGAGATAGAGGTGGGAGGGCACGAAGGCAAACTTCTGGGGGCTGGGGAGATGTGTTTCCCAATCTGGGTGCTTATCCCGTGGATGTGTTCACTTCGTGAAAATTGTCAAGCTGTACTTTTATGATTTTTGCACACTTTTGCATGTATGTGTTGGGATTTTTAAATGGTGCACATTCTTTGACGGTCCTCCTCTCGAGAGGCGGGAGCTGTGTCCCTTTCTCTTGATTCTGGGTGGGCTCGTGACTCACTTGTAACTGATGGGAGGTGATGGAAGGGATGAGGCCAGGTCAGAAAAGGTGTTTTGGAGTACAGCGTATTCCAAAGGTGCACCGAGGCCGACAGTTTGGGAGGTGATTGCCATCGATAAATGTAGCTTGTTCCTCATAGATCCAGAGCGAAGGGGGCAGGCCACATCACAGGGGCCACACGGGGGGGGCGGGGGGGAGTACCAGGGTCAGTCCGGAGACAGAGGGAGGCAGAAGGAGGGCAAGAACTGTCACTGTGGTTTCTGTAGGAAAAAAACCACGTGAGACAGGGAAGGCAGACTTACGACGGGTTACTTTGAATCTTCTCAGGTGGCTCTGGGACACCGGGGCTGCCCCGTGTTGCCCGGCACCTGGCTCTGCGGGTGACTAGGGCAGGTGGGCAGGTGCAGAGCGGCCCTGAGCCTGAGAGCCCCATAAAGGAGGCAGCTGGGGTGGGACCCTAGATTGGTTGGTTTGCGTTTGAAAAGCGCACAGAAGGACTCATCTGACCCAGGAAGAGGCAGCCCAGCAGGGTCCGCAAGCCCCACCATAGGAAAGTGTCAGAACACAGAAAATGACAGAACTTCTACCTAAGTGTCTGGTAGGTAACACTTTCCTTTCAAGCCTTGGAGCTGCTGGGAAAGAAACCAAGTTACGTCCGGGCGGTTAGGCTGTGAGGAAGACTCACGAGGAGCCCAAGTGTGGGTTCTTTCGTTGACACCCCTGGATGAGGTTCCAGCCAAAAGCCAGCCGCAATTGCCACTCATCTGAGTGAGGTCCCCCCAGATGGTCCTAGCCTCTGCCAGCTGCTGACCTTTCCCAGCGGAGGCTCCCCACACCAAGGAGCAGAGAAAAGCCATTCCTACTGCGTTCCAGTCAAAACCTGCATGTGAACATAATACAGTGTGTTTTCAGCTGCTGCATTTTGGGGGGGTAATTTGTTACCCAGCAATAGTACCTGGAATAGCAAGTTACACTTCAGCGAAAAGTCTGCTCAAGAAGAGAGACCTTTTTCATGTGTATGTTGCTTCAGCACATTAGTATTAGTACAGAGGCAATATTACATTTTCTTTTGTGTGTGTGTGTCCCCAAGAACCTCAGTGACACGGCCTCCAGCATGGCTGACCCAAGCAGACTCCTTTACGGTGCCAGCTCCTGCCTTCCTCACCCCCTGCCCCGGGCAGTCAGCGTGACCCTCTCTGTTCTATCCAGCCCCTTTTGGTCTTCGGCGCCCTGGGAAATGTCCTCGCCTTGTGCCTGGCCTGTCACAGGGCAAGAAGATCAACTCAACAGGGGTCCCCCGGGCCCGCCCGGCGGTGCCCGACCTCCTGCTCACCCTGGCCCTGCCTGGAAGGGTCACCTTTTATGTGCTGGACTACAGCTGGCCTCTCGGTGACGGACTCTGCAGGCTGACGGTGCTGCTCCTCTATGTGAACCCCTATGGGGGGGTCTACCTCAGGGCGTGTGTGAGCCCGGACCGCCACCTGGCTGTGGTCCGCGCCCACCAGTGCCCACGGCTCCGCAAGGCCAGCCGGGCGCGGCTCGTCTGTGTGGCTCCCTGGGCCTTGGCCCTGCCGCAGACGGCGCCCCTGCAATTCATCCCCACGACCAAGTGGGTGGCGGGCACGCTGACCTGCATGGAGTATGACAGCGTCGAGGGAATCCTCAGGCTGCCCCTCGGGGTCCTGGCGGCCTGTGCTCTAAGCTTCTGTGGGCCGGTGGGGATCATACTATTTTGTTACCGGAAGATCACCTTGAAACTGTGCAGGACAGCCCGGAGAGCCTGCCTGCTCACCCTGGTGGCCCTGGTGGCCGTGGTGGCAGTGGTGGTCTGCTTCAGCCCCTACCACCTCAACATCAGCCGGATCATGCCGAGAGAGACGCTCCGCCCGCCGTCCTGCCCGGAGCAGGGGGCTTTCAGGCTGTCCCTTCAGCTCACTGTGCCCCTCATGAACGTGAACTGGCATTGACCCCATCACTTATGTCTTCGCGTTAACACGGTACAGGAGATGGCTCCTCAGCATTTTAAAACTCGGGGCGTCTGCGTCCTCCTCCTGCCAGGGAAGAGCTTCCTCAGAAGCGCCAAGTTATCAACCAGCCTGGAGCCTTAGCGCCCTTGGAAGGGAATGAGGTCTGATGAGTCATGGGCTTTAAGACTGTATCTCCAGTGAGGGGTCCAGGATTGGAGGTCTGAGGCGTAGAGTAACTTGAGGGGTGGGTTCTTGAAGAAAAAGAAGAGTATAAAGACAAAATTAGGTGCAGAGTCTTGGATGGTGAGGGGCCCCGAAGCTTGAGCTTGCTAGCGTCACGACAAAGCACTTCCAACGTATCACAGTAAATACTACGGGAGCTCCCCGGCCTCTGAAGGGGTTTGTGCTGTTTCTTTCTGGAAAAAGAGAATTTGCCTAGTAAAGGCAGAAAAGACCAAAAGAACCAGGTTTCAAGTTTGGGGAGGCAAAAATGTTGTAAAGGGCAAAAGACCCTTCCCTCCAAGACAAAGTCTGTAGAAGCTTAAAGTTAACATTTACAAAAACGCCAAGGTTTTCCTGCAAAGGTCAGAAAACACTGGGGATGCACCCCAGTTCCAAACCTCGAGGTGGGGGCCAGAGAGGGAGTGATGGCAGGGGGTTGGGAGGCTCACTTCTGCAGAGCCCACCTCCCC
The DNA here is from genome assembly GCF_002007445.2 of Ailuropoda melanoleuca. Taxonomy (NCBI): domain Eukaryota; kingdom Metazoa; phylum Chordata; class Mammalia; order Carnivora; family Ursidae; genus Ailuropoda; species Ailuropoda melanoleuca. The sequence continues at coordinate 129,516,949 of NC_048224.1, read as the reverse complement.
CAGTCACCTGTGCACGAACCCAGCACTTATCAAAGGGCATGGCTGTGGCAGGAGGGGGCCTGGCCAGCCAGCAGGGTGGTGAGGTGCGACCAGAGCAACTTGGTAGCTGGAAGGCCTCCTCCTTGGAGAAGTGCCAGGCACACAGGGCTGCGCAGACCTGTCTGACTCCAGACATTACAAATCCTTCTTCCCATTCTCTCCAGCGCTTCTCATAACCTGTCCACCCTGCACTCCAGGCGTCTCAGCTCCAAAGCTGGTCGGTGGGTTTGCTAGAGCCCATGGGAGCAGGAAGGACAGGTCACATACGGAGGGCATTTGGGAATAAAACAGAATCAGGAAAGAAGACCAGGATTGTGAGATCGGGGCGGAAGCGACAACATGGAGGGGGGCGGGGGGAGACGGAACCGAGCGGAGCATCACCTTCGGTTTGCAACACCAGCCACAGATGGACAGGGGTGGCTTGCTTTTCAGACGTGGTGCTGATGAGTGTGATTTACAAAGAGGGACATCTGGGTTCTGAGGGCTGAACTTGCCAGGGACGCTCCAAGGCTAGACTTCGAGTGTGGAATCCTGAGCTCAGGGAGCCAGGAGGGAAAGGTGTCCTGCTGAGGACTCACAGCCACGCCTGAGCCTCAAGTTCCTGTCTATAACCACTGGGACTGTAGTGCGTGTCACACGGGGTTACTGTTGCATGGGGGGAGGTCCATGAATCAACACATGTGTCAGTCCTTCAAAACTAAAGGAATGATTTAAAATGAAAACGGACTGTGGTCACTGAAGTTTTCTAAGAGGACCAGCCCAACTCATGTCGTGGGGATATACATCTCATTTTTACTGGGACTAGAAGGTTCCAAAGCCCAAGCCACATCCTAGCCCCTAGGGCAGTGGTTCTCCAAGTGTGGTCTCTGGACAAGCAGCACCTCGAGAATTATTAGAAATGTATGTTCTCGGGGCACCCGGGTGACTCAGTCAGTTGTGTCTGACTCTCGATTTCGGCTCCAGTCATGATCTCAGGGTCATGAGATCAAGCCCCAAGTCAGGCGGGGCTCAGTGGGGAGACTGCTTCTTCCTCTCCCTCTGCCTCCCCGATCCCCAACCAGTTCATGCACACACGCACTCTCTCTCTCAAATAAAGAAATAAATCTTTAAAAAAAAAAAGGAATGCATATTCTCGGGCCCCACCCCAGACCTGCTGAACCAACCCCTCTGCGGCAGGGGCCCAGCACCCTTGTTTGAACAAGGCCTCTGGGCAATCCTGTTGCTTGCTCCAGTGTGAGAACCTCTGTCCCCCCAGGAGACTGTGGGCAGCTTCTCTCTTACCCACGGTTACAAAGGACCATCAATTGGGTGGATTAAAACAGAAACTTATCTTTGCACATTTCTAGAGGCTAAAAGTCCAAAAGCAAGGTGTTGATAGGGCTGGATCCTTCTGGAGCCACGAGGGAGACTCTGTTCCAGCCCCTCCCCCACTGCTGGGGGTTTGCTGGCGATCTTTGGGGTTCCTTAGCTTCTAAAGCATCCCCTGATCTCTGCCTCCACGTTCACGTGGCGTTTCGGGTGTGTCTCTGTCTTCACATGGCATCTTCTTCTTTTCACCAGCCATCTTGAATTAGGCCCACCTTAATGACCCTGTCTTAATTTAATCACACCTGTAAAGAACCTGTTTTCAATTACAGTCACGTTCACAGGTACTGGGATTTGGGACTTCATCCTATCTTGTGGGGGCGGACAAAATTCAACCTATATCACCCACCCATTTTGGACACCCCTGTTTCCAGAGTCTTCTGTGTCCCACTCCATCCCTCAACTCTCCCCAGATCTGAACCCCTACACTGCCTCAGAGCCCCACTGTGAAGGTGAGGCTTAGAGGAAGGGATAAGAGGGGGTCGGTCTGTTTTAAACCCTAGTTGGTTAAAAAGAAGTTTAACAGTGATGGTTTATTTCCTGGACCCTATCGAAACAATCCCACGTCACAACAGAAGCCTCAGAGTGATCCCTTCGAAGGGTGTCCTCACCCTTCCTGTGGGAGATCAGTCCAGAGGACGCTATGGGGCCCAGGGCAGCCCTGTAGGTCAGGGCTTTGTGATGAAGTCCCCGAGACCCATTCCCTGGGGGTGATCAAAGGGTGTCCAACCAGCAGAGGTGTGCAGGGGATTCTCCCACGGGTGGAGGGTTTCATGACGACTTCTAGGAATCCTAATCCCTTGACATTTTAAGGGGGAAGAGCCGAGAGTTTCAGAAATCAAGCTGGTAGACACTCAAATGTTCCTACGGGCTCTCGGCTTTCTCCAGAAAGCACATTTTCACTGAGAATCACATTTCCTTGGCATTGCTGCACACCACAAGTCAGCCACTGTCCAGCTTTCACTACAGTTTTCTTTCTCACTTCACCAAGTGACTGCGTAGGGACAGGCCCAGAGACTGAGAAGTTCCTCTGGCGTGTGAGGCTTGCGGACAGCAGGTCCAGGGCCGGGCCGTGTCACCCTCACAGACCCCAACCTTGCGGCTCACGGGTCAGATCACACCTCAGGCCACATGAATCCCTCATGACGTGGAGATCCTGGTTCCTCTGTAATTGTTGAAATCTTGAAAGTCTTGGGGCGCCTGGGTGGATCTGTCGGTTAAGCCTCTGACTCTCAATTTCAGCTCCGGTGATGATCTCGGGGTTGTTTCTCTCTTTCTCCTTCTGCCCCTCCCTGCCCTTTACACTCTCTCCCTCAAATCAATCAATCGATCAATCCTTTGAAAAAAATCTTGAAAGTCTTGTTTTTTCTAATGCCAAAGGTCGACACCACATTTCTTGGCCCACATTCTTTGAGTCCAAGAAGTCTGGCACGTGTTTGTAGCCCAGCAATGGGATAGGCAGTGGGAGGTGGTCTATCCTAGGGAAAACGAGGAACCTTCTGTGTGTTTGCTAATGCCTGATATTATTCCTTTTGGGAGGTTGCACAGAAGGGGTAAAGAGCTAGAAACTTTGCCAGAAATCCAGTCCCAGTTGCAGCGGCCCCTGGCTGAGAGCTTATGCTAAGGATATAATAGAAAACATCTTTGTGAGGCCCGCGGGCTTTAGCGTGGACGTCAGAGCACCAGCAGTTGGGAACGCCCGGCTTGCTCAGGGTGGAATGCCGCCCTCCCCGAAACCGGCTCAGAAGAGCGGCAGGGAGCGCCTGGCCTGCTTAGTGCAGAAGCCGCCCCGTCCGAAACCTGATTGCTCCTGACCGTAGCGCCGGGGTCCATAGAAACATGTTTAAGAATAGGCTTCGCTTGCTTAATGTCACATTGTTGACTCTGTGACCTTCACCGTGCTGCACTACTAGTCACTGAAGACTTCCTGAGGAATCATGAACTTCGAAGGACTGCGCTCATTCACCCACGATGTGCTACAGATGAAGAGAATCCCTTTGATTACCCTTGATTGTCTTTGATTGCTTATCGCCAATAAATATGCGAGGCTGTAGCTGCTCGGGCCATTGCACTCTTTGCCGTTGTGCCCTGGTCCCTGTTTCTTTCACAGCTAACCTGTCTGTGGCTCATCCTTCTTCGAATTGCCTAGCTCTGCGGCACCCAGTAAACACCCAGCAGCTGAATCCACGAGGGATGGTTGTCCCAACCGTGGGAGGCGGCTCAGAGAGACGATGGAGAGCCCTTGTGGAAAGGGCAGGCTGGGGACACCCCACTTCTGTAGGAATTCTCAATTTTGTCTCTGGGCCACTACTCTTCGTCAATTCGTACACGTATCAAGCGTTATCTAGGCTCTGGGGACGCAGGGGGGAGAAATGGAGACACAGCCCGTAAATCTCACAGTGTGTGACACACATGGCGGTCCGACAATGACAGGAGCGTGTGTTCAGTGTCACGTGGAGACTGCTATAGACTATGGGAGAAGAGCCTGGGGAGGCGGTCTGGGAGGGCTCCCAGGGTTGGGGTTGGAAGACTGGATTGATGGCAGGGTCATTCCCGATAGCAAATATGGGATAAGATGTAGTTTGGGGGTGGGAGAAGGTGGGCAGGCATGAAGGTGTCCAGTACGAAGCAGGACATATGAGGCCTGAAGCCAAGGAGAGAGATTTAGGGGGAGGGTACCGATTTGGGAGGGAGGACATTCCCAGAGACTACGTTCCCAGAGAAGGTTGAGGGAGCCTGTTGTACAGTGTCGGCTTTATTATATTATTCAGGCTGGGTGGGGCTACCAGACCAGGAGACGCTTGCCATTGAAAAGTTAGTTGCTTATAGTTCCCAAGAAGAGGGGGCACCCCACACCCAGAAGCACCAGGTGGGTCAGCAGAGGGAGCGACGGCAAACGCGGCAGGAGCCTCCCCTGGGGTTCCCACAGGAAAGGCAAGGCACAGTAAGCAGACTTGGGCCAGGCTAGCTTGAAGCTTCTCACTGGGCTCTGGGGTCCAGGAGCCGGCTCCCGGGGCCTGTTCCAGAGTCCTGGCGTGATCAGGGCAGGAGGATGTACCGCCGCGATAAAGGCGGGCTCTGGACTAGTTGGTTTGCATTTGAAAAGTGCATTCCTGAGCAAGTTTTTATCATCAGCAGGAATTGGTTAACCCTGGGAGGGGCGGTCCCTCCAGCTCAGCAAGGACCTGGACGCCAATGCGCAAAATGCGGGAAATACGGAGGCGGGTTCATACAGAGGCCTAGCAAAGCCCCATGAGGAACACCCACAGTGGGGGAGGGGAGCAGCTGAGAAATCCACAGGAGAGACTGAGAAGTGGCAGGAAACCCAGGGCGATGTTACAAAAGCCGAGGGAGGTGAGGGAACAAGGAGGAAGTGACTAGCAGCCTAAGGAGGGGCCTCACATTTGGCAAACACTGGCCAGGGAGGACGGAAGCCAGACGTCAGCAGGCTGAGGAGACAGGGTCAGCAGGTGTCCAAACATGTCTCAAGAGATTGATCTTTAAGGATGAATCCGAAGAGGGGAAGGAAGGAGACAAATGGAGAAGACTCTCTGGTGAAGTACACTGTTTCGTTTTATTTATTTATTTTTAAAGTAGGCTCCTCGCCCAGGGTGGAGCCCAACGTGCGGCTTGAACTCACGACCCTGAGATCAAGACCTGAGCTGAAATCAAGAGTCATACACCCAACTGATGGAGTCACCCAGGCACCCTGAAGTTCACCATTTTAAAATAAAACTTTTTTAAGAGGAGAGAAGGACAGGAGATTCGGAGGCACGCGCACAGATGGACAGGTTCCTAGGTTCATGGGAGTGTTTCTTGACTAAGGTCAGCCAGGGCAGTCACGGGAAATTATATACGTCAGAATCTTTAGTATTCATTTTCAAAATCAGATGATAGACTATTATTAGTATCATAATACATGAAGACTATTCCACACACTATTGAACGGTTTAGGAAGCAGGCCCACATTGTCATGGCGCCCGTGGCCCCCACCCCTGAAGGCGGGCGAAATGGGGCAGGAGGTGCTCTCTGGGGCAAGAAGGTTGCCCCCAGGCACACAGCTGACGGGGCCTGCAGGTCAGGCCTGGAGACCTGGTGTTTCTCACACACCTGGCTGCCTCTCCAGCGTATTCCTTGGCCCAGTTACCCCTGGGCTGGGAAGTGATGGCGGCCCTAGTTGCCCATCTCAGAGGTCAGTCCACAGCAGGAGTGTCCTTCATTCTGTCCTCAAGGGATTTGTTACGGGATGATTTGTGTCCCGCCAAAATTCATGTGGAGTCCTAACCCCCAGAACCTCTGAACGGCACTGCCTTTGGAGACAGGCTTTAAAATGAGGTCGTTGCATGGGTCCTCATCCAGTAGACGGGTGTCCTTCTAAGGAGAGACTGGGACCCAAGAACACACAGAAGCAAGACCACGTGAAGACACAGATGGTGGCCGGCCACCTCCAAGCCAAGGAAAGAGGCCTCAGAAGAAACCCCTCTTGTCCACCTCTTGGTCTCAGACTCCCAGCCTCCAGAACGCTGAGGAAATAAACCTCTGTTGTTGAGCCCGTGGTTGTGTCTTCTAGGGCAGGTGACAAGCGGGCGGCTGGAGCTGTGGGCGGAGCAGGTGCACCCCGGTGTTCCGGGCCCACGGTCCCACACACGGTACAGTTTCGCTATGCTTTTTCACCCTAGGTCAAGTCGCTGACCCAGATTTATCGAGGCGCTTTCATGTAGAGCCCCCGCGCATCCTACGGCCTGAAGATGATTTTTCCGTCTTGCTGACTGCCCTCCTGTGTCAAACACTTCTGCAGAATCTGCTAATCTTATCTCTTGTTTTATCCCAGGGCTCATCTTTCCTATTCACAGAGGGTTCTGGTATGTGTGTGGGGATGTGACTGAGAAGGGGAACAGTAACCACAGTCCTCCCGTAGCCTCTGATGTCACCTCCCAGGGCAGAGCAGGTGGAACCAGCCAACTCGGATGGTGGAGGAGGGGACAGGTCAAGTACCTGAACAGGTCAACACCTTCCTTGGGAAGCACTGTCTTGAGAGCTCTGCCTGTCACCCACAGCCCTTGCGGAGCACGCCCACCACAGGCAGGTGGGGACGAAGGGGACACTTCCGACGGGGCCCTCACAAGAGGTGGGGTCCAGGCCTGCTGGGCCCCAAGCAGCCTCAGTGAGTCACGGGCAGCGGAACCTGGTTTCTGGAACCTGGTTTCATGTGCCCACGGAGGATATTAGTCAAGGCGATCACTGACGTGCTTCCAGCTCTGAGGGCTGTGTGATTTCTGCGTGCCAGACCTTAATGCTGGTAAGTGAAGCCCCATTTTTCGTGACTGCGTGGGTTTTGCCATGTATCTGCCTTAGTATATCTTCAGCAGCTTTTCTCTGGTTTCCATGGGGGTGGCTTGACTTTGGTTGTCTGTTGGGGTCTGGCTGGTGTCCACTCCCTCATGGAGAAGAACAGGGGCTGGTGCAGGGCCTGGCCCCCACCACGCTGGGGACGGAGACGCGAGAAGAGAGGGGCAGAGCCGGGGAAGCAAGACAGGGATAGGGGCTCAGCGGCTAACAAGTTGGCTACTGTGTGGCCCCCAGGGGAGTTCTCCCCTTTAGCCCCCCGGTGTGAAGCAGGGCAGCTGGGAGACCAGGCGCCCTTGGAGTTCCTGGTGTGCTCTTCCCCATTTCTCAAATTCAGTGAGTTCAGAGGTGGGGGTTATCTAAGAAGCAGAATAAGAAATTGAGGGGCAGAGGCCCCTCAATGTCCTTAATGCTGCCCTTTGGGGGACCCCTTTGGTGAGTCTCCCAATCCGAATGACTCTCTGCACTCTTCTGGGCTCTTGTAGCTTCCCCACTTAGCTAGCTCGGAGCAGTGCGGGGCTGAGGGTCCCCTGCACCGCACGCGAACTGGTGCCGGTTGGCCTCTCCTCACCCTGTGTTCTTCTGTCCCCACCAGTGGCGTGCTGCGTTCCCCAGAGAGACAGCTGCCTTTGTTCCCAAAGCTTCTCATGTCAGTTGGTAGTGGAATCAAATAATTTAAGTAATTCTTGTGTAAACTGATGAAGTACAGAGGTGAAAAGAAGGAGTTGTTTTTATAAGAGCTACGTGGGAGCTTTAGAAAGTTTGGTGGAGGCAAATTGCTGACGAAACCAAACAGGCTGTCGAAATAGGTGTGAGTGTGACAGTTATGTTAGAAAAAGGTGAAAATCCGGGATGAAATGCGCTCTGATCGCTTCGCCGAGTTCGTGCTAGCTGTGGTAGAGATCCAAACTGGGACTCGTAAGCAGTGCAATATGGGCGTGGAGGATGAAAGATACAGTTTCTAATCAGTACAACCACAGACAGGGTTTTTTTTTTAATTTCAATTTTTTATTTTTTTAAGTATTTTTATTTATTTTTGTGAGAGAGAGCAAGAGAGTGCGTGCATGTACTGGAGGGAGGGGCAGAGAGAGAGAAGCAGGCTCCCTGCTGAGCAGGGAGCTCAATGCAGGACTCGATCCCAGGACCCTGGGATCATGACTTGAGCCAACGACAGACGCTTAACCAACTGAACCACCCAGGCGTCCCCCGTACAACTATAATTTAAAAAAAAGTCCTTAGCTACATCAATACCAGAAGATTGGTGAATTAATTACATTGACATGCTTTAACTTAAAATATTTAATATATGGGTGCTATAGACATATAAGTGTTTATTCACTCCACGTTCCGGTTTACGGAGTAACTACCAGTCCCCAGCTTAAGACGGGAGTGCTTCTGGCCTGTGCCATTTGTATTAAAAATGGTGGCCGTTCCCATTAGAGGGTAGAAATTTCATTTTCTTTCATTCCATTTCATTTATTTTGTGTGTGTGTAAATTATTATTATTTTTTAAGATTTTATTTATTTATTTGACAGAGATAGAGACAGCCAGCGAGAGAGGGAACACAAGCAGGGGGAGTGGGAGAGGAAGAAGCAGGCTCCCAGCGGAGGAGCCTGATGTGGGGCTCGATCCTATAACGCTGGGATCACGCCCTGAGCCGAAGGCAGACGCTTAACCTCTGTGCCACCCAGGCGCCCCTGTGTGTGTGTAAATTAAACAATATATTCATTTTTTAAAAAAGATTTTAAGTAATCTCTACATCCAGCATGGGGCTCAAACCTAACACCCCCAAGATCAAGAGCCTGGTGCTTGACCAACTGAGCCACCAGGCATCCCTAGAGACTGGAGGTTAATACTGTGAACTCACTCTCACTCGCTCATCATTGGATACCTGGGGCATGGGAGGGAAGCTGGAGTGGAGCTCGTAGCACAGCCCTTGCTCCGCAGGGGGCTGAGGAGGGTTCTTTTAGCCCTTGGTGCTTGGAGGCCCCCAGCGGAAACTCACCTGCGTTCGGAGAGTCTCTGGTCAGCGGTCAGGTGCACAGTAACAGGCTAGCGGTCAGGTGCTGGGCCTGTGGGAGATGCTAGCTCCCGATCTGTCAGGGGCTGGCTACCGGCCCCGGCCCCAGACGCCAGCAGGCCCCGGAACCAGCCCCTCCCGTGGGCCCGGCAGATGGATCTGTAGCCTGCGCCTCCTGAGGCAGACACTCTGGACCCCGTGCGCCTGGGCGGGGAGCGCACATGAGGACTGAGGGGGGTTAATTTCCACCCAAAGCACACGCGCAGGCCAGATATCACCATCCGGGGGGGGGGTCTGGGTCTGCGGCTCTTTGAGGATATCTGCCAGCTTTGGACAGGAGGGCTAAGGTTTGGGATCACGCAGGAATCTCCAGAAAGCATTGGAATCCATGGGTGAGTCCTGAGGAAATGCTGTGCTCTGCCCCCCGCCCCAGCAACGGCCGGGCCAGAAGGGTCTTCACGCAGAGGAAGGGGGTGGTATGAGAAGTTCCACTGGGTTCTCACACCTGTAGGCCGCAGTCACATTCCACCGGTGGGGCCCTGGTATGTCGGGGGTGCTCTAAGCCTCTGGGTCTGAACTTCTGGAAGAAGTCTGCAAGCCCTTAAGAGGGATGCGAGATTTCTTTGGAGGCTTTCAGCTTTTTATTGAAAATTTCCTAATACAAAGCCGTACACAGAGCATCTATGTAAGAGATTACAACGGCAGCAAAACAGACCCTCTGCACGCCCCAAGCCCTCTCTACATCCTTCCTCGGCCTCAGAATAATTATATCCTCAAATTGGTTTTTATCATTTTGGAGTGCTTTTGAACTCTGAATGTAGAAAGTTCACCAATATTTAAGATGGTCCCTCCTGCCGACAATCAGGAATAAGAGGCTGGGCAGGTATGTGGTTTACGTGTTGCTCTGTCACATTCAGGCCGTCTCTTCTCAGACGGACGGAGGGTCGGCCACGGCACGTCCACTCTGCCCAGTGGGCGGCCTCTTCCAGGGATTTGCCTGACTTTACAAAATAAGTTCATTCCCGCCTTTGAACAACAGGTCCACACGGCCACAGCAGACGCGGACATCACATTCATCTTTGTGCAGATTTAAACACACCACGGCCCCCACCTGCTAAGGAGGCAACACAGCCGCCACACGCTTTGGCGTGCAAAGACTTCACCTATTCTGGAAAGACCTCTGGGACCCTCGCAGCTTTATGCATATGCAAGACTGAGGTTAGCACATAGGGACAGAAATAAGGGCTTTACAAAATCTGCACAGATGGTGCTAGGCCGGGGAGTTTTAGATACAACGCAGTGCCCCTGCCGAACATCATTACATAATCTCACAGTAAAGCTGTTCAGACCGCAAAAGAGCAAAACTGATCAGGGTTCCCCCGTGAATAAATGTAAGACAGGAAAGTCAGTCAACCGGGCTTGGGGGCTGGCTTCCCCCACCAGGGGGGCACAGCACATCTCTGAAGAGGCATGGGGACCAGAAGAGGAGCAAGGAGCTGGGACTCCCCTCTCCCATCACAGCACAGGCCCTCACACTTGGTGTATGAACCCTGCCCCCTCCTGATACCTCCTTCCCTTTACAGCCTCGCCTAGCGAGGGATCCCCTGACATCCGCCATCTCTGCACTTCGCCAAGGTGCTAAATGCAGAATAAGGCTCTAGGGGCCAGCACCCCGGGAACCCACAGCCTCTCGTAAAGATCCCAAAAGCATTAACCCAGTCTGCGGCTTGGGTTCCACCTGGCCACCTTCAAAGATGGGGCTTGTCCTCGATGCCAGTTTAACCTTAGGGGGAGACATTGCATCGCCCCTACCAACGCTCTTGGAAGGTTGCAGGGACAGCATTCTGAACTTGTGCCATGTGAGGAGAGCACCTGTGGCTCTGCAGAAGCTCGTGGGCATGGGGGAGAGCTGAGTGGAGGAGAGCTGGGTGGGGGAGAGTTAAGTGGGGGAGAGCTGGGTGGGGGAGAGGGTAGGTGGGGGAGAGCTGGGGGGGGAGAGGTAGGTGGGGGAGAGCTGGGTCGGGGAGAACTGGGTGGACACACTTTCAGCACGTGCTACAGTTTGGAAGGACAGGTCCGGCCCCACGGAGGAATCCTGGCCTCAGGCAATGAGAGGGCGCTTCCTCATCTGCAGACGTTTGCCCTTTCTGCGCAGACAGCAGGGCAGCAGGACCAGGAGAGGAGCTGAGGGGGGCAGCAGGGCAGCAGGACCAGGGCAGGGCAGCAGGACCAGGAGAGGAGCTCAGGGGTCACTGCTGAGGGGAGCAGGGTAGGACTCAGGCAATCAGGACGGACCCGAGGGGACAGTCTGGAGGTTGAGTAGAGGGACCTTTCCTTCTCTCCTCCAGCGGCCCCAGCAGGTTGCCAGGAGGCTGAATTCCCCAGCAGGACGCCAGAGCCTGGGGCTAAAGCAGCCAAGGGAGAGATGCTAACTTTTGGGGGGGGGGTGGCCCAATGCCAGGGGCTGCCCTGGGAAGGGGCTGAGGGCTGGAGCACAGGCTTGGCCCGCAGGACAGGAAGGCTGCTTTTAGCCTCAAGCCCATGCTGTCCCTGTCCCTGCTCCGGGAGCTTTCTGACCCTACCTCCTCACCTGTAAAATGTGAACTCGAACCAGATCAATGTTCCCTTCCAGTACGACCATCCTAGGAGCCCGGGAACTGCCTGAAGTTAAGATGCCACACTCTGGGCAAGGGTCAGCTTTGCTTGTGGGAGCCTTGTCAGTGGGGGTGCTCACGCGTCTGGGTGAAGTCAGACCAAGTGGGGTTAGTACACGCCTGGGCACAGATGGGGGGGGGTTCTCTCCACGGTGAACTACTGGAGGTTACTGGGTCACCCTGCAATCTGTTCTTTGCTTCTCTTTTTGCAGAAGCCAAGCGGAGGCCCTGAGATATCTGGGTCTGGCCACTGGGGGACACACCCCCGCCCGGCCCTGGAGCAATCCCAGGGTCCCCCAGGCATTCTTGTACTTGTGGGAGGACAAGGGTGGGTGTCTGGGGACTGGCAGCCTGGGGGTGGCCTCCACCTCAGCCCCCAGGGCCGCTGGGAACACAAAGGGCACAGGTGTGGGTCAGCCTGAAGGCACTAGGAGGGGCGGTGCACTGGAGTTCATTTCTGGGACCGCCTGAATTTCCGTCTAAATATCTCAGGCTGTGGAATTCCCACGCATCCGTCCGGGGCTCAGCAAACCAAAATATTGCAGGGAATAAATGCGAGGGGCCGATACAGAGTCTTTGTGTTTCACAAGCCTTCATCCTCTCTCCTCGAGCTCCCAGACCCACCTTGGGCCCCTCATCCTCACTTCCTTCTTTATTAAGAAGCCAGAAACTACCACTTGAACTTCACCTTCGCTCCAAGTTTACAACTCGCCTAGCTTCCTTCGTTGTCTCCTTTCTCTGGTTCTGGAGGAGAGAACGTCCTTCCTGGTTCCCAAGGCCAACCCCTCCTCACTGTCCTGATCACACTCTTTCTGGGCCTAGAGCTCAGGGTCTCTCATCACCAGCTTGGTTGCCTTGACCTAAAACTGACCAAGGAACAGTCCCCCTGTCCCCTTCCTTCCCCACATTTCCTGGACCAGGGCACACAGCCGACCTCTGCTCTCCTTCCTGTCCTATGTTCCGGCTCTTGTCATCCCAAACCTGCCATCGCTGAGCTGACACTACCTCTCCCCCTGCCCTTGTCCTGTAGCATCAGCATCCTGACCCCCTCCTAGATATTCTCACCTCCTCTTCATTCCCCTCCTCCACTAGAAATGCAGGAAATTAAGCGTCTTCTTTCCTGTCTCCATATTCTGTCACCTACGTTCCTCCGTGATCCCCAGAGCAGGACTCCCAATCTAGGTGTCTAATTCCTGCCTCTTTCCAGATCCATTTCCCCCTCTGGTGACCACTCCCCCCGGCACCCCCGTATCCCACCTCCCCTAGACCCAAACCAGGTGCACCCCTCCCCCAACCTCTGCCTGAAATCCCACCTCCCCTAGACCCAAACCAGGTGCACCCCTCCCCCAACCTCTGCCTGAAATCCCACCTCTGTCCTGTCGAGGTACCACCACTTGGCCATTGTGGCTTCTCTGTCAGATACAACCATAGCCAGCAGGTTAGCAAATTCACATGATTCCGTGTAAGACGGCGTTTTCAGAGCTAAAACTGTAGCCTGAGCCAGAAAGCCAATTGACATTCTTGGCCTGTCCATTTACAAACGTCCTATAGGGGTTAGGGGATTAGCCTTGATTCTCACAAATGAAACACCACTTCAGCTTACCTGAGTAAAATAAAACTCAAGTGCATGGTGTAGACCCCTTTATTTCCACTTAAGAGCTACTGCTGCACAAACCTGAACTTGGGGACTCAGGAAAAATTCTAGACGGTACCGGAACATGTGCGTCACAATTTTATGCTCCCTGATTTTTTTTTTTCTTTCCTTTCTAATCCGAAGCTCAGTCTAGGTTTATGAATCAGGACTTCAGAGGCAGACTTTCCTTAATTTGGGAAAAGGGGAAACGGGGGTGGGGGGAGGGGTTCACCATAGACCACTTTTTCCTTCTTCCTCTTCTCTTTTCACAGTCTGGAATCTGCTGGCTTGAAAATTAGGCCCGGTCTCTTACTGTTCACACCAAGTCCAAAGTCTACAAGATCTTTTCTAGACTTTAGGAAACCAAACCCAATGGCTCGCTGATGCCCCCCCTCTGGCATGCGTGACTACGCAGTGAACACAGAAAGTTTTTCTTTAGGGGTCCCATCAGCCTGTAGGATTTCTGGGGGTCTTGACAACAGGGGGTTGTGTTCGGGTATTCAAGCTCCTGCAATCGCTGGCTGCAGGAAGAGCAGCGGGCCAGGGACGGGAGTTCATGAGGTCCAGAGAATGTGCTGAGGAGTTAGAGGTGCGTGTGGGGTTGCGCAGTGGTCTGGATTGGGATGGTCTGGAAGGTGGCAGCTGACAAAGGTGGCAAAAGGCCTGGCAGTTGCATGCAAAGGATGGGCAGCTGGAGGCCGGAAGTCGGGAAAAACAGGCTCCTTCAGCAGGATGAGGTTCTCTGGGACAGGATCCCATCTGCGAGAGAACCCTGACCCAGAAAGCAAACCGGAACTGCAGGGTGCTTAGTTCCTTCTGACTGAGGCCGCATGCTGGGATCCTCGAAGTGGGGCTGTCTGTTCCCCATCCTCTGGGAGACGAGCACCAAGAAGCCTCTGCTCTGGTTTGGTTTGACTTTGCTCAGTGCTGTTTGAGAGAAGGAACACAGGAGATGGTGGATCTCCGGACACGGGGCTGGAGGGTCAGAGGGTGGGTCCAGACTGGCTCAGAGGTTCATACTTGGAATGCAGCTCAGTGCACTCAGCCAGTCTTGTACGAGCCACTGGCCTGTGAACGCAGCTGGGGATGCTCTGCTCATCGACCACTGTCCTTACACCCTGATGTGGGGAGACTCAGATCAAGTCAGGGCCTGTGCCTTGGGACCAGCTGAGCTCCCAGAAAGTCATCTCAACCCCTATTCTGAGCAGCCCGAGGGCCCCAACAGGCCTAAGGATGGGGCCTCACGGGGCCAGTCTTACAGGAACAAAGGGACTTTTCTCACTTCCAAAAAAAAGCACCTGAATCTTCTGAAGAAAGAGGAGCATTGGTTTAAAAAAAAAATCATTAAACAATTTTTTGTTGGTAAATTATACAGCCTAGAACAAAGTTTTATTAGTTTTATTTAGGTAAGTCTAATAAAAAAATACCACAAAGTAAAACACATTAAAAACTTTATTATAAGTATTACACTTGTCCAAATTTGCATCAATTTGATACATTTCTGCTCCTTTTGCAGAACACAAGAGTCACATAATTGCCTTTGATCTTAATAGTCCCCCTGCTGTAAATCCCTTTCTGCGGCCCACCTTGGCCTCCCTCCTTCCCGTGGCTCCTTCCTATGGCTCCTTCCCGTGCCTCACTCTGATGGCCCCAAAGTCCAGAGCACTGGCCCTCACTGGGCCCACCATCGAGCATGTGGGCCGGGCCCACGCACCGCTCCAGGGAACCCCTGGGGCTCTCTGTCCTGTTTTCACCCCCAGCTGAGAGGCTAACTGTACATATTCTGAGTAAAAGGAACCCCAGTTAAGTTCCACAGAGTATTCCAGAACCCTGCGTCAGTACTTGATTATCATTATTTTCTGTAATGGAAGTGAGGAGGGGGAGTTAGAAAGATTCCCTGGACTGACATGGGCTGGAACCGTGTGGGGTGGATTTGCTTCTCTGTTTCTCTCTCCTCACTCAGGCCTGGCCAAGCCTGAGTGCAGCAGATCGGTACTGCTCGCTCCCTAGGAGAGGTGAACACCGAGCGGCCACTGGGGTTTGAAAGCAAATTTGAGGAAAAAAACAGTGATGAGAAAAGTCCGTAAGGAGTATTTTGCCACATTTTTCCTGAATAACATTCCTCCTTCCCGTCATGGCATTCATGATCAGACATAACGTAGGCTGACACGGTACAGTGAGAAGAGTAATATTACAATAGCAGTACCTTCCCATCGGGGGTGCTATTCAGTTGCTTACAGAAATCTGCAGTTCGAATGCATTTTAAACACATCAGGAACGAGTGATGATTCTTCAAACTCAGGAAAATGCCCCATAAAAAAATAAAGATAGAAAATACATGCTGATTTAATGGCAAACTTATTTTTGAGACTTTTTTTTTAACGGTAATGGCCGTGGAATTAAGGGAGGGGCAGCGGGGACCACCGTCTGCCCGGGAGAGCACGGGAGAACGTCCGCCCAGGAGGGCTCTAGAGCCCCGGGCTGCGGGCAGCGCCCGCTGTGGGTGGGCAGCCGCTCGACCCGGCTCCGACAGCCGCCCAGGACCCTCAGTGCTGCAGCAGGAAGTTGGTTGCCACGTTCAGGTCGTTGTTGGAAGCTCTCAGGGCTTCCAGAGCATCACCCCGGGAAAACCCCATCTCCATGAGCCGGGCAACCTGAAAACAGAAACAAAACCAGGAACCTGATGAGGCTGGGGACTTGGCTACTAAAACCCACCGGCCCCCAAAATGGTCCTCATGAGAGTTTTGGAGGAAAGGTTTTTGAAGAAAAAAACCTAATTTTCATGTTAGCGTTAAATCTGATTTTTAAAAAATTCTGAACGGGCAAGACATTTTGAAGTGCTTATCATATAGCTAGTAAGTACAATCATCTCTTTTAATCCTCATCTTAGAGACAAGGAACAAGCACCCAAGGGTCGAGCGACCTGCGGGATGAGCACAGGGGGGACGAGCCCACGGGGAGCCGCCTGGAAAGCCGGTCCGCACAAGCAGCCCTGCACTCACACGACCTCAGTACCAAATCCGATTCCTGTGAGCAACTTCTCAAGTCACGTTTCCTTGCGCATGTGAACGATCGCTTAATTGAGGATTATTTCTGATGCTGGCAGACAGCTGTGACAAAACCATGTGTAGGTTCTTGGAATCACCCAGCCAGAGAAGGTCCTCTGGATGCCCAAACCCCGTTAACCTTTCACGTGAGTTGCAGCAGTTGTGGGGGTGGGGGGNGGTAGCTAAAGTTACCAAGCGTAGGGAGGATGAGGCTTGCATTTTCTTGACCACAAATCCTGAATCTGTGAATACAGGTTTCCTGTACTTTCACGTACAATTTCCAATGAAGTGGGCAGTGCCACTAAAGTGTATTTGTAACCTCTTTTCCCACTTAAAAATGTATTATAAAAATATTTATGACCCCAGACTAGCCCGAAGAATCTATTCCTTGTACTTATGCTGAAACGTACATTTGCAATAATATATAATGAAAAACGACACAAACTGTTGAGATTTTCACTACATGCAGGTTCAAGAGGCTTTTGTGGACTGAGGACTTAGTCACCATTTCTAATCTCTCCTGCAGAACACGATGTGCTCGGTGCAAAGTGGAAAGAAAGTGCCTGACACTGCCCTCCTTCCCCTGCTAGGGGAGTCAGGGTGTGTGTGAGCAGGGCTGGGAGAGCAGGGCGTGGCGGGGGGGGCCCCCCCACCCCGCAGTGAGGAGGAGAGGGAGGAAGGAGATGAAGAGCCAGGCAGTGGCAGGGGAGGAGGCCGGAGTCACTTCTCCGCACTGCCCACACTGCCAGAGCCCTTGTCCCTCAAGGAGCCTTAGGGAGAGAGGCTAGTCCTGTGGAGAGGACGCAGACGGGCAGGGGGCACTCCTCAGAAGCTGGGTTCTAGCTGGAGTCTTTCAAACTGAGGCTGTGATCCCTCATAAGTGCGTCATGAACGCTCAGTGGGTTAAGATTAGCATTAAAAAATGCATGTAGTGAGGGTCTTTCTTCCATAAAACTTCATTTCAGTTCTCCATATTCACACACATGTATGCTGCGTGCCGTGTTTCTTACTGTGGGCTGTGGTCAGAGACATTTGACAGCTGTTTTCTAAAGGAACGGTTGGGGCCTGGGAAAAGGGCCGTCGGTGAGCGAGCGGGAGGCACGGCCCTCACACGAGACTTGAGGTGCTGCAGGCAATGGGCAGCTCCACGCCCCGGGCTGATGGACAGTGCGGACAGAATGGCAGGAATCTTCTGCTTTCGTTTCCTGCTCGAGGGAAGAACCACCTTCCCCAGAATATCACAAACACTCCCCACTTACTGCCAAGATGGAAAGTTCCTCCTCAATCAAACAAGAGTCTGCCTCTCACTGGTTGCATCTGAGGGACTTCAAAGGTCCTAATTTTGCCCTTTGAAATAACAGAAAACAACCCTATTCCCTTTTCTGCGTGAAGCACTTCAAATGTCTGAAGGCTGCCCCCCTCTCCCCCTCTTGATTTCTCTGAGCCAGCACCCCCACTCCCGGTCTGGTCCAGGCCCTGCGGAGCCCTTCCCCGCCTTCGTTGGTGGTGCTTCCTCCGTTGGCCTGTTTAGCTCCTCTTCACCCGTTGGCGCTGGGGGCACCTGACCCTTTCCCATTCTCCCAGACGAAGGAACCCCAGAGAAGTTCTCTGTCCTGTGCTCGCCATAGTTGTGACTTTTACCTGTGGTTGTAGGGAGGACTGCTCCCTGCCACTGTGTTGTAAGCCTTCTGAGAATACGGGAATAAGGGCCGTGGCTGCTCTACTCATTCCTGCGCTCAGGGCCTGACACTTTCTAGAGCAGCGCTCCTGTCAGTGCTCGCCCGGGACCGCCGGCCTGGGATGGCGACCTTCAGCGCAGCGGGGGAGTGCGTCTGTGGTGTGCACGCACGTGTGTCTGTGCGTGTGCCCGTGCTCCCCGTGTGCAACCACATCATACTGGTGTGGCCAGTTACGCCGGGGCCTGCTAAAAACACTCAGGTATTTTCACCTGAAATGCTCTCAAGCTGGGCTTCTCAAGTCCTACCCTGGAAGGTTGTATTTGTTCTTCTGGGGTTAGGAGCGTACACTCTCTGTTAAATGCCCTCTGGTCATTTCCCAGACAACCAAAACTAATTTCAGTTTAAATTGTTGTCTCCTGCGTTACTCAGCTCCCTCAAAACTGTACCATCCCCAAAGCTGATCTGTGAACCTCCACAAGGTGACGCAAGTTATAACTGATGACAATGTCAAGCAGGCAAAATCAAAGATAGGGCCCAGAACTCACTAGAGACCTCCCTTTCTCCTCGAGTGGCTAACCAACATTTTTTAAAGAGATTTTTAACCAGTTTAAAACCCATTTCATATTATTTCTATCCTTCCACATGTCACCAATGTATCCCTTCCAGTGACAAGATGCAGTCAGATGTCTTGATGACATCCTGTGTTAGTAGGGGCAGGATGGTGCCTACAGACCACAACACTCTTCTTAACACTCAAGTCATCTGTGTGATCATCTATTTTAGGCTCTGGCAGACATGAAACATCACTTTTGCCATTTGATTACCAGAATCCACACTTTCCTCCTTCCTTGGGGGGGGCTTCAGACTGAGTATGACTCGCCTTGCTTTCTCTACCCCCGGGCAGCACACTCGGGGAGATGGGCGCCAGGACTTGGGCTGGATGCACGTCCAATCCAGGCAATCCTTCCTATGTTGTTCCCTGGACTGAAATAAGCTTTAATGGTGTTTACTCCAGTGACTTATGGTTAAGAACCACCATCTTTAGCGGAGTTAATGTAGCCTGGTGGGGAGGTGGGCAGCTCCACTGCCTTCTCTCTGTTATCCACGAACACAGCACCACCGCCCAGCACCGTGGCCATTCTTCATGACTTCGAGCAGTAGCAAACGCGACATTCGTGGTCAGCACTCCATCACCTTTAGTAGTTACTTCAAGCAGTGCTAAAGAGGCCGCTTCTTGGTACCTGGGCACCAGCAATAGATCTACGTATCTGACAAATCGTGATTCACAATCTAGAGCTGACAGCGTGTGAGCCAGAGCCACGCAGGGAGCAACGGAGGTGCTAGGCCACAGCTTCCAGCGGGTCCGTGAGTCTTCTGTGCACGTACTCTGTGGCTTGGAGTCCAGAAGGTGCTGATGACGGGCTGGCCACATGGGCCACCACGGCAGAGCAGCAGCGCCGACTGCACTGCAGGCAGGCCCAGAGTTTGCCCGCCCCAGAGGGGACCCCTCAGGTCTGCGATGGCCCGGCTGCGGCCCAGGGTCCATAAGCGAAGTCGGCTTGAAGAGAAAAGCTTTCTCTGCTGTGAGGCCTCCCCCGAGCTTGTTCGCTCTTGGAAATGAATGACCGCACGTGCACCGTCGCTGGTTTTGACAGCTGGGCCGGGCTCCTCACGGGTCTTTGCTGAAGAGCATGTTGGCTGTAGGCAGAAGCTTGTAGTGGCTGGCCGTGCGTCCTCTGATGGCCGGCAATCGTGCCCCTTTTGCTAAAGCTGGCTTCAGAGCTTTCTGCATTTCTTAGGGGTCAGAAGACAAGTGTGATTGGAGAATTTTCCCGGCTGAATGACCTTGTACTTTAACCAGATGAAGAAACTTACAAAGTAGAAATCATGTTAACAGTTCTTCTTTTTAAAAACTGAACAATTACACTAAGAAAGTGTATCTGTAGGTTTCTCCTAGTGTCCCAAACAGTAAACACCCAAGGGAAAATGAAATTGTATGCTTGGCTTAGGAATATGGATAATAACCAGCCAGAAACGACGAGAAGCAGAGGGCCAGGGAACGAGGATTGCGGGCTCGCCGTGTTGCCACAGCGTGGGGATGAGACATGTGTGTGAAGGCCCAGCCTACTAAACGGCGCCTGACAGGTTCTCAGTGTGCACTGCCCCCTGTGATAATTCTCATCCCACCCAAGACTGACTGGCCCCAGTGCGTGGGGCCCTCCCTCTGACCCTCTTGGCCTCAGTTCAGAGGTTCCCACAACCTGACAAAACCACCCTCGGGTTTTGTTTTCAGCATTCACTTTAACTGCTTTCACTTTACTCGTTTTTATCTTTTGTTGGTCAAAGAACTGATGTGTCTTTTACAACAATCAAACGCACGCTTGTTTTCAGGGAGCCCTGGCTAGCAGGCGGCAGCTGGAAGGAGAGTCTCTGGGCGGGAGAGTCAGCCCCCGAACCCCTGGTCACTGCCGTCAAGGGAGAGGCCTGTGCTATTCCCCCGATGCCGGGGCCGCGGGGAAACCCTGGCTCCTGGCGAAGTTCACCCACACATACACCTCCTGCCATAGCTAAACACAGCCGCACTTAAACACAAACGCAAGAATGATTTTTGTTACACATTTCTAGTGATTAAACGGCACACAGAACTGACCAAGAAACCTAATGTGGTGAGCCCAAGTCAAGTAAAAAAGATAGGAAAAATCTTCTTAAAAGGTAAGCATAAAATTCTAACAAAAGCCCACATTATTTGTGACTCTTAGAAAACCTTACTTTATATTTGTATAAATCGTAGCAAATGTTCAATTCTGATGATTGTATAAATCATGGTATTTACAAATACTCAGTCTACCTCCTTCCCCATCCAAAGCATATATATTAGCCACAAAACACACTAAATCACACCAATTTGTTTCCTCTACAGGTTGCTTCCTGTCTTTCTAGTTCAGCTATTAGAACATCCAAGGGAAGAGAAAATGTCAGTGTAGATATTTCTAGGTCTTGACTAGATAAAAATACAAAAATACACCCTGATCAGTTTAAATCAAGTTGTGCCCGTACAGCAGAGTCATTAATTTAACGCATATTCACAGACTCTCAGCGGCTCCGTGAGAGGGTCTGTGCAAAGTGCCCGCGGTGAACTGGGTTTGGTGACTCGAGCGTTGCCCATCTTCCCCAGCAGACGGCGAGCTCCACGGGAGCTGGGACCACGCCTGCTGTGCGTCCCTCCCCAACACAGAACCACAGAGCCTGGCACACGGAGGTGCCCAGTGGTGGTTAGAGAGGGTATTTCAGTTTAGCGATGTGAGTTCTTTAAGGAACTGACTGCCAATAAACAGCCTGGGGCCGAAATGATAAAGCTGGTAAAACCCGGAGGCCACAGCAGAAGGGCATGTGGACACAGACACAGCAGGTGTGCACCTGGTGTCAAGGTCAGGCTGGGCCTGGCTAGGTTCCCAGTAGTCTGTCTGTTCGGGAAACTTAAAAAATGCCCCGTAGAATTTTCTGGAAAGCATTCCGTTCAACATCCGTTCAACATCTGCTTGTGCCTCAGCGGGAAGCTTCTATCCAAAACTTCTCACCACAGAACATCAGAATAGACTTCACCTGGGTTTCTAGTCTAAACACCTAAATAATCCTTTTCTCTAATTTTTTTAAAAAATAGGTGTAGTTGGGTTAACATCCAGAGAGTGTGTTATGATTTCCTGTCTTCCACAATGCTCATTCACAGAAATGAACGGTACCCGAATGGAACACCCCGATACCTGTTTTCTG
The DNA here is from genome assembly GCF_002007445.2 of Ailuropoda melanoleuca. Classification (NCBI taxonomy): domain Eukaryota; kingdom Metazoa; phylum Chordata; class Mammalia; order Carnivora; family Ursidae; genus Ailuropoda; species Ailuropoda melanoleuca. The sequence goes on along the minus strand of NC_048224.1, from coordinate 129,495,394 downwards.
TAGCTGAAGGCCTGACTTTCTAGAGGCAAGGTTCAGAGGTAATTCAACGTAAGGGACAGCAAGGAGAGGCCGGCACTGGACTTCTAGCCTCAGTGCATGGAAGGTCCCCCAGCGCCTTGAACTCCGCCCCCAGTGGGCCAGCGGAGTGCAGGAACTAGACCAGGAGCAGGCAGTGCAGGAGCGCTCACCAGGCAAATGAGGCCCATTTGGGAAAAACGTGTTTTTCCCATAATATGCTTTCTAAAGAGAGACCCTGCTGAAGAAGAAAAGAAACCTACAGAGATGGAGATAAATCCATATTGGTTTTCCTTTCCTTTAAAAAAAATCCTCCATGATGGGGACATGTGTGCCTACTAGCTCAAGACCATTCTTACTCAAGGGAATAAATGAAACCCTACTTTGGCCTTCTACCTGCAATTCAACTACTTTTTGACACGTTTCCAATGAAACGTATGGCGATTCCTCTCAGTGAAATACTCGTCTGCTGTTTTGTTCAAGTAGGACTGTGGTTTTCTTTAACTTCCCTTTAGCTAAGGGTGTCAAAAACAAATGGTTGTGGGGGTTCTTACTTCCCAAATTTTGACACTTGCAGGAAGTGATGCCCACCTGAAAGATGCCCAACCCAATGCCATGCTGGCTTGCCCATCCGTGGGGGGCAACTGCCCAGGGCCACGTGCACACTCTGCCGGGAGGTGCACCCCAAGAGAATTCACGGGAGGCATGGCTTGCCCTTCCCTCCCCTTCCCTGTAACGATCACGTGACCTCTTGGCCACTCTGCCGCAAGAGCACGGTCAGCTCAGCATCAGTGCACCTCTCTTAAATTGTCACCTGCCCACTCCCCTCCTCCTCAGAAGTGCTGACCCCCTTGGATCACAGCTGTTGGCTGAGTGACTGTATGCTCTTGCCTGTCCACAGATCCCTCAGAGGCCCCTTAGTTTTGCATTTCTGCTTTGTTCCGACTTTGGTACTGAGGAGGCCCTCATGACATACTCAATGAGCTCCGCTGCTTGTATCTTTTAAAATACCCAGCAGCAGTAGGCACCCCCAAAAGTTGGTTAATTATTCGACTGCCACACAATATTTCATTCTAACGCATTTAGCTTTGGTATTCTCTTAGAAAACGTGTTTCTAATCTGGGTGTTCAGATGGAAAAGTCTGACGTACTACCGCTCTCTAACACATCTGTAAGTGGAAACAAGTGTTTTCTGACCACACCTTCACATCCAGCCCTGCTCTAACCACTGCTGGGCACCCTGTGTGTGTCAGGCTCCGTGTCACGTGCAAAACAGGAAGAGCTGGTACCAGCCCTCACGAAGCTCACCATCCACTGGGGAGAACAGACAAAACTCGAGTCACCGCTGGACCAATTCCCCAATCACTGCGATTATAAATACACGGAGCAGAAGTACAAGGTGTACCCCGAATAAATAACATGTTAGCAAGGGGATTGTTTGTAGAAGGTTGAGTATTTGGAGTTGAGGTGGGTTTTTACCATGACAGTGGTGAAGATTCCTGAGATGGGAAGAGAGAAGAGAACCTCACTAAGATTAAGATTTATCTCAGGCTAAATGCACTTGGCTATTTACCAGCTAAGACTCAAGTGTCTCCTGTGCTGAAAGCCATTCACTCTCTCCTTGGGCCGATGACTATTTCAGAGGACAGGAATGGAATCCGCATGACAGGTCTCATGTATTACAAACGTACTACGTGGTTATGTATCTCCTCATAAGCACCTGAAAGCACATTTCCTGGGCAGGCATGGAAGAAGTTACATACGGCATTACGGTTACAATATGCTCCTTCCTCCACGTGTAGTCCACCCTCCAGGGAAACCCATGACGTAACTCCCCGTTTAGGATCCTGCCACGGTTCCTTAATGCCTGTAACACAGAAGTGGAAGTTCACACACCACTGCTGGGGAGCCTGCCTGGCCCCTCAGGTCATCCTCCGCTCCAGCCTCACCCACCTGTGCTTCCCCAAACGCAGGGTGCCTCTCGCCGCACGCTGACACACGCCGCTGCCCCCACACTCGGCGCTGGCAGTCATTCCATGGCCCTGGGACACTTGTGCAGAGTTGACTAGAGCTGTCTCCAGGCCTGTCTCCCCACCCCAGGCTCTGCACCACTTGAGGGCAGGAAATGATGCCTTATTTATCTCTGTATTTCGGGAACCTAGCCCAGTGGCCAGCCTGGTGCAGAGCAGATAGGTGATAATTCTTGGCTGATGAGGAGGAAAAGTGGTGTGACTGGGAGGGGGAACATTGAAATCCCTAACAGTTTACCTTCCCTCTGTTGAGTCCTACCTCTGGTTTAGTTCCGTTTAATTTCCTGGCCTGACTTTACTTGTGTATCCCATTAAGAAAAAACTGAAGAGTTGTTTTCTAAGATTGGGAGGGTTCGAGAAAGACAAACTTGGTGAGTTTTTTCCTACTTTGATTTAAAAAAAACAGGACGCTAACAGGACAAAATTTCATTGTCACTTCGAGTATAGGTGTAATATGAGAATCACTGGTTAAAAAGAAAAAAAGACACGGAATAATATATATACTTATTTTTTTTTAAATTTATTTATTCGACAGAGATAGAGACAGCCAGCGAGAGAGGGAACACAAGCAGGGGGAGTGGGAGAGGAAGAAGCAGGCTCATAGCAGAGGAGCCTGATGTGGGGCTCGATCCCATAACGCCGGGATCACGCCCTGAGCTGAAGGCAGACGCTTAACCGCTGTGCCACCCAGGCGCCCCTATATACTTATTTTTTAAATAGTAGACATTTGAGCACATTTTATTAAAAAGAATTCTAATAGGGTGGTGCTTGGTTTCGACAGATTCTTAAAAGGGGCTAGGACGGCATCTTCAAAAGCCAATGAACTGGCAAAGGTGTTGTGAGTCCACTCGGTGAAAAACAGTAAAAGTAGGTTGGGAAGAACTAAAAATCCAGAAACAATGATAGCAAAAAGCAGAAAAAGTGGCAAAATTTTTCTATGGCTGTATGTCTATTACTAGATATAATAAGAGATGCACAATCTTTCTCAAAATATTCCTTGTTTTCCTATCTTAAAGGACTCACTAAAATTTCTCAAGTAATTTTTTACATCAGAAAAACCTCAATTATTTTTATTGTTCTTGGTTCAAAAAATTATTGTTTTGTAATGCAATAAATAGCATGACTGATACTTAAATAAAGAAGATAACAGCACATTTAACTGAAGAATTAAGCATAAAGAGATCTTGTTCATTCAAGTTATTTGACTACTTACTAACAAATATTATTTTATTTATTTAATTAGAAAAAAGATTTTATTTATTTATTTGACACAGAGAGACAGCCAGCAAGACAGGGAACACAAGCAGGCGGAGTGGGAGAGGAAGAAGCAGGCTCCCAGTGGAGGAGCCTGATGTGGGGCTCGATCCCAGAACGCTGGGATCACGCCCTGAGCCAAAGGCAGATGCTTAACGACTGCGCCACCCAGGCGCCCCTAACAATTATTATTTTAGATAGTGTCTAGCCTCAACAAACTAACCAAGAGATTATATACGTTTACTATACATTTCTAAATGTAACTGTAAACATCCTGAGGGCAAGAACACTTTTTTTTTCTTCTGCAGTTTGGCTAACTGATCACAAGAGCTGCCGAGAGCCCACGACAAACAATGCCCAGGGAAGGCTCTATGTTTTAATGAAACCACAGTCTGTAATGGCCATGTTCAGGGTCATCAAGAAACACAAGAAACAAGGTTTAGAAAATCAGTGAATAAGGAAGCATATGTTAAAAACAGCCTCTGATGTATTTACATCTCTTCGTACCAGAGCAAGGAAGTAATGCTGTTGAAACGGACACTGACAACGTGTTAACCTGTTACCATTCTGGGAAGATCAAGGAAAATGATTCATTAAAACACCCTGAAGACTTCAATTACACACATTCTTCTTATTGCCATGTTTTGACACTTCTGTTTCAAAGTGCCAACACTAAGAACCGTCTCACCTTTAAATACCTCATATCCTTAACGGCTGCTCTGTGAGGAATGTGACTTGTGGTTCTAGCAAGTAAACGGTAATAGAACAGAGCTCTACTTCTTTTTACCTGAATTGGAGAGTATTCGCTTAATTTTTTAATGTAACCATAGATATCTCACAAAAGGCTGAGTTATTGGGCTTTATTTTCATATCTTTGAGGATACCATTTTTCTAGAAATTCTTTAATGGAGGTGGAAGAGAACTGACTCCTTCCTCCACCTCTCAGTCCTGAGGAGCTACTAAAACGATCAGTCTGAGTGAGAAGTTGTGAGAGGAAAAGCTGGATCAATTCATCAGGCACATTCAACTGGCTTCTTTCCACGGTGTTTACGGTGGCCTAATGCAGGGTGGTAGTGGGAGCCCCGCCAGGCCGGGTGCCCTGGGTCTGAGGGACCTTTATGTACTCTGGGGACAGGGAAGGTGACAGCCTGGATGGTGCGACCAGCTATGAAATGCCGCCCTTGATTTGTTTGATGAGAAGAAAGCAACATACGCAGAAGGACATTTCAAAATGTTGTTACTGCAATGCTCTGAACTTTACACAGATGTTTTTAGCTTTCTGGTTTGAAATAATTTCAAACTTATAGAATAAGTTTCAAGAACAATACCAAGAACTCAGTTACTCTTCATCCAGATCACCATTACTTTGCCCCCGCTGCTTTCTGTCTACACACACTCTCTTATTCTTTCCTGAAACAGGTGAGATGAAGTCGCATACACCATGTCCCTTTACCCCTTAGTACTTCAGTATGTGTACTTTTTAACAAGAATATTCTTTCCTAACCACAGTCCATAGAGATACCAAGTCCTTGACACTTAACATTAATATAAAACTATGATCTAATCCACAGTCCAGCTGCACCAACTGACTCTAACATGTCGGTTCACCAATGTTTTCTGGTACAGAGCAGAGTCCAGGATCACGCCTGACAAGTCATTAATGTGCCACCTTAGTCCCTAATCTGGAACAGCTTGTGACCCCCATATTGTTGAAGAATATGGGTCATATATTTTATATAATGTCCCTCCAATTGGGTTTATCTGATTTTTCTTTATGATCAAAGTTATGGATTTTTGCCCCCACATGCCTCTTTGGTCCATTATTGCTATTCTGATTCTGATAGCTTGGTTAAGCTGGTGTTCAATTTCTCCATTGTACAGTTAACTGTTTTCCCTTGATAATTAATAAGCAACTTGTAGGGAGATACTTTGAGATTACAGAAATAGCCCGTTCTTCTTCATGTATTGATGATTTATATCTAAATTGATTTTTGTTCTGATAGTTGCAAAATTATGATTTTCTAATACCATCATTCCTTATTTATTACTTTACATTCCTTTTCCTTTGTAGATATATACACATATATATACACATATATGTATGTATGTATACATACATCTCCTAATATCAGTATGAACTCATGGATTACCCCCTGTCCAGTGGATTATATTAAGTACTGTCCTTATTTATTTAAAGCATTTATTTTTTTTTAGAGAGAGAGAGAGCGTGTGTGCATGTGTGTGGGGGGGAGGGGCAGACTCTGTGGTGAGTGCAAAGCCTGACATGGGGCTCGATCTCACAACCCTAGGATCATGACCTGAACCGATATCAAAAGTTGCTTAATTGACTGTACCAGCTAGGTGCCCTGTCCTTATTTATTTTGATACCCAAATCTTATGTTCCCCAATTTGATCAGTGGGACCCCCTCAAGCTGGCTCTGGTGTCCTTGGGAGCACTTCCTTAAGTCCTTGTACAGTGGTCCAGGGTCATCTTGTTCCTTCACAACCCTGGGCCTGCGATCAAACATTTCATTTCTCTAAAGAGGCTCATTTCTGGGGCGCCTGGGTGGCCCAGTCGTTAAGCGTCTGCCTTCGGCTCAGGGCGTGATCCCGGCGTTCCGGGATCGAGTCCCACATCGGGCTCCTCCGCTGGGAGCCTGCTTCATCCTCTCCCACTCCCCCTTCTGTGTTTCCTCTCTCGCTGGCTGTCTCTCTGTCACATAAATAAATAAAATCTTTAAAAAAAAAAAAAAAGAGGCTCATTTCTGTCAGTGGGCCAACAGAAACTAGAAACTAGATCTGGGCAACAGGTGTGGTTAGTGCTACTGGGATGCCATTGCTTCTGATTGCTTCAGGCTGACAGAGCTAAGACACATGTATGTATGTACACACACACACACCCTTATTAAATCATGAGTTTAAGCTGATACCTCTAATTCCAATCCAACCCCACAGGGTTCTTCCTTGCTCTCCCCTGTTCTGAATTTGTATTTTCCTTCTTCTATAGTAAGTCAACCTATTTTCTCATTTGCTCAAATCTACAATACATACAACTTAATTTCAGAATTGCTGTGCTCATACTACTGTGAACAGAAACCTCGAAAGAGCTTGGATTTCTCTGCAATTCTTTTTTTTCTTTAGACTGTGGGTATATTATGTTCAAAAGTTACTAAAATTAATTTTCCCTCTGCCCTATGATTATGTTATTCATTTAAAATACAGTTGGATCAGTTATTTGTTTTAGTTTATGGTTGTCCCTATTGTTGATTTGCTGTTTGAATACGTACAACATTAACCTGATTCCTAAGTCAAAACCATACAAAAGCTGTACCCAGAGAGGCACCACTCCCGCCCTGTCCTTGTCTTGTTCTCTCCAAGCCCTTATACAGAACAAACGCCAGTAGCTCCCTGTTTATATAAAGTATTATAGATTTCAATATAAGTGACCACAATGTTTTGTTTTTTTTTTTTTTTTCAAATCATGCCTTCCTCAAACTTGTGAGACCCCCAGTAGCCAATAAAGGCCCAAGTGTCTATCACTGTTACCAGCAGCAGGTTAACTGTCATCAAAAGCTCTCTATTTATATGCTTGATTTCTTTCAAGTGTTGTTCAGCAAAACTGCTTCCCGGCTGAAACCCAGGTTTAGGAGAAGGACCAGTGTTACTGATTACCTGCTCCTCAGAAACCTCGAGAGGGGGAGACGCTTGCTGTTCAGACCGCCGACCATCCTGATAGTTTATATTTCGTCGCTGACGTAAAGGAGGGAAAAGACGATTCCAGTTGATCATTCCTCCCTAAAAACAGACCAATACACAGTGATCAAACACAGAAGGAGAACCATCGTAATGCTTGGAAGGGCTTTCTTTTGCAATGAAGTCACATCCATAGATTGGAAAATGGCATACTGATCTGCTGAATGCAAGCATTCCAAACCCCAGAGTATCGCACCCCCTCAACCAACAGGATGAACTCAACAGCCTGTGGGAGGAGCCCAGAGAGAAAGAAGGTTAACGGTTCTGCCATAGTTATTTGTGCAGCTTGGCTTTGGACGGCAACGGACGAGGCACACAGACATTCCTAACTTCAGCCCCACTTACCCCATCCCACCTCCTCTGGCCCCTGAGGAGCTCGGGGCTCTGCCGGATGGGACAGGGAAGACGACACAGAGAGAGGGCTAATTCACTGCTGGCAACCAGGAACCCGGAGCCACTACGGCCACTCTTTACAATGCTCCTCCTCCCATGCCTCCTCCTTTGCCCTTTCTTCCTTCTTCTTTTACTGAAGTAAATTCTGAGCATGCTTACTGGAGGGAGTCTGCAGGCTTGAGGGACAGGGAGAGCATACGAAGGCAAACCCACACACAGGGACAAGAGGTATGGAAGTAAGGATCAGAACTGGCCTCTTGAGTGGCTCTATGGATAACTCAGATTGATGGAAAAGTCACTTCTTGCTGCTTCTATGTCATCAATGAAGAAAACAGCCACCATGTGAAGAAAAATGTGCATGTGCACAGCATGATGTTTCTAAAAAATTCATGTTTTTAGCTATCTGCCAATATTTTAGTTTATCAATTTAGATCTATTTCTAGATTTAGGAAAATTACAGATTAAGACAACATGAAAATTTTCCTACTATAAACATCTAAAAAAGCTAAACAAAAAAATATTTCACATGCACAGCTGAACATAAAAGGGAGAAATGGAGGTCCCAAGGTGCCATAAACAAGCGCTGGAAAACCTGAACAGTAACAAGGGTGGGGGTCAAAGGTAAGCACATCCTTCTGACCTAGAACCATTTGGTTTTATCACCTATTTGGGTTCAGGCGATGAGGCCTCGGATATGAAAGAGGTAGTGACTCTGAGCTCATTACCTACATAAAACCACAACCCTCAAATGGCAACACCCTCAGTGAAAGAGAAGATGAGAAAAAAACAAATCCAAAAGGTGAGCTGAGGGAGAGGGCAGGAATCTTGGCCTGCCTGAGAATTAAGAAATGAGAAATCCGAGGTTGAAGTTACACAAATATGTGTTTTAAGAACCTATCAAAAATTACATGAGAACTGGTTCTGGGATGGAGTTGGATATACCCGAGAAGCCAAGCAGAAGATGTAAAATGACTCCTGAGGACCACCCCCTACCCTGGGATTACATGGGACTTACAGATAAAACTCCAATTGGGAAACACTTAGAATACAATATTCAAAACTTATGAGGAAAAAACCCATCATAAGTAAGAGTCAGTATGCACAATAAATAGGAGGATTGGATCCCTAAGAACTTAAATTTTTAAGAAGATTTTATTTATTTATTTGAGAGAAAGAGAAAGAGAGAGAGCATGTGCACGCATATGAGCAGGGGAAGGGCAGAGGGAGAAGCAGGCTCCCTGCTGAGCAGAGAGCCTGACATGGGGCCAAATCCCAGGGCCCTGGGATCATGACCTCAGCCGAAGGCAGATGTTTAATTGACTGAGTCACCGAGGCGGCCCCCAAACCTATATTTATAACAACCTGAAAACAACTATAATTTCAGAAGTTTTGAAATGACTAAGATATAGTAGGTAGACTTCAAAAAAAGTAAGGTATTATTTAAAAAAAGATTTGAAAAAATTAGGGAAATTAAAAAGAGAGACATTATACAAAATTGTTTTAGATACTGGTAGAAAGAAATTCAAATGTGCTAGTGATCATAATAAATATACATGGACAACTTCTCCATTTTGAAATGTCTCCTACCCACCCCCAACAAGCCTGCAACATCTATAGAAACACAGGCAACTTGATGGAAAAAGAAATATCAGAGAAGTACTAACAGAAGAAAGCTATGTCATATCACTATATTCATGTCAAAAAAATTAGACCTCAAGGGCAAAACAGGCATTACTGGAGATAAAATCACTACGATGCATCAGTATTACTATTTTTAAAATATTTTATTTATTGATTTGAGAGAGAGAGAGAGAGAATGAGAGAGCGAGTGGCCGGAAGGAGCAGAGGGAGAAGGACAAGCAGACTTAATGCTGAGTGCAGAGCCCAACATGGGGCTCAATACCACAACCTGAGACCATAGACCTGAGCCAAAATCAAGAGTCAGACGCCCAAATGACTGAGCCACCCAGGTGCCCCACATCAGAATTATTTAAAAGAACTAACAGAGGAGAGGAAACATCCAGACACATATTTAATAGCATCTACTGATAGATCAAGCAGACAAAAAATAACACAGAACATAAACAGCAAGTTTGTATAAGTGGGTGTATATAGCTTGTACTCAGTATATAGAATATACATTTTTTTATTATACATATTTATAAAAAGTGACTGTGTACTAAGTCCTGTATGAAATGTCCACAAACACCAAAACAGACTGTATTTTCTGATCACAATGCGAATAAATGTGAAATCAATTATCAAAATTACAGTTAATACAAAACAAACAAAAATTAACACCGGAAATCAAAAATGGAAAAAATCATAATGGACATTAGAATATAACTAAAAGTGGATAAAAATGAGGGGCTCCTCAGTGGTGCAGCTGGTTAAGCATCTGACTCTTGCTTTTGGCTCAGGTCATGGTTTCAGGGTCTTGAGACTGAGCCCCACATCAGGCTCCACGCTCAGCATGGAGTCTGCTTGAGATTCTCTCTCTCCGCTTCTCCCTCTGCCCTGCCCTCCACTTGTGTGTGCATGTTCGCTCTCTCTCTCTCAAATAAATAAATAAAATCTTTTTTAAAAAGTGAATAAAATTGAGATTATTACTTATCAAAGCTGGTGGGATATAATTAAACAGTTGATATAATTTAAAAATATTGAGCTTAAAGAAAATGAAGGTTGACAAAGAGTTAAGTATATTCAAGAAGTTAGATAAAGTAACAATTATCTAAAGAAATGAGAAAGAATGAGAGCAGATGCTAGTTGAGAAAGCTGGGAGCAGATGTTAATAAAGTGGAAAATAAAGACACAATCCAATGTTGGTTTTTTTTTTTTTTAAAGATTTTATTTATGTTAGAGAGAGGAAGAGAGAGTGCAAGAGAGAGAGAGCACGAGCGATGGGGAGGAGCTGAGCACAGAGCCCAATGTGGGGCTCGATCCCACAACCCTGAGATTGTGACCTCAGCCGAAATCAAGAGCAGGCCCTTAACCAACTGAGCCACCCAGGCGCCCTGAATGTTGGTTGTTTGAAAAGTCAAGTAAAATGGAAAAACTGGCAACCTTGATGAGAAGACAAAGAAAGGAACATAAATAGTATTAGGAACAATACAAGAGATATCATGGCAGACATTAAAAAAACATAATACTTTATTCATACCAATGGATTACTTTCTAGGAAAAATATAACTTACTAAAACTGACTCAAGAAGAAACAAAAATTGGTAATCATTTTTGGAAACTGTTCAGGAGCATCTACTAAAGCTGAACACACATGGTACCTCAGCAACTCTGCTCCTAGACAACAGAGATGCAAATGCATGTCCACCAAAAGGCATGGACTTGAACGTTCTCAGTGGCATCATTTGTAACAGGAAGAGACCGAAAACTACCCAAATGTGCACTAAGTGAAATGGATAAATTATGGTGTAATCACATAATATAAAATTATACAGCAGTTAAAATGAACAAACTACAATTATATGTAGCAATATAAATGAATCTCTCAAATATAATGTTAAATAAAGCACAAGAAAGTACATTTATATAAATAATGTTTATTTCTATGTATACTTCCATATAAAGCTACAAAAAGAGAAATGTGGACTAATTTTAGCCATTAATGTAACTGAAATAATACTAAAAAAAATCTACCCACCAAAAATCTATAGGTGAAGTCTACGTAACTTTTAAGGACACTCTCTTATTCTTTCCTGAAACAGGTGAGATGAAGTCGCATACACCATGTCCCTTTACCCCTTATATCTATATCTTATAGACATTGTTCTTGAGAAGAGAAAAAGAGGGAAAGCTCCACAACTAATTTTTTGAGGCTATATAAAATTGTTATATAACATTGTTTCCAATTTCCAAAACCAGGCAAGGCCATTACAAAAAAGAAAAATTGTAAGACAATTTGTTTTCCATTTGTGGACAGATATAATAATTCTAAATAAAATACTAGTAAATTCAACACAACAATGATTAAAAAATAATCATCTTATCTGAAATAATGTACTATATTAGGATTTTCCCAAAAATCTCAGAAAATATAGTAATGTAATTCACACATTAACAGACTGAATGCCTATTACCACCTCTTGCATTCAATACAAGTCATAGGATGATGAGGCCCAAACTAACTATGAAAGAAAATGCAGAATGACGAAAAGAAAAACAAAACTGCCATTATTTACACACGATAACCGTCTACTTAGAAAATGAGAATAAGAGAGTACAAGACACAAAGGTATCAGTAACAGTCCTCTATCGTGATCAAATGCAAGTATAAAAAATTACTATTTACAAACAGAAATAAAAAGTACTAAGTACTTAGGAATTAAATCTAACAAAAGATCTACAAGTACTCTATGGAGAAAATGTGGAGAGCAAAGGTAAAAGATATTTTAAATAAACTTCCTTACAATTTATGGTCCACTGACAAAGCTTGGGGCAGGCAGAGTGACCTTCCTCCAGGAACTCAACTGCCTCAATGTCAATACTTTGCTAGAAGCAAAAGGCAACCTTAACTTGACATCAGCCCCACCTCCAGTATCCTGTAAGTCTTCCTTAGTATATAAAAATCCCTTTGAAAATTTCCTTTATCTTCCTCCCCGCCCCCCCCCCACCAAGATATATGTTAGCAATCATCCTCCAAACATATGGCCCACTGATATCCACCTGGCAGGTCTCGTGACTAAGGTTTTACTAGACAATAGTAAATGACCCTCAGGGTCCTGGAAACCTTGCTTCCAAATTCCTTAGACACTTCTGCTATCCCTAAGCCCCTCCCAATTGGAAAGTATCTAATCAGTCCCTCCTCACAACCCCAGTGCAGCTTTCTGCCCGTGGGTCCTGTCCCTGTCCTTTAAGAAAACCATCTTTTTTGCACCAAAGACATCTCACTTCTTTCTTGACCCTTTGCTCCCAGGCAGACCCCAACATTTCACATCAATAAACTCAACTGAAGGATACTGGAAGACCTAAGTGAAGAGACTCCACACAGTCCTGCCTGCAAAGACTCAACACTGTGGTCTGCTCAGATGCTGTCGATTTCATCGGCAGCAAAGACCACTGGCTGGCTCATATCCATATTCCCTTTTCTTTAAAAATAGGGTTTTCTGTGTGTGTGTGACACGTGGTTCCTACATTTCTCAGCTCCAGCCACGTGGACTCGGTTCTGTCAACAGTACTATGTAAAGAGGGGAGCGAACAGGATTTCTGGACGACCTGAGAGGCGGGGATGTGCTCTTCCTGAACGGTTGCTACTGCTTCCTGGAGTTCAAGCAGCCACTGGGGGCAGGGAGGTGGAAGCCCTGTGCCGAGGACAGAGTAGCAGCCAGAGGAAGGGAGCCTGGCCCCGCAACGTCATGCCCCTGCCTCACCAGGACAGGCCTGTCAACGTCAGCACTTCTTCCACAAGAGAAACAAACTTCTGCCTTTAAAAACTTTCTTATTTTGTGTTTTCTGTCATATGGAGCTAAACCTATTCCTAACTGCTATAGACTCAAAATTCAAAAGTGTGTAGGTGTGTTTTGGTGATACTAGACAATGTCAAGTTGAATTAAGGGTCATTACTAAACATGAATATTTTGAAGAAGTATAGACAGAGTGTCTGGGAATTAGAAGTAAACACTGGCACTTGGCCTATGATAAAGCAGACATTACAAGTCAGCAGGAAGAGGACACACCATTTAATGAACAACAGTAGGACAATTGGCTGTATGGAAAAAGAGAAAACTAGACCTTTACTTCACTATATACAAAAATAAGTTTATTTTAAAAATAAACTTAAAGATCTAGATGACACAAAGAAATGGAAAAACATTCCATGCTCATGGACTGGAAGAACAAATATTGTTAAAATGTCTATACTACCCAAAGCAGTCCACAGATTTAATGCAATCTCCATCAAACTACCAACAGCATTTTTCACAGAACTAGACCAACCAACCCTAAAATTTGTATGGAACCACAAAAGACCCCGAATAACCAAAGCAATCTTGAAATATAAAACAAAAACAAACACGGAGGTATCATAAAGTTGTAGTAAGTGAAGCAGTATGGGACTGGCACAAAAATAGACACATAGATCAAAGGAACACAATAGAAGGACCAGAAAGGAATCCAAAATTATACGGTCAATTAATCTTTGCAAAGGAGGAAAGAATATACAATGGAAAAAAGACAATCTCTTCAACAAATGGTGTTGGGAAAACTGGACAGCTACATGCAAAAGAATGAAACTGGACCACTTTCATATGCCATACACAAAAATAAACTCAAAATGGATTAAAGACCCAAATGTGTGACCTGAAACCACAAAAATCCTAGAAGAGAGCACAGGCAATAACTTCTCTAACATTGGCTGTAGCTACATTTTCTAGATATGTCTCCTGAAGCAAGGGAAATAAAAGCAAAAATAAACTATCAGGACTAAACTATCAGGACTACATAAAAAAAAAAAAGCTTCTGCACAGTGAAGGAAGCAATCAACAGAACTAAAAGACAGCCTACTGAATGGAAGAAGATATTTGCAAATGATATTTCTGATATAAGGGTTAGTATCCAAAATACATAAAGAACTTATGCAACTCAATACCAAAAAACAATCCAATTAAAAAGTGGGCAGAAGACATGAACAGACATTTCTCCAAAGAAGACATATAGATGACCAACAGACACATGAAAAGATGTTCAACATCACTCTTCATCAGGGAAATGCAAATCAGAACTACAGTGAGGTATGACCTCTTATCTGTCAGAATGGCTAGAATCTAAAACACAAGAAACAAGTGTTGGAAAGGATGTGGAGAAAAAGGAACCTTCGTGCACTGTTGGTAGGAATGCAAACTGGTGCAGCCACTGTGGAAAATAGTATGGAGATTCCTCAAAAAGTTAAAAACAGTACTACCCTACAATTCAGTAATCACACTGCTGGGTATTTACCCAAAAAATACAAAAACACTAACTCGAAGGGATACATGAACCTCTATATTTATAGCAGCATTATTTAGAATAGCCAAATTACGGAGACAGCCCCAGTGTCCACTGATAGATGAATGAATAAGGAAGACGTGGGGTGTGTGTATAAATAAATGGAGTATCATTCAGCCATAAAAAAAGAAAGAAATCTTACCATTTGCAACAACATGGATGAAGCTAGAGGGGATAGTCTTTTTTTTTTTTTTTAAGATTTGATTGATTGATTTATCTGACAGAGAGAGAGACAGCGAGTGTGCCAGCACAAGCAGGGGGAGTGGCAGGTAGAGGGAGAGCAGGGAGCCCGATGCCAAGCACAATCCCAGGACTCCGGGATCATGACCTGAGCCAAAGGCAGACACTTAACCGACTGAGCCACCCAGGTGCTCCTAGACAGTACAATGTTAAGTGAAATAAGTCAGTCAGAGAAAGACAAATACCATATGATTTCACCTACCTGTGGAATTTAAGAAACAAAAGAAACTAGCAAAGGAAAAAAAAAAAAGACACAGAGAGATAAACCAAGAAACAGACTTTTAACTATAGCGAACAAACTGATGGTTACCAGAGGGGAGGTGGGCATGGGTGAAATAGGTGAAGGGGATTAAGAGTACACTTATCCTAATGAGCACTGAGTTATGCAGAGAATTGCTAAATCACTATATTGTGCACCTGAAACTAATATAACACTGAATGTTAACTACACTGGAATTAAAATAAAAACTTGAAGGAAGGAAGGAACTTTAAGATTTAAATGTGGAAATCTAAACTGTTAAAAACTTTAGAAGATGGGGTGCCTGGCTGCCTCAGTCAGTGGAGAATGCTATTTTTGATCTTGGGGTTGTGAGTTCGAGCCCCACACTGGGTATAGAGATTACTTAAAAAAACTCCACTATTAAATTTTAGAAGAAATAAAGAATATTCTTTATGTCTCTGAGATGGAAAAGAATCTCTAAAACAAAAATATAAAGCATAAAACATAAAGAAAATGACTGCTAAAAATTAGCGCAAGAATTTTGTATGATTAAAAAAATAAAGTTAGAAGACAAAGTACAGATTAACAGAAAATGTGTGCAACATATAACCAAGAAAGAATAACCAGAATATATAAAGAAACAATGAGAACAAAAATAAATGACCTGAGAGAAGTGAATAATGTATAACTGAGCCTTCAACAACATGGGTTTGAACTGCGCAGATCCACGTTTTGATAAACACATTATAGTTTATGGTATTGGTGGGCTTCCAGGCAACAATAGGTTATTAGTGACTAAGTTTTGAGGTGTCAAAGGTTACACATGGATTTTTCACTGTGCTGGGGATCAGCGCTAATCCCATGTGTTCAAGGGTCAACTGTATACAAGCAGACAATTTACACACAAGGGAACCCTGAGTCAATACACTAAGAAAAGATGTTTGACTCACTAGGATTAGGAAATGCCAATTAAAAGAGCAATAAGTTATTTCTTACCCCAAGACTGGCAAAAATTAAATGTCTAACAATATCAAGTACGGGGAAGGTGTGAAGGGAATGGGGACTCTGTATTGTCAGTGAGAGTGTAACTTGGCACAAATGGTTTGGACAGCAGCATGTCCAGACTGAGGAAAGCGGAGGATGTTCTATGACCCAGCAATTCCACTTCCAGGAAGCTACAGGTGCCTAATGTGGCATTTATGAGGATGTTCTATGAAGCACTGATTATAATATCAAGTAAGAATATGTACAAAATGGAACTGTCCCAAAGTAGGGAAATAAATTAACAAATGGTTCTATTCTATAAAGGACTGTTATATGAGCAGCTGGAATAAAGGAACTAGATCTACCGAATACATCTCCAAAATACAACATTGAATGAACACAGAAGGTTATATGAGAATATGAATATATAATACAATTTACACAAATTTAAAAAATACTCAGAACAACAGTGCACTATTTAAATGATTTTATGGCTATATACTGGTGGTGATTTTGTCCCCTAGGAGGTATCTGAAAATGTCCAGAGGCACTCTTGGTAGGGCGCGGGAGGCGGGGGACAGGATGGTGGTGGTGCTGTGTGCAAGGAACAGGGATGCTGCTAATAAGCAGCTTACAATGGATAAGACAGACCCCACCACAAAGAACGTTCTGGACCAAAATGTCCGTAGTGCCTAAGCTGAGGAGCTCTAACATGAAACACGTGCTAAAGATACAAACACACATAGGGTTAGACGCCACCCACCAGCTGCAGGACAGTGGGAAGTGGCTGAAACTGTAACATTTTATTTCTTTAAGGGGAGTGAGAGTGGAAGAGCACGGAAAGCAAAACCAAACCCCAATCCCTCTGCTCCTATGATGGCAAAAAAGTGCTTAAAAAGCAGAAAGTTACAGGAGCTCTAGGCTCTAGATGTTTTGACACTAATCTGCTCTCGATGCAAGTGAACGATGAGCCTCTACAAACAGGAAACACTTCCTTCACTTTGTCTTCTTCAAAAGCAATAACCACATATTTAAAAGAGGAAAAAGGAAACAGCTTGCATTTTGAACCATTTTATGACATATGTTATTAGTTGTAAAGAGATCTTCAAATGAAATAAAATTTCTTTTGAACATTTAAAAATGACTAATTTTCCAGTCGAGAACTGTAAATGTTCATAACATTTTATCAAGTGGACGCCCCACGGGCTAGAACTCTACCTCTAAAGGACAGGAGGAAGAGGCAGTGTTGACCCTGATAAGTTGTCTACACTGAGAAGCTGGGTCAGAGGAGCTCCCTTGTGGCTCTCTGTGGGCAGCTCCCAAGGGAGGGTACAAGCAAGGCGCACATGGAGCCCATCATCTCCTCCAGGGAAGGCAAGACATCGAGAAATGGAAGAAATAAGGAGGCAACATGGACTGTGATTAAGAAAGAAGCTGAGCAGCACTAGTTCAAGGGCTCGGCAGGTTCAGAGTGGGCACCACCAACCGCAGCCCAAGTACGGGCGTATTCAGAGGGGATGGGGGCTTAACTGAACTTTAAAGGACGAGGATGGTCTCAGTGACGGAGAGGAGAACCAGACACTTCTGTCAGCCTGTTCAAAGAATAGGCTTATACGCACTTCAAGAGGCAAGGCAGGGAGTGCTAAGGAGTCATGATAGAGGAGCCAACTGGCAGAGCAAGCTGAGTGACCGACAGCAGTCCCTAGAGCCAAATGACCCAGCTTCACATCCCAGCTCTGCCACTTCTGGTGTGACCTCAGGCCTTAGTTTTAGAAAAATTTTTCTGAGCCTGTTCTCTCATCTATAAGAAGAGAATAATAACTACATTTACTTCATAAGGATATTATGAGAAATAAATGAGTTAATACGTGGAAAGCATTTAAAACAGAGCCTGAAAACTTCTAAAAGCTTATTATATATATGTTAGCTATTATTCCCACCTAATCTTTGCATTATGCCTTACAGTGTTACTTCTTGTCTTCCCAGTTCGACTGTGGGACCCTGCAGGGCTGTGATGGGGTGCGAATGGGGCTCCCTACATACTCCCTCGTACTCCCTCAGCGGCCAGCACAGCTCGAGGCTCAGTGCAGCCTGAATGCATTCCCCAGCAAGGAGGTGTTTTGTCAAAGAGCAAAATGAAGAACAATTATGGAGTGGACATTGTGAATGTGATGGTTTAGAACAACTGAAATTCTTTCCGGAAGCGTCATCATTTTATTTTAAAAAGGTTGGTCGCTCAAAACAATGCATGCTTTATTCTCAGTCTCCAGTGATCTGAAAGGCCTTATCCATGTGCTAGGTTCTGAAGTGTAAAGCAAGTGGCAGGGCCACCTCTACTCTACTGTCTGTGGCTGCCCGGGGACCATGTAGGGAAGTCAGAGGGAGGGTGTGGGTTCAGTTGGACAGTGGTGAGACTGTGTAGTGATGTCTGCCTGAGGAACAGAGGAAGTGAGGCGGCACCCATACAAGGAATTACTAACCCTCTACAGACCAAGACTTTCCAATATTCTCCACGTCATGGCACATACAGAAGAAGATATATCTGCATGACACTGAGGACAGACCACCAAAGCTGCCTGCAAGCAGTGGCCCTGTGGGCTGAGGGGATCAATATCGCAGCCCATCTGTGACCATGACGCAGTGGTTGGGAAGTTCTACCACAGACCCTCAGGAAATACCTATACATTAATGTGAGCAATTTACAATGGGGACAACCTACCATGAAGTTCAAAGGCAGAAAAGACCAGTTTTCTTAGTAGCACTAGTTAAGGGTAAAATCAACATAGTTATCTGGTGTCTACTAATGCACCTGGTAGTACCTCAGGCAATGAAGCTAGAAAGAGAAGTAAGGTGACGGCCTGCCTTCTAGACCCTCAGTTTTGTTTTCTAACCATTAGTTTTTTCCTTTTCCTTCTAGGGTACCAATAACATCCTTTGTTTGATCCAAAGGAACCACCTCAGCTCTCTGTGAGAAACCCCGGAGGCACTGGGCCTACGACCATTCCCTACTCCGCTCTGGTGGTATCCCACTTTCTCGGTCTTTCTAGCTCTCTGGTCATGCACTCCCAATGCCCCTCAGAGCTGTCTTCTACTCCTCTCCGTGAAATTTCAGGGTCCCTTAGGTTCTGTATGGGATTCTCTTCTTTTCCATGTCCTGTCCCCAGGTGCTCAGGCATTCCTAGGGCTTTAGTCACCATGCATGTGGTGGAAACTCCTAAGCCCCTACCTCCCGGTGCTGCACGCCGGCGCTACATATCTGCTTCCTGGACCCTTCCACTTGGATGTTCCAGAGACATCTAAAATGGAACATGTCTCAAACAAATTCATCTTCAATCCCATGTCTCTGCCTGTGTCCCCAATCCTGGGAAATGACATCAAAACCCACCCACTTGCATAAGCCAGACCACTAGGATCTGTCAACGGTAACTCCCCAATGTCTGGGAATCTCTATCCACTTCTCTCCATCCCACTCTCACTGCCCTATTTTCAGACCTGCATCAAGGGTGAGGTGGCTTCAGAGTGAGTTTCCTAAGATACAAATCTCACCATGTTGCTTTTCTACTTACAAACCCTTCAATGGCTCCCCGCTGTCTTTCCATTGATCTTAAAATATTTACTAACTCATTAGTAACAATCACAAACTCATCACTTGCTAAGACATTTTTACAAAAAATAACAATGTTTCCAAAACATGTTTTCTATGAGGGCTGATACATTCTTTAAGGACTTGAAAAAGAGTCCCTTCAGAAGAACGTCATTGTTTTCTCTTGTTGCAAATCTTTCAGTAGTCTGACTTAACAGAAGATAGCTGGATTCTCGTATTTGCTTTTGTATTCAGTAGGGACACAAACAATACAGTTAGTAAACAAAGAGTCTTCTCAAATAATTGTAGATACTCTTCTTTGATACTACTCAGCAAGTCCCCACTGCTTTTGGGGTACAGTTGGAATTTCTTACCATGGTTTGACAGCCTTCAACAACATGGGTTTGAACTGCGCAGACCATTCCAACGGTCTTTCTCCACCTTCACATTCTAGACTCCTGCCCGGGAGCCTGCCCTAATCCCCCAAATGTTCCTCTCCTGTGCTCAGCTCTCGTACTTTCCGAGGACGGCAAATGATACGTTACACTGCGTGTGTGTGTTGATTGGTGGGAATCTCATGCAGGCCACATGCTCCACGAGGACTGAGACTGTCTTGTCTGTGCTTGTAGATTCAGTCTCATCTGTGAGTACTTAAGGAATATTCGCTGAATGAATCAATGAATGGACACACACAAAGACAAGCATATTGCTGAGTTAAGATCTATGGGATTTTCTTTCACAAAGGCCTCCAGTTAGTTGTTACAGGGGACATTAGTAGGCTAATAAGGAAGGTTTGGATGGAAGGGATGGAAGGGGCTGAAATAAGGCACCTTAGAGAACAAAGCTCGTGGAGGATTCACTCTCTAAGGACAAGAGGCACACTGCTCCTGGGACACGGGAACCAGCAGTTACAAAGGATCATTGCGGGGAGACTGTGGGGCCTGCCAGGGAAGCCACATGCTACCTCCTCACAGAAGAGGACACTTGCGGGTCATCACACGGCTTCCAGGTGCTTTGTGGAAGCTGCAGCTTGCACCGGAAGTAGGAGCGTGCTTCCTTTGTTTCTCTTCTATGTGCAGCGCACTACACGGGGCCAGGTAAAGTGGGGGTGACACAGGAGGGACTAACTTCCCACAGTCCCAAAAGAGCTCAGCAGGGATGACAAAACAAAGGAGCAAGTGAAACCTAACAAGAGGTGATGAAGACACGGCCTGTGACTGTGGGCGCAGTGAGGCCACCTCAGCAGACTTACAGCTACTAACACGCGCCACTCCTGTGCGGGAAGACCAGAGGCTGCTGCCATCGGGGAAAGCTTCTTGGCAAAACTCGGAAAAAAGAAAAACAACGCTGCCCCCCCACCCCGCCCCAACACAAGCAAACTAGCAATCCACTCATCCCCTGGGTAAAAGAGGGGAGGGTCAATGGCGAGGCACCAAGTAAACGAACAGCGGGAGCGCCCGGAACCAGAGCGCAGGCCCGTCATGAAGGGCTACGCCCTTGCACCTGTCCCGTGTTAGTGTGTCTTTCTGGGCTGCCGGGCAGCAAGCAGTCCTAGCAGGTGCTGGGAGAAAATAATAAGCTAGAGGGAGACTCAATGAGCACTTGAACAAAATCCCGGGCTACTTTCACAGCTTTCGGTTTCACTTTTTCTTTGTGGTTTATGCTACCGACCAGTTTTGGGGGCTCAGATACTTCATTTCATACCATTCTTCTCAGCAAAACTGAGAGCACTTTCCACAGCAGTAAGATCAGGAGACAAAACACATCGTTTTGCTCTGTTTTGAAAGCCCCTGGCTTGGAAGGCAGAAGTTCCTGACAGTCCTGCTGCTCTCTGCCACATCTCTTCTTCCTTTCTTGCTCTGGTCAGCAGAGCTCCAGAGGCCACAGCCTCATTCCATTCCAGTCTCGGCTTGGGAGGACCAGGTCCAGGGATGCCGGCCTAGGGCCTGAGCTGGGGTGTCAGTGAGGGGAGGGGCACAGAAGGACTTGGAAAGTCTGCCATCAGGAGGCTTTGTGACAGCCTAGGATGCAGCCCAATGGCTAGGCTACCACTGCAAGGAGCACTGTAACTGGGATGCAAGCCAACGGACGTGCACCCCGAGTCTCATGTGCTCTATGTGGTGACATTTCTCTTGGGAGGCCCTAGGCTCCTACCATAGCCACTCTTACTTCTCCTTAGACATGGATACAATTTTAATGACAGTTTCTACTTGAGCTGCAAACTCAAGAGACGGGTTCTCCCTTGGCTGCAACAAAGCACGGTCCCCAGTAAATTCCCGCTGCGGGAGCCACAGTGCGGTGGGGGAAAAGGACTCTGGAAAAAGAGCAGCAGGATTCAGATTTAGCTTCGTTATTTGCCCTGGTGACAGACTCTGCTGCCCGCCCTTTGGGGCACGAGGATGAAGCGTGGTGCTGGGAACGCATGCTGAGCCACAGACAGAGGGCTCCTGTCTGTCACTGTTTTGCAAAGTTGGCTGACCGACCCCTCTCTTTGAATGGCGACCTTTTCCTCCAGGGGAAGTCAGGATCAAAGATGTCCCCAGCTTTTTGGGGTGGGGTGGTTTTGGTTCTGATGGAGCACGGGAATGCTCAATCTTCTCTGTGAAGAGGACATGGTGCTCAGGGGTGGTGTGAGGGAGACAACACACTCCCCCAGACCCAGCCTCAGGCTGGGGACATTTGATGGAGGAAGAGGACATTTCTTGTTCTAAAGCTTTTTTCCTTAGTTTTATTCACATGTTCGTGATGGCACAGGGTAAGGACTTCAGTGCAGCTTCCTTGAAAACAGGAATACAAGCATCTTTCAGTATGAAAATGACTGATTTCTGCATTCTGTCTTTTGTTTTCCCCCTTCTTTGCCTGCTAAAGTTCTGGTCATTTTTTTCCTCTTTAACTTCAGCTCTATACAAAAATTATTAAGCAAAAGTCAAAATCAGTTCTGGTGCTTGTTACCATAAGTGTTTCAATAGCACAGGTGAAACTCGTCATTAAAACTGAGATCGGGGCGCCTGGTGGTTTAGTTAAGTGTCTGACTCTTGATTTAGGTTCAGGTCATGATCTCAGGGCTGTGAGATCGAGCTCTGTGATGGGCTCTGTGCTGGGTGTGGAGCCTGCTTAGGATTCTCTGTCTCCCACTCCCTCTGCCTTCCCCTCCTCCCTCTCTAAAAAGAAATGAGACTGGGTATTACTCAAGGTTTCCCCTCTTTTTACATCTCCCCCTGCAGAGAGGCCAATCATTTTCAGGTCTTCAGTGTTCACATCTCACCCCTTTACTTGTCCTCCAACCAGCAGAGTGCCTGGGTGGGCGGTGATCTTCGCTTTTGATGTCAGGTTAGCATCCAGAGAGCTTGGTGACTCTTGGATCAACTCTCTCCTCTGTACATCAAACCCAGCCAAGTCTCAAGTACACTGAGTTTTCCTTTGAAGGGGGTGTGCCACTTTTTAAATCCAACAGCCTCTTGGATGACATCACTGCCACCAACACCGTCCCTGTCCAATATGCGCAGCCCTGCAGGTGACTGACATCACTGCCACCAACGCTGCCCCTCTTCAATCCATACCAGGTGAAACTTCCTTATAAGTCCTTTCACAGTGCCCCTGCCTCCACGGAAAATCTTACCGCGTCATACCTAGGTTACTGTCCTGTTTGAAGGTCCTCCAAAACCAGACCCATTCTAAATTATTTCTTCCTCTCCCCTGAATGTTCCTTCCACTCACTGTGTCCCTCATGACAGTGTCTGCTCAAAGTGTGCCTGTCCCTAAAATGCCATCCCCTGTTCCGACTGTCCTCCCAGTTAGTACAGGACCTGGCTCTTGTCTTGTATCTGTAATTGGCTTCTTGACAATCCAAATCGTTACTGCTTGCTCTCTCTCTCTCTGCTGCACTTCTAGAGAACTCAGTCAAGTTGCTGACTTCAGAGAACATTAACACCGACTCCAGGTTTCCCTATGTGTAAAATGGGAAGCTGGTCTCGACGATCCTTAAACTAGTTATGAGTTGACCCCTGCTGTTCAATATATTAAAGAATATCTTGAACCAAGCAGTTCTCTCTCAAAATCAGCCCAATGGCCACCAGCCAGAGCTGCTGTGGGAGGGATTCCTAGGCAGACACTGGTCTAGGGGACCTCCATTTTATATTCTCCTGAACTATTCCTCAGTGTTACTGCACTGATCAAGGACCTCTATGAGCTCCTTGAGCAACCACCCCTCCTAGAACTGCAGGGTGGACAGTCCCCCAGTGAGGAAGGCAGGTGCTGAGAAATGAAGTGCTGCGTGTGGCCACTCTCAGCCCAAGGCCCATGCTCTGAGCCACAGACCATGCCTGCTTCTCACAGTCCGCCCCCCTGCCCGGGAATCCAGGCTCAACATGCATGCATAAATCTCTATCACTTTAAAAAGAATGATTTTTCAAAATCTCGGTATCGCTAATCTGTATTATAATCTCAGACAAGAGTCATTACTCACCGCTCTGGAAATTCCTGGGCTCCTCCTGTGTTATTCACAAAACCACATCTGTTAACCACAGAATCAGGCTACAGCCTGGAGTGGGTTCCATGAAATTCAAGCTTTCACAAGATGATCAGAAGATTCTGCCTGAGAAACTCCTGGGTACCCCAATGATCTTTCCTGCACTAGAATCATTTTCTGGTTTTGAAAACCCATAGGGATGGCTTTTTGGAGGGAGAAAAATTTGTAAAATGATTATGAGGATGATTTTTCTAAAATACTCCTGTTTAACATTATGTCTACTTTCAGGCACATCTCTAAATTCATTTGTGGTTTTAAAAAGTGATTAATAAGGGGCGCCTGGGTGGCACAGCGGTTAAGCGTCTGCCTTCGGCTCAGGGCGTGATCCCGGCGTTATGGGATCGAGCCCCACGTCAGGCTCCTCCGCTATGAGCCTGCTTCTTCCTCTCCCACTCCCCCTGCTTGTGTTCCCTCTCTCGCTGGCTGTCTCTGTCGAATAAATAAATAAAATCTTTAAAAAAAAAGTGATTAATAAGAGATAAGTTATGAAAAGGACTAGGATTGCTTATAACTTCTATCTCTCCAAAATACTGAGTACGTCATCGTGAGATCGTACCACACTCTTCTTTCTCATGAAGACACCAAGGCAGAATGGAAAATAGAAATGATTTTCTCGAGGTCACTTAATGAGTCAGTCTTGGAAAGGGATTAGAATTTAAATTGATCCTATCTTTCTCTTCCAAATTTTTGTCAAAAAGGTCAGTCTGATCAACTAGAAGAGCACTAGAACCATAACGGCTTCTGTAAGGAGGTACAGATCGAGATAAACAGCTTAGCTTTAATTTCACTTGAAAATAGAGTTCTTGCACCTAATTTTCATTTAATTTGCAGATTTTTATCAACTAAGCACTAGTAACTTATTCCGCACCTGATACTATACACTTCACACTCATAAAAGAAAAAGTCATAAAAGAACTAGCTCTAACTGATTAGAGATTGCTTTGTTGACAAGGCAGCAACAGCAACTGGGTGAGAATGATTTTTAAATCAAACTGCACCAAAAAGTGAAAGACCAAAGCTAAAAAGGAAAAGTGCTGAGAAGTGTGCTGAATGCCACGTGCCATCTTTAAGGCTGCCTGGGTTCATCCAGGCTGAGAACTTGCCCCTCTGGATTCACAGTGGGCTCCTTTGCTGCATGCACGTGCACACACACACACACACACACACAGACACACACGTGAAGGTACAGGTATCTAGTTTGCAGGGCTCCAGTCAGAATGTACTTCCTGCACAAACTATTTCTTAGTCCCCAGTGGATAGGCTGGGCGCGTCTCCTAGAAAAGTACTCATGACATTTTAATGTAATTGTCTTGTTCTACTCTCAGCTCAGGGAGAGGAAGGATCATGCTATGCTGTCTTGTTCACTGTGATGCTCCCCAGAGCTTGGCTGGACATTAAATATATTTTGTGGAAAGTGTTAATGGAAATTGTAGTGCTGGTGAGACCAAAAGGTAAGTTAAGAAGCTTATCAGAGGCCTAGCCAGGTGAAGGGGCAATGACAGAAACTCATTCGATGGGATAGCACATGCTAGCACAAAGGTCTACTAGGTGGGTCCTGCTGTTTAAACACATCAAGGAATAATGATGCATACTGCAACATGGATAAGTGGGCCACAAAGGACCAGACAGTGTATGCTTCCATTATAAGAACAGTCCAGAACAGGCAAATCTAGAGAGAACACATTAGCGACTGCCTAGGGCTAGGGGTATGGGGAGATTGAGGAGTGAGCGCTGCAGGGCGCAGTTTCTTTTTGGGGTAATAAAAATGGTCTGAAATTGAATGTGCTGATGGTTGTACAACTCTGTCCATATATTAAAAATCACTGAATACTTGTATACTTTAAAGAGATAAATTGTAAGGTATGTGAATTCTATCTTAATAAAGTTATTAAAAAACTTAAAAACATGGAGAACTTGAGAGCACTTTTAATAAACTAAAAATATTTTATTAAATTCAAAATACTTGATTAATGATAGGAACACTCATGATTTGCAAGGCAGATATGACTCATAATAATGTATATGTTAGGTGTTACCTGACAACTGTTGCTGGGGTAGATAGAGAAACAATTTTCACAGCCACAAAGTGTAACTAAGAGGGTGAGAGAATACAGCTAGCTCAGTTCAACTGAACACTGCAAAAATAACTGAAATGCACCTATGAATAATGGTGAGCTGCTGTGGGCAGCAACATCTTCTTTCCTTGTGGGCCAAACAGATGGCTTATTACTGAAAACAGAGGTGATAATCACCCAGGAAGCACTGGGAAGCCCAAAGAAGTGAAGAGGCAATCAAGAAATTAGCCCCAACAGCCTCCATCGCGTTCCTGACAAAACTCCCACTTGGCTTACACCGAGCATGGTGCCTCCACAATGGGCTTCACCTAAACTTTGCTTCCAAGGGAAATGGAGATTTTTCCAGAAGTACCCTCTGGAAAGTTCAATCACCAAGTCTGCATTGTGGCATATAATGGCATTAACATCATCCGCCAACAAAGAAAATGGCGGACACACAACTAACAGATGATTGGAACCCAGAGAGAATTAAGACTTCTTGGTAAAGCTTCGCTTAGAAAGCTGCTGGCTACATAATCTTCTAGAGCAGCGGGCTGGCAAAGTTCTTTTTATCAAAGGTCAGACAGTGAATGTTTGAGGCGCTGAAGACCAAGAGGCAAAACTGAAGATCCTCTGTAGGTACTCACAGAACCACCAGAAATGCAAAACCGTTCCGAGCTTTGGGTTTGGCCCACAGGCACAGCCTACTGACCCTTCTTCTAAAGGTTACAAGTTTTTAAGAGGAGTAACTATCAGGTCAGCTCCTATATCAGAACCCCCTCTCAAACATCCCGAGAACCAGAACACTGATGTGCAATGAGATCATAACTAATACCTGACAGGTTATTCTGGTGTATAAAGTAATTCTGCATAAATTCTTTTATCCTCATGACAACACTATTAGGTAGATTGTGTACAGATCTCCTGTCAGCCCAGGGTTGATCCCTTAACTGCAAATTCCTTGCTCCTTCATTTACATTCTGCTGCTTTTCTATTGTGAGCACCTGGCTTTCTTCCACCATGACTGGCAGAGAGACCCCTACAAGCCGAGAAGCTGTGGAGATGCACGCAGCAACCCCATTCAAATGTTCATGACTGTGGGGAATTTCAGTGGCCGCCCTGGAGGTTTGAACGCACAGACACTCTGCAACGCTTGACTGTGGCCATTTACTGTCATTCCGTGAAGGAGTGCTGTCTCGCCACCACAAATATCCTGAAAACACGGAATCCCCATCACCTCCCCCACTGGTCCTCTTCCTCCAGGGTCACCTTTTCCACTCATCACTCAGATTACCGCCAAAATAATCCTTCTTAAAAACAAACCTAACCTGCTCTCCTGCTTACAAGGCCTGACTCGTGACAGCTTGCAGAACAAAAGGAAAAACAACTCTTCATGTGGCTGAAGACCGGCTCTGTCCGGGCCTCTGCACTCTCCCCGGCCCCTTCCTCTGGGAAACCTGAGCTCAGGCAAAGGCAATTACTTGTCGCTCCCACAGCTGTTTTGAGCCCCTCTGCGTTTTCTCCCAAGGCTCCCTAGGCCTGAAACACCTACCTGAATGCTGGCATCTTCAAGGTCCCCCTCAGCCACAGAGGGGGATTAGGACTCTGGTTTTGCTGCACATGAACTCCAGCAGGGACCCAGCACCTGCTACTGACTCGTCTCTCCTCCCCTAGTGGGCTGCAAATCTCTTGAGGGCCAGAGCAGTGTCCTTGGTCCCTCAATAGGACCAAAAGAGACAAAAATAAGTAAAACACACAGCTCCTGGCCTTCAAGAGCTCACATACTATTCGATGAATGAATAAAGCACAAACCTGTGAAAAGTTATGTAATGGCCCCGAGTGGAAAAATGGTGTGCAGCTGCAAGTACCCAGATGACTGAGCTGGGCCCAGCCATGCAGCCAGCGACTCTGTTGGGGGAGAGGCGCGGAGCCATCGCGCAGCTAACGCCCTGCCCCACATGAATGCCCGGAGGAGTGGGAGGGCCACGGGCATGCAGGGCGAGGAGAACCAGAAGGAAGGACTGGGGCCTTACCCTGCGGTAAACTCAGTGATCGTCACTATGAGTCCTTGAGACAATCGTCCAGGGGCTTTTTGGCAGTAAGTCCCAAGGCCGTGTCCAGAAAGATCACATTACAGTGCCTGATGAACCTCAGGACGCTGCACGCTGACCCTGTCGGTGCTCTGATCTCGAGCTAGAGGAAGCAAGGTCTACAGTCGTCCCACTGTTCACGGTCCTTCAGAGCCATGGAATCTGTATACACCGCGGAGCTTCTAAAAATGTCTGCGGGAGTACAGCCTCACGGTTAACTCTAAGGAACGTAGCGGGTCCTGGAATGGCGCCAGTTGCTCAGAACAGAAGTGATGCGTGTGTCCCCGCTTACAGTCCACGTGCAGCTCCTCCATGTGGCATCCCCACAGAGACCCCTTGCAAAAGTGAACTGATTCTTGCTGAGTCTAGTGGTCTTTTCCTCCTTAAGATCTCTGCTTGGCTTTTAATTTGGGGGGGGGTGGGACCTGAATCTGAACACCCACTCTCCCTCAAACATTCTGTTCTCCCTGGCTGCTGAACTTTACGGTTTTCTCCTTACCTCCCTGGAACTGCTTCCTTCCTCCTCTTTGTGCTCTGGAAACGTGGGTCTCAGGGCATTTTTAATGGTTTGCTTCATACTTGTCCTCCCAGAGGAGGTATTTGTAATGGTCACCCAGGCCTGACTATTCACCTGTATTCAGATGGCCTCAGTACATTAGTTCTGTAAATATTTATTGTTCATATATTTAATCATTAATTCCCCAAATATGTGAGTTCCTATCCTGTGCCAAGCATTATTCACATACTGGAGATACAAAGAAAAAAGTCTCCACCCACCCCGATTCACACTACTGGTGGAGACAGGGAAGTAAATCGGGGTGAGGCGCCTGATCGTGGTGAGCACCGTGAAAGAGACCCCAGGGGCTGTGGGAGTACGGAGAGGATCAAGGCGGCCGGGAGGCTGCAACAGGCTTCCCAGAGGAGGCGATATTTGAAAGGAACACTGAAGAGTGAACAGGAATTAGGCAAGCAAACCCTATGTGTGCTGGGGGTGGGGAAGTCTGTTGCAGGCAGAGCACGGGGCAGAAGCGAGGGCAAGAGGTGAGAAACACTGGGGCGCTGATACACTCCAACTAGCTGAGCGAGCTTAGCCGAAGGCTGCGCGTGGGGCCGGGCGAAGACACATGGCTGAGACGCAGGAAGGGCTCCGGGTAATGAGTGTTAACTACCTTGAAAGCCACGAAGGGCTTCTGAAGAAGTGTGGTGGAGTGAAACAGTCAGATTTGTGCCGTCAAAGAGATCACTCTGGGGGATGACTCGTGGGGCCGGGAGGGGAGACAGAGTTGTGGCATTACTCCAGGCGCTAAGTGATGATCAGCTAAGGCAGTGGGACGGGGACAGGGGATGGCAGCGATGGTGGCTTTCTACTCGCCAGGTAAAGCCAAGACGTTCTGGCTTGGCTCTTTGGGCAGGTGATGGTGCTCTTCATTCAGGGAGGGAGTGAGGAGAAGAAGCCAGTTTAGCAAAGAAATGGAAGACTTCATGTGCCCATAGAGCGTGCAGGTGCAGATGTCCGGTAGGCGGGGGATGTTTGGGTCTGGAGCCCAGGAGAGAGGGAGTCCAGTCCGTAATCCAGATCTGGCTGCTGGAGCTGACGGTGGGGTGAACGGCAGGGACTGGGGGTCACCTGCTAGGATGACACAGCCTTGAGAAACAACAGGGAGCGAGTGGAGAGGTGCTCAATAAGGACAATGCCCTGATCCTGGCCACAGCGCTCACGCAGCTGAGAGCTGGATTTAAAGATCATCTATCTGACTCCTCCTCCCTGCTCTCTCCTTTTGCCCTTCCACTGTACACACTGCAATGTGACAGATTTTTCTAGAACACTGTCCTGCCTTTACTACCAGCTAAATCACATTTCACAGCCTCCTATGTCAAAACCCAAATGTGCTGTCAGGTTTAAACACTCCTCCCTCTATTACAGGTTCAGCACAATTTCCCCGGCTCTCACTTGCACCCGGCCCTGCTTCAGCTGGGGCGGGGCGGGGGTGTGTGTGGAATCCTCCTCAAGGTCTTCCTTTCCGGGCCTCTTTATCACCTCGAGGCCTGCACCACTCCTGCTGGTCCTCTGCTTGGGGATAATCTGCCTCATCTCAGCCCACCCAATCCTGCCTGTCCTCCTAGGCCCTGAAACCACACAGTATCAGGCCACACTGACAGCGCTCTTCTTGGCTATCTTATGCCCTGGGTGCTCATGCCAACGTTTCGTTGTTCCAGGATGTTATCTAATTCAAGTATATCTGCCCGAGCTCCCTGAAGTTGACTGCAGCATCATTAGGAGAAAAGACATGTTTTTCACTTCTCTTGTGCCCAAAGAGTACCCACCAGCCTCGTTCAGAGAGTGTCAAATAACAACCGACTGTGACCCCAGAGCCAAGTGAGGACCACAGGTGAGTGGGTGACAGAGCGCACTAAGCTGCTGCCAGGTGGGGAGGTGAACTATGACAGCACAAGGCAAAAGAAATATAAAGGAATACAATGAAACAAGACTTGAGCACTATATTGGAATGCTTATCTACCAGAAACATCTACTGCAGAAGAGGGAGACAGAATGACTCAGCCAACTGACATCAGCCAGCCTCTATCACCAGCCACCCCAGTGCTGGCACAGCAACAGAGTGGCCATGATGGCAGGGATGGAGGCTCTGCATGGGCCCCACTCTTTGGGCTGGACTAGCTACTGACAGTAACAGGGACCAATGCTGAGCCCTCACACACCACCATCCCTCAAAGAGAAGCAACAGTCAGCGCAAGACAGACTATGCCGCACCCTTTTCACTCTGGAAGGGACAGTGTTAGGAACTGAAAGCTGCCCACCCCCAAATTCACAGGTTGAAGTCCCTACCCCCAATGTGACTAGCTTTGGAGATGGGGCCTTTAAGGAGGTAATTAAGGTTAAACGAGATCATAAGGGTGGGACCCTAATCCAAGAAGCCTGGTGTCCTTATAAGAAGAGACACCAAGAGCACGCACACTCTGGGAAAGGGCCGTGTGAGGACAGAATGAGAAGGGTGTCATCTGCAAGCCAGGGAGAGTCCTCTCCAAAAACCAACCCTGCTGGCACCTTGATCTTGGACTTCTAGTCTCCAGGACAGTAAGAAAAGAATTTCCTGTTGTTCAGACCACCTAGTCTGATACTCTGCTGTGGCAGCCTGAGCTGACTACAAGGGCAGCAGTTCACCTTCACTGGAACTGACATACCTTCTGGTTCTAGGTCTGCTGCCTCTTCTGTCAGCCAGCACCACCATCTGTGGGTTTACAGAAGTTTGGTCTACTGACCAGGGTTCCAGCTAACATCCCATCAGATCACGAGGTCACTTACAACAGTGCACAGGGATGCACCGACCCTCTCACCTATCACACAACCCAGGGGCTGCCCGCTCGCCAGACCAATGAGACAGCCAGATGAATGAGCAAGAGAAATGCCAGTTTGGAGTGGATCCCCCGCAAGGATGGCACTGTGGCTCCAGCATGCAGTACAAACCCTAAATCAACAACCATTATCTGGGAGCTGTGTCCCCAGCAGGGAGAACACAAAGGTCTTGGAAATAAGAGGTAGGAGGGGAAGTGGCCCTAATGACCCTCTCACCCAGTGATCCACTTGGGAATCTGGGCTTCCTGTCCCTGAAACTAGAGTCCATGGGTTTAGAGAGCTCGCCTCTGAGGAGGGTAACACTTCCCTTGGGGACAAAGTA
The DNA here is from genome assembly GCF_002007445.2 of Ailuropoda melanoleuca. NCBI lineage: Eukaryota > Metazoa > Chordata > Mammalia > Carnivora > Ursidae > Ailuropoda > Ailuropoda melanoleuca. The sequence continues at coordinate 129,463,560 of NC_048224.1, read as the reverse complement.
AGAAGGCCATTACATTTTAAGTTACAACTGTTGCCCAGTCATTTTGGGGTCTCGTGCCAAAAGAGCAGCAGGCCAGGAAAGAAATTGTTATCATGGCAGGATTAAGTAGCCGTAATCCTCAGGAAAAGGTACAGCTAGGGGGACAAAAAGTAGGAGGGAAAAACATGTGTGGCACTAGGGCATCTCCTGGTACTCACAAGCCCCGGGTTTTACAGTAAATGGACAAGGGCAGCAGACAGCCTGAGAGGCACGGTGACTGGGGGGCTCAGACCTCACAGGGATGAGGCTCTGTGTCACTTCACCACATGTGTCTTCCAGCCAATGGTGGAATGGAAAGTAGAAGAGGGAGATGACCAGTGTGGCCTGGAGACCAGCTTGAGCAGAAGGGGATCAAGTATGTCCTGCTAACCTTCCTCTTAGAGGTTTCTCCTGGGAAAAGAGTGTCACCGGAGTCTTGGAGGAGTTGCTCCAAGAACTTACATAACCAAGAAGATGCAAGCGGCATGAGGGCTGCTTTGGCCTGCTGCCCAGATCTTCAAACTCCCCAGGACTAAAGTGCTCCATCTTCCTGCTGAGGGGGGCTGCTGGAAGCTGACTGTTCTCCAAGGACACCCCCTCTGTGGATGGGGTGCATCTAAGGACAGTCAGCCAGTCGGCCCGAGAACGGCAATCTGCACCCAATGACTGGCTGGTGGAGTTTCAAGTTTCCGCCCTTGGCCAAAAGTGGTGCAATCTGGAAGGGCTCTCCTCAGCTCCACAGCTGTCAGACTGGCTCAGACCCTCTTCATAACTGTTGTTCAGCCTCCCTGTGTCCTTCACCTCCACTCCCCTGCGAGATGCTGATCCCGACAGTGTTCCCTGAGAAATTTCATGCATGCGAACGTGCCTGCGGATGCCAAGCTGAGTGATACAACTTCTCTGCCTTGCTCACAAGCATGCAATCCACAGCTATCTAATGGGGAGTCCCACGTATTCCGAAGGCACCTCAGTCAATATTTTCCTCCCAGATCTGCTCTTTTGATACTGGTGAAATGGTGCTGTCATCAATCTATCCCATTATCTAAGCCAGAAAGCTCAGCATCATACCCTATTTCTTTCTCTCCCTCATAGCTCTGCCCATTCTACCTGGAAAATATTTATACTCACCACAACTTTACTGTTTGGACACTGGTCATTCTGAGTTCTTATACTTTTCATTCTTCCTTCTCCTTCCTTGAAGAATTCAGCTCCTCCTCTTGCTACATACAAGGCTTCGTCTATAGCTTATGTTCATCTTGGATGTAATTCTCTTAAAGAACTCACTTAGCACCTAGTCAACCCTATAAAGTTAACTCCATGATCTACACCTCTAGTTCTGACCTGAGAGAGAGGTCTGTCCTCCACATTCACTATATTCACAGGTATCTTAGTTGTACGTTCCAGAGTCATCTCAAGTTCAAATACATCTGTAGGGAACAACCTATGCTTCTGTCACCTGTAGACTCAGCCATTAATAAGGGACCCCTTCTTCCACTGCAGATAGAAACTGTGAGACCCACATCTCCAGTGGGACACCTGGGATGCCACACCTGATTTCACTTCTCCAGACCACCGTGAGGCCTACAGACCTAATCCTCACACCCAGTGAAGGCAGGAGATGGGGAGATGGCACGAGAGAACAGTTTCGTCTCACATACCGCAGAGGGTAGAGAAGATAAAGAAATGAAAAGCCCAGTGTGCTGGACCGTGTAGTGCCAGAGCAGGGTCAGGCAGAAGGTTCTGGCTGACATACAGTGACCTTGAAAGACAAGTGTGCTATTGGAGTGTTTGAATACAGCAGTTTTTATAGATAAATGTACAATATTTCCTGATATTGATGACAAGGCTAAGAAAACAGCATTTGATTCACTGGCTATTCCCCTGAAACTTTCTTACCTTCTTATTTTCTCCATTTCAACCAAGGAAAATCGAGAAGTTTTACATCTGCTCTTCACTCCAGAGCACATGATAATAAGCATTTTAACAGGAAGACACTGTGGCTTTTACAAGATTATAAGAACAGATAAATATCACATCTTGTTAACTAGGTTGGTGTTTCTCTAAGAAATAATGTTTATCTAATAGAAGTAGAACAAGAATGTCCAGTTTGACCAGTCTTTCAGTGGCAAATTTTTTTTACTTTAAAAAAAAAACGAAGAAAAGCCACTATCAGAGACCTACATCCTATCTGGAAACGTCAAATTATCCACACTGCAATGCACAGGAGTAAAACGCACTCTCGGCCACACGGACAGCCATGGTGGCCAAGTGTGCTGAGGCCATGAGTGTTTCTGCATTTTGAATTACTATTCTGTTGCTTACCTGCTGTCTCTGTCGTCTCACTTGTGCAAACTGAGAGAGCATCAGCTGCCGGTCAAGCAGCTCCATCCTTTGCTGTCTCTGGATGTCGACTGTGGCCCCCATCCCAATCCTGGCTTCGGCGGTGGGTTCTGGAGACGAGAAGATGGGCTCAAGTGTCCAAGAAAAGAACTTTGCCATCCATATGGGAACGCAGAGCACCTGGTGAAGTCGGAACAGTTTGCTGTTGTAGCAGATGCCTGATGCCTGCAAGAAGAAGTCCAACGGGACTGTTTCACCGTAACCACGTTCAAGAACATGTTAACGCAGAAATCAAGAACCACAAAATACTTTAGATGGCATTTTCCTTAATTTTAGCAATGCTGGGTGAAAACCCAAACTCCTACCAAGATGCACGGTACTAAGCAGTACAAAGCAACAAAAATTTCATTTACTCAGTAAACAAATTTGTTTTTATAAAGCTAGAAGAGACAGCAAAATTCTAACCACTTCGCACTCAAAGAACTGGCAAAATATTTAAAAAACAATATTTTCTTTAACAAAAAAAAGCCATACAAGATCTGATTATAAAAACACTTTCACGCTGTACTAACTCTGTGGTTACTTATTGGCAGATGGCCATCAGCAAGAGATACTGGCAGAAAACAACTTTAATGGCCAATAATGCAATCCAGCTATATAATAAATTTATCAGAAAATAAAGACAGTCTATAATTTAGTGTTCTAATACATTTTTCAAGTATTGATTTTTCTAGTTTTAAAATCCTTGCCAACAGTAATTTACAATTCTATTCACAAACACACATATTTTTCATCTTTAAGGTAATTTATATGGTAACAGATATCTAAAGACTGGTTTTCTAGGTTAAAATGAGTATGGCTATTCCTTTGTAAAAAAAAAAAATCTTTAATTTTGTGAATTTGATTCTTTGGATAAATTATTCATACCAAATTAGAACATATTTGACAATGTGCTAACAGGAGAAAAGTACACTTTAATGTTTTAATAAAATTTAAATCAATTAATTAGGTAAGAATTTGTTGAGCACCCAGTATACCCCAAGCACTGTTGCAGACAGCTAAAGGACAGTGGAAGACAGGATCAACAAGGCCCTACTCTTGTAGAGGTAACAGTGGTCAGTTTGGAGAATACGGAGTGAATGAGCAAACACATAAAACAATTCCAGGTAAGCTCTGGGAAGGAAACAAAATAAAGTGGCCTGGAACAGGGACCGTTTGTAGGTCAGGAGTCAGGGAAGCTTTGGAGGAAGTGACATTTGAGCAAAGCTCCTCAGGATCATGGGACGCCAGCGATTTGAAGACTTGGGAAGAACATTTCAGGCAGTGCAAACAGCAAATGAGATGCAGCGGTGGGCCCGGGAGCATCTAGTAGAGATCTTAGTGGGATACCCAGTGGGCAGACATAGAGAACTGCAACTCTAGGGAAAACTTAGCAGAGGTAAGGATCTGGGGGCCAGAGGCACTGATGGCAGTGAAAGCAATGGGACTAGATAACAGCAAGGGCGCAGGATGAACAACAGAAGGGAGAAGAGAACTTACGATTCAACCCAGCAATATTCTGTGTGTGGACGGATTGGGAGAAGCCAGTGAAGTCATCTGGCAGCGCTGCCAGGGACAGGAGGAAAAGGCTTAGCATCAGCGAAGAGCACAGAACAGTGTCTCAGGCTGGGAACAGCCAATGTGAACCATGCAGCTCTGTGTTCAACCAGGCCAGAGAGGAAAATGACCACCAGATCTGTCAACATGGAGGCCTCTGATGACCTTATGAGAACAGTTTCGGTGCAGTGGCAGGAGCGAAAGACAGACTGGAGCAGAGGAAAGAGTGAATGTAGAGGAGTTCTGGCTTCAAATCATTTCTATGCCACTTCTCTCAAAAACGGAACAGAAGAACAAAGAAAATGAAAAGAGAAACAAATTCCACATTCAATGAAACTAGAAAGCATCTGTAATCCTGAACCACACTAACAAAATGGAAAACACGCTGAGTAATTAGAAATTACTTGGCGCAGGGGAAGAAAGGTAAATCCAAGTGCTGGCAAGGTCCCCAAGAGCTCAGACAGGCTCAGGGATTAGGCACCAGGGTCTGTGGAAGGCAGGAGTGATGTGGAACACTAGTTACCTCCGTAGGAAGCAACCCCAATTCCTGCCCACGCCCAGCGTAGCCCATACCCACCGTCTCCCCTCCACAGGGAGACGGTAAAGCTCTGCAGGGTGTGAATCAAAGACACCCCTGAAATGTCCTTCCAGGTGAGGCCTGGGGCTCTGCCGGTGAGATTCCACGCAGAGAAAAGAGGTCCTCAGTGTAGGTCTCATAGAGCTTCCAGAAGAAGACAAAGGAGGGATTATGGAGACAACGGGACTGTATTTCAAGAGATAAGAGTTTTCCAGAATTAATAAAGAATACAAATCCCAGACTGAAAATGCAAGAGTCCCAAGAAGGATAACAAAATGAAGTTTAGGGGCGCCTGGGTGGCGCAGTGGTTAAGCGTCTGCCTTCAGCTCAGGGCGTGATTCCAGCGTTCTGGGTTCGAGCCCCACATCGGGCTCCTCCACTAAGAGCCTGCTTCTTCCTCTCCCATTCCCCCTGCTTGTGTTCCCTCTCTCGCTGGCTGTCTCTCTCTGTCAAATAAATAAATAAATAATCTTTTTTTTAAAAAAAATGAAGTTTTATATCTAGATGCACTGTAGTGAAACAAAGAAAGAAGCCCTTAAAAGTTACCAGAGATAAAACAGACCTCCTAGAAAAGAAAAGCAATTAAATATCTGCAGAAGAGCAAACTTTTAAAAAGAAAATTTTAAAACTATAAAAAAAAGCACATTAAAAAAAAATCCTAGTAATAAAGGCATCACATCCATGAATGGGAAGATGCGAAACTATTAATTTACAAATTTTCGCCAAATTAAGATACAAATTCAATATAATTCAAAATAAAATCTTAACAGCTTTTTTTTGTTGTTGTTGGAACTTAAATGGCAACTCTGAAATGCATTTGGAATATTTAAAGTTTAAGTTTTAAAAACATAATGTTGGGAGAAAGAAGCCAGACCAAAAATGCATACATTGTATGATTCCATTTTTGTAAGTGGATTGATCTGATCTATCTATCTATCTATCTATCTATCTATCTATCTATCATCTAAATCAAGTGGGAAAACGGAGCGAAGCATGAGGGTGACGACAGTCTGTCCTGGGAGAGTAGTCGGGGAGGGAGGGGCGCGAAGAGGCTGGCAGTACTCTGCCCTGCGTGGCGTTTTATGGGTGTGTTCACTTTATGGTGACTTGTTTGGTTTCATGACATTTATAGCTTATGAAAACTTGGGTGTGCTATATATATATATATATAATAAAAAAATTTTAAATAAAAAAATAAAGGATCCAGAATAGCCGAAGTAATTTTAAAGTAACATCATAAGGCTTATCAGATTTCAGGATATGATATAAAGTTTGAGTAATTAAAATAGTGTGGTCTTTATGTAGAGCTACTCAAATCGACCTGAAGAACAAGCGCATAGGAAGAGGCTCTGGAGGACGAGGGCACATGGTGCACAGCGGAAATGGTAAATCAGAGGGAGCTCTGCGTCAGAATAAAGACAGAACACAACCCCCTCTTCCCAACACCATGTGTAATCTCCCAACAGATTAAGGAAATAAATAATTCACTGAACTTGAAATCTTTCTGCACAAAATACAGAAGGCACATCTTTTTGACACTGAGCTGGGAAGGATTTTTAAATAAGGACCAGAAAGCACAAACTTTAAAAGAAAACATACATTTACTTTACAATTTAAAAGCTACCAAGTATGCCAAAAATTACTGTAAGTGAAGTCAAAGGACAAGTAAGAGCCTAGAGAAGGTCCTTAGAATTCTTGCAGTCAACAAAGGTAGTATTCAAAATACATAAGGAAACTATAAATTTATCACAGAAAGACAAGCAACCCAACTTAAAACGCAGGTAAAAAGGCAATTTCAGAAGAGGAAATTCAAAAGGACAACAAACACATGAAAAGGTGTTTATTTTCACTTGTTTTTAGGGAAATGCAATACTAAATATAGTAATTAAAAAAATGGAAAAATGTGGGATCAAGTTTTGGTAAGGATGAGAACGGAGAACCCTCACAGTCCTGAGGGAAAGTAAAGTGGTACAAGCTCTCAGGAGAGAGCCATTCGACAATACCTAAGCAGAGCTGAAGCCATGCTTTTGGGAATATTCAACTGCAGTGCTGTATGTAACAGCTAGGAAATGGAAACAAAGTGTCCCCAGGACAGTAATGGCTAAGGGCTGGCTCATTCATCCAAGGGAACACTAAACAGCCGCTAAAATTACCTTGGTATACATGTGTTAAGGTATTTTTAAATGTATCATACACTATATCCATCTTTTTACAAGATTCTCAAACATAAGAGAATAGCATATACTATTTATGGGCAGAAACTTATGTAGTAAGTACAGAACCATGGAGCATGGTTTTTTTCTACAGCAAGATAGGGGAAACAAAAAAAGCACTATCTCTGTGTGTGTATAATTTTTTTTTAACAAAGAAAGAGAAAGGAAGTAATTATGGCAAAAACATATAATGGATTGGAGGCAAGGAATTAGACATTTCTTTTCTAAAGATCTGGGTAGGAAGGAAAACAGAAAATGGGGCTGTATTGTATTGGTTTTGCTTAAGACAGAATGTTGTTATACACGAAAATAATTGATCAAAATAGAACCGTGAAATTTGAATTAAGTAAAAAATTTAAAATTTTTGGTTTTTAGTTTCAAAGTCTCAACCATGATTGTGAACTTGTCCACTTCTCCCTTTAGTTCCCTTTTAACTTCTTGTATGTAGTCAGAAACTGTTATTAGGCACGCACACACTTATAATTGACCCTTTCATCATAACAGAGTATTCCTCTTTGTTTTAGGATTACTCATACAGAAATCTATTTTGTCTGATATTAATGTGGCCATTTCAGCTTTCTGTTTCTATGATGTTTCTTTATTTTTTGCCTTTCAACTTTTTGTGTGTGTCTGTGTTTAAAGTGTGTTTATAGACAGCATATAGCAGTTTCTTGCTTTTAATTCCACATTGACAATCTCCACCTTTTGATTAGAGTGTTTAACTCTTCAGACTTAATGGGCTTACTTTTTCATAGGTGGATTTTGCTATTTGGTTTCCATTTCTCTCATCAGTTTTTTTATTCTTTGTTCCTCCTTTCCTATTTTCTTTTGGGTCAAGCCACTAGTTTTAGTATTTCATTTTAATTTGTTTACTGGGTTTTGTTTTGTTTTTAGCAATACCTCACTGCATTTTTTTCATGTGTTTGCTCTAGGGATTACAATATTCATCTTTAACTTACCACATGTGCTTAGAGTTAATACTGAATTATTTCAAGTAAATTATAGGAAACTTGCAAGAATACAGTCCCACTTAACATCACCCCGATCTAATGCTACTTTATATATTACACCGATATACTTATAAACCTAGCAATATGGTGTTATTTTTGCTTTATGTAATCATATGTCTTTTAAAGAATTAGGAAAAAATAATGAAAATGCATATTTGTTGCCTCCACTTAGGGAGTTCACAGTTTAGCAGGGGTTCTTAATTTGGAGGGTGGGGGAGTAGGTCATAGGTTCATTCAAGGAATTGATGAAAGCTAAAGATTTTCACACTTCTGCCTATGTCTACTCCTGTCCCAATGTCATGTATACACTCACCAAAATCATGTATTCAGTTTTAGTAGGGCCAACCTGTGAACAATTAGGATAATTTATAACCCCAGTAATAAACAAATATACTACTGCAAATTCTGGAAGGGATAAAATAGGACTTTTGTGCTCATTTGCTTGAATTTCATCCTAAGGGTTTGATTCCTATTTGAGTGTATGCTTTGGAAGAGGAAGAACTGTGGTTGGTTTGATGGGTTTGACTTCTGCATCTGGAACAGTGCCTGGTACAGAGTAAGGACCCATTAAGTCTTTGCTGGGAAGATGGCAATGAATAAATGTTCTAAAAAAAAAAGACATTATTTTAGATTCTTTTAAGGGAAACTGGGAAGTTGCCAACAGACACATTTTTGGTGGTAGGTTTATACTTTCCTGTATGACACAAAGGTAGAGTTTACCTGTCTATGCCTCTGGTACACCAGCATGACCTCAAGTTGTCAACTAACTAAAGTGCTATTCATAAATGTTAGGTATTCATAAAGGATTGAAATATGAAGAGCTTAAACAGTTTAGTCCTATAAATATTTGATAATCGTCACCTTATTCTATGACAAGATGGGATAACAATGATTGCATTAAATTCTCCGAGTTATACACCTCATATACCACCAAGAGCTTTGAGAGAGTATCTCTTATTATTATGCTACCTTACATTTACACACTACTTTTAACTTTAATTTTCATTATCTCAGAAACCTTTCATGTACTGGGACTCCTGAATGAGAGTTTTCTCAAAACCCGAAGTTCGTGAAAAAAGAGGCTTTAAAAATAGACCATATGCTCAGATTTGTATGTCAAGAGGCCAGGGGAAACACTAAGGGAGGGCCTCCGGTTGGCCCTGAAGCGGGAAGCCCAAGGTCAAGCTGACAGGCCCAATTACAAGGGACAAAGCAGTAGCACTGGTCTTGGGAAGGCCAGGAGTGAGATCCAGGATGACCAGATACAGTGAAACAGAACAAGGGGCATGTGTCTGAGGAGGCCAGCTAGAGCCAGGATCAGAGCGTTCAAGTGGCAGGAATCAGGAATTAGGAAAAGAAACCCAGAGGTTAGGAGACCAGAGAAAAATCTAGGCCACATGCAGTTGAAAACCTACCCCAAAGAGCTATGCCACAGCCCTGGGTTAGTGCTAGGAGCTCCCCATAAGCCAACAGAAGCTGTTACCTCATAAATCTGAGAATGTAAAACAACAGGAAATTGTTTTCTTTAGGCCATTAATAAACATGGACGTCAGTTACACACTTATTCTGATTTTTCAGATTATTAGTCCTTTCAAAAGGGAATCATGAAATCATATTCATCGGGCAAATAAAGAATTTAATTTGCTGGGCAGAAAATAGGTGAAACCCTCTTGCTTATAGAGAGTAAACCTCAAGTGTCCTCTGGTCCTGCTTAGTATTAGCATGTAACCACAGCAGACAAAGGTGAGAAACCATGACTGGGCAACAACTCCCAGGTGTTTGATGATCTCTTTTAGCAGGCAAGTCTGGGTGAACAAACACCTTGCACAGTGAACTGCACTGCTGGGGTCCTGGAGACGATGGTCCCAATATTCAGAAATCTATCACCTAACAGGACAACAGGATAAACACAAGGAGCTGCTCTCCTGGGGAGAAAGAGTTGCCTCTGCAAGACAGGGACAAGCCAAGGGAACAAACATCCCTTTGCACCTAGACCTCATCATACAGACTTCACATGTACTCAAGTCCTGAGGCAACCACACTGAGGCTTTTCGTCCAACATTTATTCTTTCAACATATTCTTACTTAACATTTATTATGTGCCAGGCTGTGTTCTAAATGCTGGGATACAGCAGGGAGCAAAACAAAGAAAATTCTTGCTCTTAACAGATCTTACATTTACAGATTCCATTTCTTCACCAAAAATACTAAAGAAGGAAAGAAGAAACTTTGGATTTATTTATTTATTTATTTATTTATTTATTTATTTATTTATTTATTTATTATGTATTCATTTATGCAGAGAATATGTATGCAAATTAGAGATGCCTAAAGTTATTTCTGCCATTTGTGATTAATTATGAAATTAATTATGAAATTATGAAATGATTATTCTTTTCATAACAGAATCATGTGGCTTTAGCATTTATCGAAAGAGTCTTTGCCATCTTGTTCTTTGTCAAGTGCAAAAATGATTCAGATGAATTTCCTATAGCTCTCATCTTTTACTATCATCTTGAAATACCTAATTAAAGCCCTGGATATCCTGATTCTTGGGAGGTTACACTGGAATAAGGACAGAATTAATTAGGCTCATCACTATCTTAGGAGGCTGCAATAAACTTTTCCTTTTGGAAAATCATGTATCAGGATTATCAGGCTAAATGTGTAAAGCAGAAAACCACAAATAACAATGGCTTAAATACAACAGAAATTTATTCTCCCTCATGTTATAAAAGCTCTAACCATCTTTAGCTGCATTCCAGGCAGCAGAGGGGAGAAAATGAGGAAGGACAGAAGGACAAAAGGCTACTTTGAGGAGCCTTCCCAGAAGTCCCACCAATATATGGATTTATAGCTCACTGGACAGGATGCCAGGATTTAGTGTGATGGCTATACCCTAGATGCAAAGGAAGTATGATATTTCAGGTGGAGGCACTCCTGCCCCAAATAAGATGAAGGTTCTGCTACTAAGGAAAAGATACATGAGGAGAAAACTAGAGTCTCTAGCACATGGAAAAAGCCTTAATCAGGTGTGTAAATGTAAATACCTTTTAGTATTCCTTTTAACAAGGAGACGAACCCCCTTTAAAATTATATTCACTTCAATAAACTGATTCAAGAAACTAAAATTAAAGAGAAAATAGGCTTATATTGAAACTTGTTTCTTACATTGGTCTAAAAATAATAAACTAAAAATGAGTGTGAAGATGTAGAATGATTTATGCACTTATAGGCTCAAAGGTGAAAAACTCACTGCTTTTTTAGGCAAGGACAAGACAAGGATATCCATTCACCACCTGTATTTAACATTGTATTAGAGGTCTTAGCTAGTGATGTAAGGAAAAAAAAAATAGGCACAGAATAGAAAGAAGTAAAACATATAAACAAAATATATTTCCTGAGGACATGATCATGCATGTAATAAACCCTAAGGAATCCACAAAAAAGCTGCCAAAAATTATAAACAAAGATAGCAAAATTGCAGGACACAACAGCAATATACATAAATCAACTGCATTTCTATATACTAGCAACAAACAATTGGGATAAAAATTATAAAAACGACTCCATTTAAAATACTATCAAAACCCACACATACTGAGGAATATATTTAATAAAAGAAATGCAACGCCTATACACTGAAAATTTAAAAACTGTAAAGGGGAATTAAAAGATTTGCTAAATAAATGTGGAAATATACCATGTTCATGGATTGGAAGACCTGATATTATTAAAATGCTTATATTAGTTATCTATTACTGGATAACAAATTACTCAAAACCCAGTGGCTTAAAACAATAAGCACTGGTTATACAAACAGCTTATAAGGGTCAGAAATCTGAGAGCAGCTTCGTTGGGTGGCTGTGGTTCAAGGTCTCTCAGCAGGCTGCAGTCAAGATGTCAGTCTACCTGTGCTCATCTGAAGTTTGACTGGACTAGATGAACTGGAAGATCAGTTTCCAAGGTAGCTCAAAAACACAACTGGCAAGTTAGTGCTGACACACTACCGTGTGACCTCTCCAAATCGCTGCTTCACTATCCTTGAGACATGGCAGCTAGTTTCCCCCAGAACAAATGATGTGAGAGGGAGCAAGATGGAACCATCTGTGTCTTTTATGATCTGCTCTTTGGAGTCACACACCATCATTTCTGCCATAGTGAATTGCTAAGTATAGCCCACGCTCTAGGAGGGGAAATTAAACTCCATTTCTTGAATTATAAAAGGATTTGTGGGCATATTTTTAAATTATCACAATGGCAATTCTCCCCAATTGATCTATAGTTTCAGTGCAATCCCAAATAAAATCTTAACTGCTTTTTTTTTTTGAAGAAATTATAAGTTGATTTAAAAATGCATATAGAAAGTCAATGTTCCAAAAATAGCTAAGCCTGTTTTGAAAAAAAGAACAACGCTGGAAGACTTACATTACCTGATTTCAACTTAACATAAAGCAAAAGTACTCACGACAGTATGGTATTGGCGTAAGGACAGACATATAAATCACTGGGATACAAAAGAAAGCCAGGAAATACACCCACACTAGTCAGCTGACTTTCAACAAAGGTGCCAAGGTAATGAAAGGAGCACTGAGTCTCTTCAACAAATGATGAAATGATGCCAGATATCTGTATGAAAGAAAATAAATCTCAACCTTTACCTCACAAGAATTATTCAGATGGGATCCTGGATTTAAATCTAATAGCAAAAACTACTACATTCTAGAAGAAAATACAGAATAAAATCTTTATGGCCTTGGATTAGCAAAGATTTCTTAAATAAGACATCAACAGCAGAAACTATTTTAAAAATTGAGAACTGAATTAATCAAGATTAAAAACTTTTGTTCATTGAAAGACATAGTTAAGAAAACAAAGAGGCAAGCCATAGACTGGGATAAAATTTTTACAAAATATATCCAACAAAGAGCTTATGTCCAGAATATAAAAATAATTCTTTTAACTCAATTATAAGACAAATGTAACCCAATGAAAAAGTGTGTAAAATATCTGAACAAATACCTCACAAAGGAAGCTATACAAATGTCCAGTAAGCACAAGAAAAGATGTTTGAACCACTAGGTATTACAGAAATGCAAATTAAAGCCACAAGGTATCACTACCTGCCAACTAGAATGACTAAAGTTAAAACAACTGACAAGGCCAAGTGTAAGGAAGGATGTGAACCGACTGGAACTCATGTATTGATGGTGGAAATGGAAAATGGTACAGTCACTTGGTAGAATCATACTATATTATTTTATAACGTTAAACATACATCAATCATATAACCCAGCAATTCTCCTCCTAGGTATTCACCAGAGAGAAGTAGAAACCTATCTATGTCCACTATGTTCATTGTTGAATTTTATTGTAGATAAATAACACTTTACTAAATAAAAGGAATAAAAGAAGTTTTCCTAAGAAAGTGAATGTGAAGATCTAGAAAGATCTAGACATCTCTACATAAAAATCTTTTTTTCTATTTTATAAAAGAGGAAGGACTTTAGCAGACTAAAAACAATCTTTAGTAACAAAAACTTCTAGTGTCTTGAAAATTTCTCAGCTAACATGAGAACTTTTTGATAATATGCTATGCCATTGTTTATAATTAATAAATTCAAAATCACATGCATTGATTTACCATAGTCCTTTCCCACAGATTATCATCAAGATAGAAGAGAAATATCAACACAATCAGTCCCAAAGATGAAGGAACATTGGATGCTTCTATTTAAAACACACACACACACACACACACACACACACACCAAAAAACAGTTTAAAGAGATAACCAAAACTGACTGAAGACCTTCCATCTCTTGATAGAAAAACAACATGAAGACCCTGTGAGAAAATGCTCTGTGCTGCAACCGTCATGATAATCTACCAGTGATCATCTAAAATTTAAAAGTATGGGTGTTTTCTTGGTAACCTTGTCCTTATCTTCCTTTTTGACCAGCAGCACTGTTGAACAAGGTTAATGTATTTTAAATCACCCTTTAAACTTTTTCAAAGCCATTTTTAATTTCATTTTCTTATACATGATAATGCCAGAAACAAGGCAATGAACTGTTTGTTGAAAGGTGGGGACTGAGCTGCACTTTTCATCCATTATATGGAGAACCAGTTAAATATCTTGTTCCTAGAAGAGCAAGTATAGCTATATGCTGGATTCTTCACATCAGGAGGTTAGTAGAGTCTGTCAATGGGATAACGTTTTCTTGGATATTGGTCAGCCCACAAAATTCATACCAAAGGCTACAGAAAGTTGAGATGTGCCTTTTGGCACCTCTGGGTACTTTTAAAATTTCTTCATATCCAGGATCTCCCTCCGGAATCCTGTCTACACTGATGATGAACAGGGCCTCATCTTAGTGGTGTAGTCAAGGGAAGATCTAAGAATAGCTTTGTATGTGTCTTGTGGTTGAAAAAGACATGGATGAGCACCTTGAAAGGTACAGTGGGAGGCAATTGACCCATGCACTGGGACCAGAACACCTGGCCTTTGGTCCTGTGACATCATATATCAGTTGTACAATCTGAACTTCAGCCGCCCCATCTCTGAAATCTTTAAATTGGGAAGCCCAGTTTCTCTACCACAGTAGAGATTGTGTCAAGAACCTAGTAAGGCAGTACACACTGAAAGCACCCTGACAGTCACAAAGTATTACAGTGTTTTATAGCACAGAAATCATTATTTTGTGAATTTTGTGAATAGTGAATTTTGAAATTCTGTAATTATTTATAGAATATAGATAAAATATCAGACATTGTGCTATGCACTGGGGAAGATAAAGAATAGTGTATAATTCCTAAATTCAAAGACAGGGCTGACTCAGAAAAAGCTTCAGAGTCAGGACTTAAATAGGTAAGATTTTGCTAGGAAAAGAAGAGATCTAATGGTGAAAGAAGGGATATAGTTGGAAGAAACTGCATGTGGTTATACAAAGCTACCTCTTAAGAGCATAAACACTAACGCTAGAAGACCTGCATTTGAATTGTCTTCATTCCTTACTAGCTTGTATTCTTAGCAAATTACTTAATCCTCTGTGCCTTGGTTTCATTTATAAAATGAGGATAATAGTCCCTACCTTCATCAGGTTTTTATAAATGCTAATTAAGATCATATTTATAAAGTGCTTAGAAAAGAGCTTATTAGTCTGCTTTCTCTAGGCTATTCTATGGTAACAAATGATCCTGAATTTCAGCAGCTTACAGCATTCTCATTCATCTTACATGTTGGCCATAGCCATGCTCCATGTGTCTCCTTTATTCCAAGGTCTGGGCTGAAGGAGTAGCTTCTATCTGGCACGTGCTTTTCTCACGGCAAAGGGAACAGAGGAACGGTGGAATCGTGCAGTGGCTCTTAAAACTTCTGCTTGAGAAGCATTCATCATTTCTGCTCATGTTTTAGTGGCTAATGTAAGTCACAGAGTAAAGCGTGATGGTAACAGATCACACAGAGGCCCTATAGGGAGGCCCCCAGGAGAGAGGGGCAGCAAATATTCTGAACAAACAAAAATATTTGTTTGAACAAATAATATCATCTACCACAAGTACATGGTACATAGTAACATGCCATGTGTTTGTTAAAGAAAAATTAGTGATTGGACAATGGCACAGATCCTGAGACAGGACAAGGTGTTCAGAAAGAGTCAAACTTAGAGTCTCTGAAGTATATGGTACATAGGGATTGATTGGTACATGAGAAGGCCAAATTTTGAAAGGCTTTGTAAAGAGGCTAGGGGAGCGTCTGGGTGGCTCAGTCCATTAAGCATCTGTCTTCAGCCTCCAGGGATTGAGCTCCACATCAGGCCCCCTACTCAGCAGGGAGTCTGTTTCTCCCTCTCCCTCTGCCCTTCCCCCTGCTCATGTTCTTTCTCTCTCTCTCTTTCAAATAAATAAATAAAATCATTAAAAAAATGAAAAGATGCTAGGTTTTCACCTATAGGTAAAAGATGAGTTGCAGCAATAAAAATTTTATACCTGTATCTTATAAGGTACTTCTGTGACAGCTTTATCAAGACACTGTAAATAATAATTTCATTTATTCTGCACTGAACATGGAAAAATTAAAGTCTACTGGTCACTCCCTCCCTGTGGATACCTGTCTAACAGGACATTCGTACTGTCAGCCCTGGACTAAGTTACAACTGTCATGCCAAGGCAGAGGACAGCAGGTTTCTTTCAGTAGGTCGTGGCTACCTGTGGTTGGGATGGAGGATGGGGGCAGAGAGAGGACAGGAAGGAGAGGGGGCTAAGAGGGAAGGAACGAATGAGAGAGAGAAAATGTGTGTGTGTGATGTGAGATGGACTAATAAGCACTCCATTTGGGGTCGGAATTATAAACGCCACATTGACTATAAGAAGGTGAAAGCACCCTCTACATCTGGATGTTTCCTGGGAAGTCACTGCTGTCTTTCCACTACTATGAGTGGCCTTCGACAAGCCCAGCCAACCTCACAGCTCCAACCAGCCTTGACTTCCCTCCATTACATCTGTCATTTCAATGAACTGATGGAACTAATCTTAATCCCTAAAGTTCAACTGAAAACCTCAGGCATCAGATGAGTTATCTGACCCACTCTACTGTACCATTCTTTGGTCAGTCCAGAGAAGAAACATAAGAGAAGAAAAAAAGGAAAAGGAAGTATGGAGAGAAGAAAAAGACATGAAAAGGAGGGGAAGGACCAGAGGACCCGACATATCATTCTCATTCACCACAGAGCAGTCAGGGCTCTAAAACTTACTCCACACAAGTTTGGATTTCCACAGATTATGCAAGCTCCATAAGCTTCCCCCGTAATGTTACACCATGACTTGGAAAGCCAACCAACACATGGTTCTGTTCGATGCTTTTTCTTTTACAGTTACCATAAGACAATGTTTTATATTTTTTCCTTAAAACTATTGTGGATGGAAGAGAAAAAAGCAATCATCCCACACATGAGGCATCCTGACTCCTACAAGATTGCTCACTTTTCCCTTCCTCTTTTTTATGATTTACAAACCCTAATAAAACTCCTGTAATCTCAGACTGTCATGAAGTTTTTTGTTTAAAAAGCTTTAAAGATCCCCACTGCCTGCAGAAAAAAATACAAACTCAAACCACATTCAGACTCCTAAATAATCTGGTGTCAATCTATGTTTCTAATCTTGTTATTGGGTAGGACAGATTTTTTTTTTTTTTTACATTAAGGTTGCTTGATCACGAGATAATCAAAGTCTGATATATTCTACAGAACAGGGAATGAATGCAGGAAATGGGTAGGCTGTGAAGGGGAGTTCAAGGCGAGGAGCCTGGAGTCTGAGAAATACAGGCCTGTCTGTTAACTCACCCCCAAATAGATTGAAAGAAGACCAAATGATGATAAATATGTGAATTGTAAAAAGAAAATTGGCAAAAGCAGGCTCTTTCTGTTTTAATCATTCCAGAATCAGCTTAGGCCTGAGACTTCAACTTTTGAGAATTAGGGTACATCCCAGTGGTAATGATTCACTACTATGATTCATAAAATGGCAGAAAATGAAGAAGTGCAGGGATATGGAGAGCCCAAAGGCTCTCTGCAGAACCACAAAAAGAACTTAAATACAGTTCAGTAAGTAAGCAACACATTCTTCACGGAAAAGAAGTATTAATGTGTAAGAAGATGAGAGAACTTGTGACTATGTGAAGAGTGCCCCCGATTTTTGAAGGTCTCTTACCAAAGATACTGAGAAGAACAGTCACACACAATAATGAGAGGAAAGCAGAAGCAGACAGATACGAACATCTTTGAAGTTCATGCTTAATTGAGACATTTCCCTTGGCTGCTGTCGCCAAGCTTTCCAATTACAATTTTCCAATCTTTCACGGAAACAGTTGTATTTTAAATATTAAATGGTGGTATTAAAAACCAGAATTGCCAAAGGAAGAAGGACACAACATAAAACACATATCAGTGATACATGTGAGTAATCTCAAAGGACTCTTTAAGTAAATCTGAATGCCCCTTACCTTTCTGGCAGCAGGTAGACTCACAGATCACGAAATGGAACTCAAGAGGGACAGCGGTCCCAGGCAACTAACTTAGTATTGCCCCTGGTAAACTAAACACCTTCCCCCTCTCAATCCAGGAAAAAAATTTAGTCCTCATTCTTCTCTGACATAACTGAACAGAAAGTGGGCTCCTATCCAGTAAGTACTGTCCTGACTATAATCTATCAACCTCTCTCCTTTCAATCAGTGAGGTATTTTATTATTCTTAAAAAATATTTTATTTATTTGAGAGAGAGAGTGAGAGAGTACAAGCAGTGGTGGTGGGGAGCCCGGGGAGCAGAGGGAGAAGCAGACTCCTTGCTGAGCAGGGAGCCAGATGTGGGACTCGATCCCAGGACCCTGGGATCATGACCTGAGCCGAAGGCAGATGCTTAACCGACTGAGCCACTCAGCTGCCCTAATCAGTGAGGTTATTTTAAAGTTATATATTCAGAAACATTTATAATCATGGAAGAATAAGTGACACAAGGAGAGAATAAAAACTAGCTTAACCAAAATAAATCCACCACTAACTAAATAAAATAAATCCAAAGCTGGCAGCTTTCCAGAAAAGCATGAGTAAAGTTTGTGGTTTCTATGACAGCAGATACACATGACTTATGTTTTACACAAATGTCTTTTTTTAAAAAAGCTCTTTCTCTTAAAAAACACGTAATTGCCAGATTGAAATAAAATCACTTCCTTAACACACGCAGTATGTCAGGAGAACTATTGGTTTCAATGCTGCAACGTGAAATTTCATTAGCAGGTTTCCTAACATTCCCCCAGAACACTGAATACCATCTGTGCATTTCTTTTAGATAATAAGAATTTTTATTTTCTTTTTAGTATTTTATTTAGCATTAAAAAAAAGGGAAGTCACTTGATATACATGGGGAGAGGAGAAGTCACGTTGAGCAACAGACATCTGGGACAAGCTGTGGCTTTGTGGATCTCAACTCTGATTCTATAATCAGTAGTGTGTAAACTGAACATTCATAAATAATTTTAATATCCTTCTTTATAATTATCCTCATCTAAAGTGTACTATATTAAATATTACATAAAAACATGTTTTTCTGGAAAAGTCAGAAACAAAATATTCATTAAGTTCAAAACAAGTACCAACATTATTGTATATTGTATAGCATACACATTGTATATGTATAGCATAAAGGAAAACTGGCTGTGATTATCACTGATATTAATCATTGTAAGTAAATATAGTATCATCTAATTACAGTAGAATAATAATAACCAAACTGACATGAAGATTTATTAGGTTTGTGTTCATGGCAGGTCAACATTGGCTGAATTAATCACTGTAAAAAGTGAAATTTCAATTGGCTCAGAGGAATTCATTAATAAGGGGATTATTTAAATGCTAAACTCTGGGAATTATATTCCAAATACTGTGCAATTCTACTTACACTTCTTAAGGGATTTTTGTGTTAAAAATTTGTTATTGGGGTGCCTGGGTGGCTCAGTCAGTTAAACATCCGACTCTTGATTTCCGCTCAGGTCATGATCTCAAGGTTGTGAGATCAGGTCCCGTGTTGGGTTCCATGCTGGACGTGGAGCCTGCTTAAGATTCTCTCTCTCCCTCTCTCTCTGCCCTACCCCCATCCCTCTCTAAAAAACAAAACTGTTACACTTCTGATTCTTAAAAAAAAATTCAACAACTCCATATATATCACCCAGTGCTCATCATGACAAGACAACTGAAACTAATATAATACTGTATGTTACTTATACTAGAATTAAAATAAAAACTTAATTTAAAAAAAAGCAAAAAAAATTTTAAACAAGCACCTACCTGTTAAGCATGTGTACTGAAAAATACTCTGACCACAACATGCATATTTTAGATTTTAAAAAAACTACAAAGAGATGAAAAAGTACAACCTCCAATTCTAGAGCACTGAATGTCACAAAATGAAACTTTCTAAGTTGATGGCAAGCACTTACTTTAAAACCAGGAGACTGAAAACAACAGAGAAATAAAATGGAATGACTTAAAACAAATGTCACATAATGATTATTAAAGAAGGGTTTGGATAATAAGACCCAATCAATCAATAGTAACCTAACACAGTGAAATAAAATATAGTCTGGTACTTCTCAAATTCTTGAATCTTTAGGAAAATATCCAAAATGGGGCTCAAGACCATTCACTGCTAAGGGAAACAAAATACATCATGAAAGAAACAGACTGTCACGCTGCTCTCATTATGAAAGCAATGAGCTATCTATTTACTGTTTGCAGCTGGTGAAATAGCTGTTAATCAAGCTGGCAGCTCAAGTGGGAAGAGATTAGGCTGGGGAGAGCCTGGCGACAGTGCCGCACAGACTCGGTCTGACGCCACACAGTCACAAAGTCACGACAAAGTCTTAGGAACACCAAGTGGCTTGGATGGTTGGAAGACCACATAATGGAGGTCAGCTCTGTGGTTCTAAAGGCCAATCAGGTATCTGATCAGAATGTGTGCCGGCAGCCTGGAGAACAAAGGACTAAGTTGTATATGAAAAGAATGAACACAGAAAAGAAATCATACAGAGCATATAAAGGAAGGAGAGAAGTGAGCTGGCCTAAACTAATGACACAGGGGCCCCAGTCCCACTCACCAGGAACAAGAATAAATCGTGGTAGCTCACTTACAGTGTCTGCAGGGGAGGGCACATTATTTCCAAATCCTTCCCCTGCGAGGTTATACATACCACCATGAATCCCTTCTGCAATTTTCTTAGTCTTTCCCAAGGAAAAAATTAAAACTATATTCCATACATACTGATTATATACTTATTTTTATATAAATTTGGGAGTGCAAATTTAAGTCATAAATGAAAAATAAAGCTCAACTTCATGTTCTAGATTTTTTTAAATATCTCATACACTCATTAGAGTTTAACACAAATGCTTAATAAAATAAAATAATTAAATTAAGTTAAATTTAAAGAGCAGCAGGGGGATGGGTGGGCTAAAGACATTCTAGCACACGGGTGAGGATGACGCCCAGCCCTTCAGCTCATGCCTGCTGCCTTCCCTGGCCACACCCGATAATTCTCCTGCCAGTTCCAGTCCACCTGACTTTCCATTTCGCCTTATCTTTACCCTTGCACGACAATGTCTCTTTACAAAACAAGTAGAACATCTCTTGTTATTTTTAGTAAATTCAACTTCATTTTTTGGTCATTTTTTTCCTACTCTGAGTTCGACTATTGAGGTAATTTTTAAAAACACAAACAAGAAACTCAGCTAAAGCTTTCATCAAAATTACCTTGAAAACAGACAAACTGGCCCCTTTGCATTAATAAGGGAGCAGCATGGAGATGGAACTGACATGGTTAAAAGAAAGTTGGAGACAACTGAATGTGACCCAAGCCCAAACATGACATTTTTCTTAAAGTTGCTTCAGAAAAGAGAGAGAGTAGGGGGAGGGGAAATCACACTTACAAGTCCACTTATTGCTACAATCCAGATGTAGGAACCAGAGGTGAAAAGCTGTAAAAGAAAAAAAAGGCAACTAAAAATGAAATTCAACTGTCAATCAGAGCATACTTTTGTTTTATATAACTACAGTGATAACCATTGAAGTATTAATCATATATCTCTTAATATAAAAAAGTAGAAAATTAATAAATACCAATTCTGTCAGCCAAAAGAAAGTAATATATTATTTTTTTCTTTTTCTAACCAAGCTCTCAGCCTTTCCATAGCCAAAGACAGACTGGTTGAACCTGGCCCACTCCCGTCAAAGAAAAATAAGTGAAATTCAAGCATATTCTTCTTTACAAAGAAGACATTAATTGATTTACACAAGGTAAAATATCACATACAAAGAAATTATTACAATCAACAACATACAAAATATGCAGTCACCGTCCCATGCTTGGTGTTGAGTAATGACAAGTAATAGTAGTCTACATAATTCTCTCATTTTAATTTCTCATCACTGTGACTCTAAATTTAGCTGAGCAGACTTCTGCAAGCATACAGGGCCATGTCCAGTGCTACTCTGCTTAACTGTTGTTACTCTCATTCCAGTTTACTCAGAGAAGTTCACTAACTCAGTTACTTAGCAAACTAAATAATGATACCAAAGTTAATTAATGCAGAAGTAATCAGAATTAGGTTTCATAAAATCTCTCCCTTTGTTTTCTAAATCATTTACATATGAGAATTGTGCTTAGGGTAAAAAAAAAAAAAAAAGTCGTAAGACATTCAAAGTGTTCCTGAAAGAAAGAAAAGATCTAGAGCCTACTGTTTGTTCATATTTAGATCTTTAGATCGGAAGTATAAGGACTTCTGCTCCTAGAGAAAGAAGCAGAACCAGAGGTTAACTGCAGATACTATACTAGATGAAAACCTCAAAGTTCTGCACATTTATCAGGGATACATAAAAAAAGATCCATAAAAAGAAGGCAGATACAGAAGTAAGAGATGACAAAGCACAGGTAAAAAGGAGGCTGATGAATTTTGTTCTTAGTGCTACCTCATGTAGAAAGGAGCACTGGTTGCAAATTTAAATTTAATCCCTTGATCTAAAATTTAATCCTTTTCAAAGAAGATGTGGTGTATATAAATACAATGGAATATTACTCAGCTGTCAAAAAATGAAATCTTTATGTCTGTGATTCATCAGTCTTACACAATACACAGCGCTCACCATAGCACATACCCTCCCCAGTGTCCATCCCCCAGCCACCCCATCCCTCCCACCCCCTCCACTCCAGCAACCCTGTTTGTTTCCTGAGATTAAGAGTCTCTTATGGTTTGTCTCCCTCTCTGGTTTCAGTCTTGTTTCATTTTTTCCTCTCTTCCCCTACGATCCTCTGCTTTGCTTCTCAAATTCCATATATCAGTGAGATCATATGATAACTGTCTTTCTCTGATTGACTTATTTCACTTAGCCTAATACCCTCTAGTTCCATCCAGGTCGTTACAAATGGCAAGATTTCATTTTTTGATGGCTGCATAATATTCCACTGTATATGTGTGTATATATATATATATATATATAACCACATCTTCTTTATTCATTCATCTGTCGATGGACATCTGGGCTCTTTCCATAGTTCCGCTATTGTGGACATTGCTGCTATAAACATTGGAGTGCAGGTGCCCCTTCCGATCACTACATTTGTATCTTTGGGTAAATACCTAGTAGTGCAATTGCTGGGTTGTAGGGTAGCTCTATTTTCAACTTTTTTGAGGAACCTCCATACTGTCTTCCAGAGTGGCTGCACCAGCTCGCATTCCTACCAACACTGTAGGAGGGTTCCCCTTTCTCCGCATCCTCGCCAGCATCTGTTGTTTCCTTACTTATTAATTTTAGCCATTCTGACTGGTGTGAGTCAGGTGGTATCTCATTGTGGTTTTGACTTGTATTTCCCTGATGCCGAGGGATGTGGAGCACTTTTTCATGTGTCTGTTGGCCATTTGGATGTCTTCTTTGCAGAAATGTCTGCTGATGTCTTCTGCCCATTTCTTGATTGGATTATTTGTTCCTTAGGTGTTTTTGATAAGTTCTTTACAGATTTTGGATACTAGCCCTTTATCTGATATGTCATTTGCAAAAAAATGAAACCTTGCCATCTGCAAAGACATGGATGCAACTAGAGGGTATTATACTAAGCAAAACAAATCAATCACAGAAAGATAATTATATGATTTCACTCATATGTGGAATTTAAGAAACAAAACAGAGGAGCATAAAGGAAGGGAGGGGAAAATAAAACAAGACATAATTGGAGAGGGGGACAAACCATAAAAAACTATTAACCATAGGAAACAAACTGAGGGTTGCTGGAGTGTAGGGAGATAGGAATAAAGGGTGATGGGCATTAAGGAGGGCACACAATGTAATGAGCACTGGGTGTTACATACAACTGATGAATCACTGAACTCTACCTCTGAAACTAATAAGACACTGTATGTTAATTAATTGAATTTAAATTAAAAAATCAATCCTTTCATCTAGCATGGATGCTTGTTGAGCATAAATGACTCTGAAAATAACAAGGATGAGAATTATGCGGAAAAATATTTTTCCGTAGTCTTATTCTAAAAATATAAGGAATAATAAAATAGGTAACACTTTCTTTTTTGTTTTTTGTTTGTTTTCAGCTAACACTTTCATAACACTTACTATGTGCCAAGCAGTGATCTTAACACTTTTCATATACTGAACTTATGGAATCCTCCTAAATCCCCTACAAAGTAAGTTCTATCATGAACTCTATTTTAACCATGAAAACTGAGAGGTTAAGCAATTTGCTCAATATCAGAAAGCTGGTGGGTGATGGAGCTGGGAGTGTACCCAAGTTGTCTGGCTCCACAGCCCAGTGCTCATGACCTCCATGTTTCCTACACAAGTATAAGAACATATAATTAATTTCATCGATAAAAAATTATTTATTATTATTATTTATTGAGTGTAGTGTCACAAATGAAGCTCTGTGCCTCACCCACTTTATAACTCCTGTGCTGTGTGGACGCGATGGCACTCCGACCGTTTGCTAGGTGGTTTGATACGAAGACTGTTAAGAGGTCTTACTGTTTGATTTAAATTGAAAAAGGTTATGTTCACCAATATCCAGTGCCATTGACCTATCTCTGCTGAGTTCCAGGCCAAGTGACAGAAGATACATGATTTTCATTTTCTACCTGTAATACTCATCACTTTCCTTTCACTCTCAGAGCTTTTGATGTGAACTTTTATTCTACTGTTTCCTGTGGTACCATGTGTAGCTTGGCCTTTTGATCCACTGTCAATACTCATAACATTCCTTATCCCACACATATCAAACCGGATACTAGTGTCTCTGTCAAATGCTCTCCTCCCTCCCCTTTTAACCTCTGGTATTTCCTCCAACTTGTCTAGTGTGCTGTCAGGTGTTATCAATGGCTCATCTGGGGTGGGTGTTTCCTCGCCACTTTTACAACTGTTTCTCATGAAATGTTTATTCTTCATCTCTCAACCTGCATGCCATTAACTCTCCCTTATCCTTCCTAGTGTTCATATCACCTAATAGCCCCTTTCTGCAGTGTAGTCTTATTACTAGGATTTGCCGAGGCATGTTTACTTTTTTAAAAGATGTTGCAGCAGAAGGCCGAAGCTACAGTAGAAGAGTCCTCTGGACAAGGGGCAGGACGCCCAAGTTCTAGTGCTAGCATGGCGCCCATTCATTTGGGGCTTGGGTCAAGTTATGAAGGCCTCTGAGCCTCATGTTGACCCTCTAGTTCCTTCCAGCTCTAAAGTTACTGAGCTTTAGAGGATGAAAAGTGTTGTTGTATTAATTATGACATAGGAATTCAGTGGAGTATCGTGGAAAGTCTTTGGTGCCAAGTGGATTTTGGTTTGATTACACTCTGGTAGTTATTTGCTTTGTTACTTTTTTTTTTTGACAGTGATTTTCCACTTTCTACCTTTCAACTGTTCTCATTTGTTTCCACTTCATACTGTGATTTTTAAAAAGTACTTACACGGAATTGCACAATGCAATTAAAATATTTTCCACCGATACAAATTACAGTGAAAGCTCTTATCAGATTTCTAAAGACTATGAAAGTATTCTAGTACTTTATATACCTTGATGTTCTTGTTCTGTAACACTTCCTTTCAATATTTGATATAGATCATAAAGCCAAACTTATGGGAAAAAAAACCCATTGTTTTCAAGGAGATCAAATGAGAAAAAGAGCCCCCCAAAAAAAGATCTGGTTAAAGAAATGTGAACATAAAAATGCATACTGTACCTGTAGTCCCAATATATAAATCAATGTCTTGTTTGTGATGGACAACGGGCCCAGAATTTGTGCCACTTGGATTCTTGGTATGGAGCAGTAAAATGGTACAAATAGAGCAAACACAGGTGCCAGGCTATGCAAACAAATTAAAAAAAATCATTGTATTATCATACGCAATTTAAAATACCAACAGTAAATATATATCTGAAGTAACACTGCTTACAATTTTATTTCTGCCTGAAAGCGTGGTCTCAGTTATATAAGTTGGTTTCCAATTTGCATCACATTGGAAATAATTTGTACTTCTAGATAACATTTTTATGAAAACTCAAATTACCTAATACTTATTGACTCTCCTAGAACTATAGCAAAGTGGTTCAGCATCTACTAATTGTCAGGCATTGTGAGAAAATTTAAAGTTGCTGCTACATTTTCTTTCCATGAATGACTTACATCTAATGAAAAAGACTGTAACAAAAGCAACAAACATCATTAACCATGGTCACATCTCTAAGGCTCATCTCACACTGTCCAATTTTATCTCCGTAGCATTTGACACCCTTACCACTCCTGCCTTCCCTTCCTCAAACCTCTTCTTCCCTTGTCTTAAAACCTGTTCTTGCTGGTCCCTCAGATTTCTCCTGCCACTCTTTTTCTACCCTCTCCAGGGCTCCACTGTAGGGTCTTCTTCTTGCTCCTTGCATCATCACAAGCCCTTCTCCGGCGTTGATTATGAAATTGAAGTAAGTTCCCAAACTGTCTGCCTGTCCCTCCCCTTGGTTATGAAACTCAATTTGATACCTTCAACTTCACATACCCAAAAGTCACAAGTGTCTCTCTAAAGTCTTATTTCTTTAGAATCCATCTCTTAACACTGTTGGCACACAAAACACAACTCTGATCATGTCACACGCCCGTTTAAAACCCATTCTTCCACAGGCTCCCAGTATCCAAAGAGGAAATGTAAATATTAGCATGAAATAGCAAAGCCTTCCAATTCTTTCTTATTAGTGTAGTTTCCCACACCTGTCCTTCTCTCCCTTCCCCTGACCTGGTCCCTCCCCCAACCTTAACCCCCCTGAGACGCTCCCTGGGCACATTAGGCTCTTTTAACTATTCACTGACACAAGTTATTCTTCCAACCTAAATGTCCTTCCCACTTTTCTGCTTAGGAAATACCAACGGTGTATGACAGCTCAGTTCCGTCCCACAGGGATTACTCCAGCTCCTCTGGGTGGCCAGAAGCTCCCTGCTTTGCCCTAAAGCCACCACAGTCTCACTGTTGCGGTGAACCAGTGAGTCACCTGGGCACTGTGAGCGAGGCGGTAGTCCAGATACAGGAGCTCCGTCTACATCTCTGAGTAAGGAGTCTCTAATCTCAAGAGAGCAGCTCCAGGACTGCACACTCACATTCCTGCCACGACGAGGCAGGCAACAGGAATGAGGAGAATGGCCTGGATACACACTTGCACCAATTCATTAGACACTTGGCTTCATGACTCAATCTATCTTTCATTTTCCTTTTTTTTTTTTTTTGGTGAATGGCACCAGTACATCTTTACCATAAGAAAAATGCAAGATATGTTCTTACTACCATTTTTGTGGAAACACAAGACCCTCTTGTGCCAAGCTTTCCCTCCTTTGATAGAGATTGTGTTATTAAAAAATCACTCACTGTCCTCTCAATTCTGCTTCTAAAAACAAAACAAAAGCAAACACACACTGCAAATGTGAAAAATGCCAACAGCATCAATAAGCATCTGTAAGAATGCAGCAAATACTAGAACAGAGAAAACTCCCACTGGCGAACACCTAAGTGCCAGACACTGGGTAAGGACTGGAGATACAGCTGTGCAAGATACAATCTTCCTCAGTCTTGCAAGAAGGATGACAGGGCCAGTGTGGCCGAGGTACGTACACAGCACGGTGGCTCGGTCTCAACTACCTCACTCACCTGGCCCTGCCACAGCAGGGAAGGAAACGCATGCACCACAGTGCTTGGCACAGCATCGGAGCTCATTTAATTGGTGGCAATAAATCCTTATTCTTGAAGAGTTTATGATCAGATTTTTTTTTTTTCAAAATGGGATAGTACTTATGAGTAGAACCTAGGGGCTATAATTCTAATCTTTTTTGTTATTTATTTTTAATTGAAGTAGAATTAACAATATAGTGTTAATTTCAGGTGTATAATATATTGATTCAGCACTTTGTACATTACTCAGTGCTCATTACAATAAATGTACTCTTGTTTTTTCTGGGGTTAGGGTTAGAGTTAGGGTTAAGGTATATGCTTGGTATCGTACCATTCAGAGACCTCTCCAGAGGATTCGGGTTAGTGTTAGTATTAGGGATAGGGTTAGGGACAGGGGTTAGGGGTTAGGGGTAAGGGTATGTGCCTGATATCCTGCAGTTCAGAGACCTCTCCAGAACATAAAACCCCAGACTTCTGCTGAGGTGAGAAAAGACATGGTATCCATCCACCCAGCTGAAGCAAGGAGGGGATTTGGGGCTGTAAATACTCTTTAAATAGATATTCAATTGATCCTTCTGCTTTCATGTCTACCTTCATACCCATTTTCAGAAATACTACCAATTCAGTGCTTCTCCAGGATAACTAGGTCGCTTCTCGGTTTTTCTTATGGTTTGTTCTGGAAGTCACTTTCTCAGCTCAGCGGGGGTGGGGGGATGGGGGCGGTGTTTAGGGTTAGGGTGTGCCTGGTATCCTGAAGTTTGGAGACCTCTCCAGAGGCTTATGGTTAGGGTTCATGTTAGGGTTAGGGTCAGGGGTTAGAGGTTAGTGGTTAGGGCTGTGCCTAGTATCCTGCACTCCAGACCACTCCAGAGAATAAAACCCCAGACTTCTGCTGGGGTGAGAAGAGACATGTCAGCCATCTACTGATCTGAGGCAAGGAGGCAATTTGGTGCTCTAAATACTCTTTAAGTAGATATTCGATTGGTCCTTCCATTTTTATCTCTACCTTCACACCCAATAAATGTACTCTTAATCCTCTTACCTATTCAGCCATCCCTACACCCACCACCCCTGAGACAACCAAGTTTATTCTCTGCATTTGAGAGTCTCTTTTTCCAACATCTGTCCATTGATCATCTGAAAGTCATTTCTTTTTTTTTTCCACTTAAAATATCTTTATTTAATCTTCATTTTTGAATGATGATTTTGGTAATTTATTTTGTTGTTTTTTAATTTTTAAGTTTTTTTTTATTATGTTCAGTTAGATGTTGGAAAATATGTACAGGTTGCAAGCATTATCTATTTCATAATAGTAGTTGATTAAATTTGCTTTTAGAAGTAAAAAAAGTCTCTTTTTTCATTGGTCTTTTGTTTTCTTTGTTCATTTCTTTGTTCATTGTTTCTTTAATTCTGCATATAGGTAAAATCATACGGTATTTGTCTTTCTCTGACTTATTTCACTTAGCATTTTACCCTCTAGGTCCAACCACATCGTTGCAAATGGTAAGAGCTCATTCTTTTTTCATGGCTAATATTCCTCTGTGTGTGTGTGTATGCAACATCTTTATCCATTCATCTATCAGTGGACACTTGGGTTGCTTCTCTATCTTGGCTATTACAAATACTTTTGCAATAAATATAAGGAGTGCATCTATCTTTTTGAATTAGTGTTCTCATTTTCTTTGGGTAAGTACCCAGCAGTGGAATTAACGGATCATAGTAATTCTATTTTTAATTTTTTAGGGAACCTCCATACTGCTTTCCACAGTGGCTGCACCAATTTGCATTCCCACCAGAGAGCACGAGGATTCTTTTTTTTTTTTTCACATCCTTGCCAACAGTTGTTATTTCTTTTCTTTTTGATTGAAGTCATTCTGACATATTAAGATGATATCTCATTGTGGTTTTGATTTGTATGTCCCTGACGACGGAGTATCTTTTCATGTGTCTGTTGACTATCTGGAAGTCTTCTTTGGAAAAATGTCTGTTCAGATCCTCTGTCCATTTTTTTTTTTTTCAAAGATTTTATTTATTTATTTGACAGAGATAGAGACAGCCAGCGAGAGAGGGAACACAAGCAGGGGGAGTGGGAGAGGAAGAAGCAGGCTCAAAGCGGAAGAGCCTGATGTGGGGCTTGATCCCACAACGCCGGGATCACGCCCTGAGCCGAAGGCAGATGCTTAACCGCCATGCCACCCAGGCGCCCCCCTGTCCATTTTTTAATCAAATTATTTGTGGGTTTTTTGGTGTTGTGCTATAGAAGTTCTTTATATTTTTTGGATATTAACCCCTTATCAGATAAATCATTTGCAATATCTTCTCCCATTCAGTAGGCTGCCTTGTTGCTTTGCTGATGGTTTCCCTCAGTATGCAAAAGCTCTTTATTTTGGTATAGTCCCAACAGTTTATTTTTGCTTTTGTTTCCCTTGCCTGAAGAGACACATCCTAGAAAAATGTTTCTATAGCCGATGTCAAAGAGATTACTGCCTATGTCTTCTTCTAGGAGTTTCATAGTTTCAGGTCTACATATAGGTCTAATGGATTTTGAGCTTATTTTTATGATCACATTTTAACTAACTATAAGGTTTTAAAAAGTCTCCCATTAGAGGGGTACCTGGGTGGCTCAGTCAGTTGACCCTCCAACTTGTAATTGCAGCTCAGACTGTGGTCTCATGGGTTGTGAGATCGAGCCCTACATAGGGCTCCGTGCTCAGTGGGGAGTCTGCTTGAGATTCTTTCCCTCTGCCCCGCCTCACACCCTTCTCTCAAATAAAGACATAAATCTTTTTTAAAAAGTCTCCCAAGAGATTATTCTGTCAGAAAGCACAATATTTTACCTGACATTGCATCCCTGATACCCATGTAAATCTTTACACATAATTTGATTATGTGTAATCAATATTTGATTATAAAAACTGACAAAGCAATTTTAAGAAGAGAGAGTTATTTAAACTGCCATTCTATGGATAAAGAAGATGTGGTGTGTGTACGCACACACACACACACACACACACACACACACACACACACACACACACTGGAATATTACTCAGCCATCAAAAATGAAATCTTGCCATTTGCAAGGACATGGATGGAACTAGAGGGTATTAAGCTAAACAAAGTAAGTCAATCACAGAAAGATTCGTGTGGTTTCATTCATATGTGGGATTTTAGAAACAAAACAGAGGAGCATAGGGGAAGAGAGGGAAAAATAAAACAAGATGAAATCAGAGAGGGAGACAAATCATAAGAGATTCTTAATCTCAGGAAACAAACTGAAGGTTGCTGGAGGGGAGGGAGGTGGGGAGATGGGGTAACTGGGTAATGGGCATTAAAGGGCATGTGATGTAATGAGCACTGGGTGTTACATACAACTGATGAATCACTGAACTCTACCTCTGAAACTAATAATACATTATACATTAATTGAATTTGAATAAAAAAATAAACTGCCATTCTAAATACTACACAAAAGAACTGTTTAGTTCCATTTCAACTTATCAAAACTCAAACAAAGTTGATTAATTAGCTGTGTATTCTTTCCATTAAAAAGTTCAAGTTGGTCACTCCTGGGCTTAAAATCCTCTGCGGAGTCCCCACCCTAGCGTAAAAGCCAAAGTCTTCACAAAGACCTATAAGGCCCTGCATCCTGGACCCTGAACTTGGTCTTCTACTACGTGGCCTCCTTGCCACTCCCTCTTGCTGCTCCCTCCACGCTGGACCGGCGTGTGTCTCACTCCAGCCCCAGCAGGAGTGCCTCAGGGCACGTGTGGTGCCCCAGGGCACGTGCATCTCCTCGCCACCTTCCCAGAGACATGTGCACCTCACACCCTTCTGGTCTTTACTCACATAGCTTCTTCTCGGAGAAGCCCTCCTTGGCCGCCTCATTCCAAAGTGCAGCTCCTATCCTACCTCACTGACCCATCCCCACTCTGAATTCTGTTTCCTTTCCCCACAGCACCTATAACCTCCTAATCTACTACACGACTTACTTATCCTCTATTTCTCTGACTGGAGGGAAACTCCACGGAGCCTGGGATTTCTGTGGGTTTTGTTTGCTGCTTTATCACTGCTCTCTAAAACTGTACCTGGCACAGAAGAGTTGCTTAAAAAATATTTGCCGAATAAATGAATTTCTCTTTAAAATGGTAAACTACCAGAATTTGCCTTTTGCTTAAAAATGTGTCTTACTTCATTATCTTTAATGGGATTAAAACATACAGTTTCATACACATAGTCAAAATATGGCCTGCTGGTCTCTTGGTAATAATAAGAAAACTCTGTTTTGGTTGCACTTGAGAGATCTCACCACAGAACATGTTCTTTGAGGTACTTGATTTATAGAAGTTCTTCTGTTTACATGTAGCAACAACACAGTGTAAAGGGTGATGTTACAATAGAGAATCTGAGGCCATGTTCCTGTTTGAGGTTACATTTCAATGTAAACTAAGAAAATACTGATAGGAATTTTAATGACCACAGTTCATGTCTTACATACCAATAAAAGAAGTTGAAAAATTCCTTAGAAGTTATTAATCACTATATAGTTTTAAGCGATGACTAAGTACTAGACCACATATACCCATAAAACAAAAGCACACATTTCAGGCCATGAACATACAGGTTGTTTTGTAGAAATTTCCGTTGCTATTTCTATACACACAGACTTCACAAAATATCATGTTATTAGTCACTGACCAGTTTTTCTCTTCGCCTTAT
Organism: Ailuropoda melanoleuca; assembly: GCF_002007445.2. Lineage (NCBI taxonomy): Eukaryota > Metazoa > Chordata > Mammalia > Carnivora > Ursidae > Ailuropoda > Ailuropoda melanoleuca. The sequence goes on along the minus strand of NC_048224.1, from coordinate 129,431,341 downwards.
TTTATGATACAACATCTGTTCTGTATATTGTCAACAATAATTCAGTTCGACCCTTCTCACACTGTGACTGCCCAACTTCTGGAAGCCCTACCTGGCTTAAGCATATGAAGCTGAAGTACAGAAAAGACGAAAACAGGTTCTTTCCTTCCTTCCACTAATGTCACTAATATTTATTGAGTATCTACTATGTACTCACAACTTACTTGATAGGATGAAATACTAGAAAACACTTAGGTCACAAATGTCCATTTTATCTCTTCTACAGAAAGGACGTTGACTGCACTTCTACAGTACAACAAAAGAAATCCTGGTTAACTTTCAAAGCCAAGAAAAATCAGGTTTGTGGGCTCATACAACAATTACACACTATACCCCACAGCATCTCACAAGACAATCACCCCATTGCCTTTTCTTCACATACTCGAACACTCTAATACCAAACAGGAGGCAGATCCAGTTTGCTAGAACATTCACTTTAACTAGGTGAGTTCTTCATTATATAACAATGTTTCACTTAATAAAAACTATTTCAAAAATTAAAAACCAAAATACGCCACGAGGATGTCCTTTCAACAAATTGAGAAGCTTCTCAACAGTGTCTTCTTCAAATATTCTTCAATCCAAGTTTTAAACAAACTAATTCTAGAATATTTTGTCATATTTATCCAGAAAATCATAAAATCTCTTTATTTCCCCCTCAGAATTTTTGCACTAGGAAATATTGTGGCGATCATTTACTTAATGCCTTTATTTTGAGACAGTGAAGTGGAGGCCCAAAGGATTGGGTAAGTTGTTGCTCTTCTGACAGTGTTCCTTCATAGATCCTCAGCCTTTTAGAGTTTAAAAGAACTGAGTACACTTCCAGTTGGAATGATACCACTGAGGGGCTGAAGCCCCTCGGCCATTTTGACAGATCCTGGACTGGAAGGTCTGAAGTCAGAGTTACAAACTCCTACCAAAATGATTCAATTCTCTCTATATCATCCCTCAAAATAGTCAACCAGTTTATGTAGGCACCTAAATAAGAAACAACCTATTCTATTTTTTTTATGATCTAACTTTTGGGAACCACCTGCATATTTTGGTTTGAAAGCTGTCTCCAGTAACTTCCTCATACTGGCCTTCCTTTCATTCTCTGGAGTCAGGAAGATCAACATATGCAACCCAAATGCTTTTCTATGAGACAGCTTTCAAATGCACGAGGCTGATGATCACATCCCTGCCAAGCCTAAACAGTCTCAGTTTATTCAATCATTTCTCCTAAAACCTGGGATCCAGACCCCTCACCAGCCCAGTCACACTGGTCATCTATGCCCTTTGTAAAATGCAGCTCCCAGAGCTGACTGGGGATGGCCAGATCAGTCCTGGGTAAGTGTAAATATCACCTCTCTCGTTCGGGCCAGTATATTTCTATTCACTTAGCTTACATATAAGTTGCATTTTGATAGCTCTGTTGTAACAGAGTTGGTTTAAACTGAGCCAACCAGAACTATAAGGTGAACAGCATAGTTCTCCATCCTATGCACAGACACATGTAAGATGTTCCCCTCCAACTCTTCCCCTGTCATTCATGTGTCCGTGCAGTCACAGATTCTGCCAGCTGGCCTCCTGCCTGAAAACACTGACGAGTCCCTGTACAATGCAAACGAACATTGTTCTCCCACTCACCGCAGAAACCTTTGCTTCTTTCTCATAAGCTGTTAAAATACAGAATGAGTCAACTACTCTCTGCATCGAGTTTCCAGGTAGACAGGATTATCACAGTTGACTTTTTTCTCTTTAAAACATTTATGAATTCATACTTTTACCCAGAATCTGGATACAAAATCATTAGTGATTGTCATTCTTTTTTTTTTTTTTCTGGTTAAGGTTTATTGCTTTAGTCTTCCCTCAAAGGATTTTTTTAATGCTTAAATCTTTATTAAAAAACTTATGAAGTTCCACAGACATGACCAAGGGGTTTTTGAATAATTATTCAAAAAAAAATCAGTAACAGAAAAATTTCACTTCCCACTTAAAAAAAATAGTACACACGCATACATGACCACTCTGCTCAGTCACAGGGCAAGAGGGAAAAAAAAAAAAAAACCACCAGCATAAAAGCGCGCTGCATAATCTCTCCTAACATGCCGAAGTAACCTACGTCAGCTGGGCAGATACTGAGTGCTACTGCACGGAGGCCCCGACAAGGCACTGAGAGGTAAGTACTCCATATTCTGTTTTTTTTTAAACAAAGACTTCTGTAAAACTTTAGAGGCCTAATTAAGGTATAAAGGAATAGAACCTACTCAATGCAACTATAAATATTTCTAACAAAAATTGTATCATTAACATAGTCTAGATTCTCTGATGACTGGCAGTTCTAATTAGCTAATATTGAGGTAGGTGAAAACAATGGATCGTGCCAGAAACCTATGCCAAAAAATAGGGTTTACTTTGTACTTCTGTGTGAACTCATTGCAAAAAACATTATCCAGTAAAAATCAGTAAATAATGCCAATATTTCAGGGTACTTTAGAATGAAGGGAAAGGAACAAAGTTATTTTAAAATGGAGTATTCCTACCCTTAAATGCACGTGTATACAAATTATTCAGCACAGTTTAAAATAAAAGGGTTATTGCATTCTACTCTTTGACCACGTATCTATGTACATAAAGGTCTTTTCTAGACTCCTGCTACTTCTACACTTTCTAGTACTTCTCCGGGTAGAATCCCAGTACTAGAATTCCTCGGGCAAAGGGTATAAATGTTTTTAAAGTTTTATATATAAATTGATGTTTTTTGGTTTACAAAAACCTTTTAGCAATTAACCCTCCCACCAGTGACAATCTGGGCTTCATTCTTCTCAGCCAACCTGAGTATTTTAATTCTAAATATAAACTGTTAATTTGATAAGTGAAAAATGAATCCATTGCTTGCTTTATATTTATTTAATGATCACTAAAGCTAAACATGTCTATTTTTCCTAGAATTTCCATGTGCCTAAAAAAATGTCACAAAATAATGAAGTACATGCAGTGATTTGCAATATTTATGTCCAGGTTGGGAATGGAAGTAATAGAAATTCTTGGCAAAACATAAGCTGTGAGCTGACTTCCTCTACAGGAAGGTGTGTCTGGGGGTCCTGAGGGGACTTGCTCCAAGTGCAATACAGTGCAGTGGTTCAGAGCATGGGCTCTGGAGTCAGGCTTGAACCTGGGCTCCATTATTCCTAAGCTGTGTGGCCTTGGGCAGTCTCTGACTTCAGCTGCTTCATTTGTACAACGGGGAGTAATAATACAGCCAAGTCCTTGTCACACTGGCCGTCATATAGTAAGTGCTAGAAAACTGCTATCTGTATTCTCCTCTCCCTCTACCCATTAAACTACCAAAGGATGACTACAGTAGGCAAAGTCTCCTTGTCCTATCATTTTGTGAGAATTATTTTTCTTAAACTAATTTGCAGATCTTTACAGAATATATACACAAAGACTGAGTCTGTGGAGGGTAAACATGTCGCTGTGCTCACCGTCTTCGCTGGTGATGTAGTGCATGCTTTCTCTCTGGGACTTAATAGTACTTTTGGGACATAACACCGTGCATGCTTTCTCTCTGGGACTTAATAGTACTTTGGGACATAACACCGTAAAGAGCACACTGTGGCACAAAGCCTCCTCACTCACCGGCTCGCCAGCTACCATGTGGTGGGGGTGGTGGTAATGCCTCTTATAAATTACTTTCAACTGGCTTCCAAGAGCTTATTAGTAACATGACCAGTCCTTTACTGGAACAGATACTACCTCAGATCACTATATGACTTTCCTTCACTTAAGTAATCCACAGGCATTTACTAGGTATCTACTGTAGGATGGCTCTGAAACACTCTATGGGAAGAGATGTTATAAAAGAGAAAGCCATCATCCTTAAAAAGTATGCATTTAAAAGAAAGAGCTTTCCATCCTGCAGAGCAGTTTACAAAGGATGCTTCTCTCCCTGCCATGGGTAAGGGCCTACTGCAGTGTTCAAGGCCACAGAGTATGGAGTGTGCGGAGGGTGTGTAAGCCCCTCCAGCCCAGGTAATTCCTCAGCTTTCCAAGAAGTCTGTAAAGCACAGGGCTTCAATGTCAGATGAGATAATGCATGTGAAAATCATCTGAAAACTGCAGAATTAACAAAGATCCTTGTGGTATCTTGAAAACTCAAAGAATAAAAATATTTTGTTAACTGTCTACAAATACAGGGCACCTGGGTGGCTCAGTCAGTTCAGTGTCTGTCTTAGGCTCAGGTCATGATCCCAGGTTCCTGGGATTGAGCCCCACATCCGGCTCCTTGCTCAGCAGGGAGCCTGTTCCTCCCTCTGGCTTGTGCTCTCACTCTTTCTCGCTCTCTCTTTCTCAAATAAATAAAATCTTTTTTAAAAAAATTGTTTACAAATACCTAAAAGATAAAGTTAATAGCATAAAAGCTATCCTAGAGAGCGCGTGGGTGGCTCAGTTAGTTAAGCATCTGCCTTAGGCTCAGGTCATGATCCCAGGGTCCTGGGATCGGGCTGCATCAGGCTCCCTGCTCAGCGTGGAATCTGCTTATCCCTCTCTCTCTCTCCCCCTCTCCCCCCCTGCTTGTGCGCTCTTGCTCTGTCTCTCTCTCTCTCAAATAAATAACTAAAATCTTTTTTAAAAAGATAAAAAAAATAAAGATTAAAAAAAATAAAAGCTATTCTAGGTATTCACCATCTTCTTTTAGTCCAAATTGTTTTATGGAAATATTGTTAAAAATAGTAAAATCTAAATTCACCTGTAAAATCTTTACTTGTTTTAAAATATGTTACAAATAAATTAATGAATACTTTCATTTAAAAATCAACATATTTCCTTCCTCCCCTCCCTCCTTCCATCTCCCCAGCTCTCCTCTTCTCTCTAGTTCAGACAGGATGAGTTGGTACATGTTAAAGTTTAGAAAAGTCTTCCTATTTTTACTTGTTTTCTAGCAATAACACCAGATCATGTTGGAAACAGGAGATAGGGATAAAACACACATTGCACTGAATGTGATTTCTGGAGCCAAACCGTCAGGATTGAACTCTGACACTTAACAGCTGTATCTTTAGGCACATGAAAGTGCTCTGGGCCTCAGTTTCATCACTGGATATGGGTTTGTGAAAGTTCTGTGATGATTCAGTGAGTGAATATACGTAGAGTGCCCAGAATGGTGCCTGGAAGACCGTCTGCACTTAATGATACTGGTTACTATTACTAATCAAGAACTCTGATGAACCACCTCTGACTAAGGATCAAGAAAGCTGGGACTCTGCTGTTCTTTAATGGGTAGTTATCGTGCCTCAGTCATGGGTCAGCTGGAGATAGACAAAATTAACGCCGCTCCCACTCACGGGACTTCACCGGCTAGTGGGAAGCAGAAAAAGAAACTCAACAATACTGACGCTAGTACAGAGCACAGTGCCTTCACAAGGGTACTCCACATTGTCTTTCTTGGGCTGCTGGCAAGGAAGCAGGAGAGGATAAAATCAGGGAAGCCTCCAGAACAGCTGAGTTTGAACTAGGTCTTGAAGGAAAGTAGGAGCTCAGGATATAGGACAAAGAAGGAAGAGTGCCAGAAAGGCACAGAGCTGTGAGGGAACACAGGACATCAAAAAACTGCAAATAATTCAGTAAGTCTGGAGCCAAGGCATCAGAGGGAGAAAATGGCCAGGGAGCCAGCTGAAGAGGGAAGCAGAGCCCAGTCAGAAGGAAATCATGTGTCCCGATTGAGAGCTTTCCATCTGCCCGGGGTTCAGTGGGCCGCACTTGAAAGGCATTGCGAAAGCTGAAGCCGGAGCTCCAAGGAGCAGCAAGGGTGGCCTTCAGGTAGCTGGAGTGGTAGAAGGACAGGCAGATGGACAGACAGACACACGGTGCAGAGGAGAGGTCAAGTGCAGGAGAGAGTCAGGAGGCTGAAGGCACAGGAACCACTGACGGGAGGTGGCGGGTGAAGCAAGGCACGGAGTCCTGGACATCTCTGTGACTCCTAACTTAGTACCCAGACTGAGGGAGGACCCCGAGCAAATGACCCAATCTCTGGAATTCTGTTTATCCACAAAATAAGGACATTTAATGTTTCTGACTAATTTCCATGAGATAAGAGACAAACAACAAAACCTGAAACTCCCTTGAACTTTAAGGAGAAAAGGCACGTGTGATTTTGAGAAACATTCTGAACTCAGAGAATAAAGATCCTACAGACTCAGATCTTCACTATAAAATCTTTTTATATTACCTAGTGATCCTACTTAGAGGTCAGATCAAGCCACATGGAAACATGGTATTTGTCTTCCTCACACTGAAATGACTATTACAGTGGGATTCTTTTCTCTTACGGTTTCTACACATTACGTTGTATAACCCTAGTCCTTTGTATTACCACCTCCTTTGTCTTCATGTTTGATAACTTTCACACCATCCTAGCCAGTGCTAAAGCTGCCAAATGCCACACAAAGAAAATCAGTGAAAGGTGAAAGAAAAATAGCTAGGATATGTGAAACCCCAAATGTGCAAGTGGGCACTTAATCCAATAATTCGAATATCAGGCCCCTTTCCCATCAATTCCAACATACGTGTTTACGGAAGGTGAAGTGTCTTCTTTAGTGCCCATTAGGTGAGGACACCCCAGACACACACAAAGGAAACTACAGACTGGAGAACACTGTTGTTGCTTTCTGTCTTCAAGAAGTTCTCTGCACCCTCTCCCGTAAATGACCCTCTGCAGACCTACTGAGAGGTGGTCAGAGCCAGCCTCGGCTGTGGGGTCAGCAGCAGCATCACGCTTCCACAAGCCAGAAAAAGCAAGCTCCCCAGGAGGCAGGGCAGGGAGGTGCCCTCATACAGACCGACCACAGACAACTCGACTGTGAACACAGACACTGGCATGTGTGAGACTCTATCCTGAGAAAGTGCAGGTGGCTGCCAGCATGTCTCCTTCTGGGAAAATGTTTCCTAGATCCTTCCAAAAGTGAATCTTGACCACAGTCACAGCTATCAAAACAGCACTCAAAGCTGGCTGGAAAACAAAAGAATGACCTGATAGTGTAGAAAGATTTATTCACGGTGTTAACTGGGGCGCGCACCGACTATGAAGAGCAGCGGAGCAGCAGCTTCCTGGAACTGACCATCTGACTTTGCCAACGAAGTGACAAGAGGCTGGTCGCAGCCTGTGCCCTGGGTTTCTGTCCCACAGGCAAGAATTCACGTTTCCCACCTGCCTGCTTAACAGGCAAATGGCCCACACAACCGCTCAAGTGAAGGCTTTTTAGTCAACTAAAAAGGAGGTGGGAAAAAATCACTAGGTGAGTGCGAGGCCACGACATGTGTGACACTGGACCACACTCAGACGTCCCTGTTTGCTCAGTCAAGAACAAGGAGGCTTTGGCGAGTAACTGACCAGTGCTCAGAACAACAGGCAGCCAGAGGAAGAAGCAAGGTCTCTTTCTGCCGTGAAGTCTGTTCATTCTCAAGGGCACTGCTCAGTCGCCCCGGCCTCCGATTCTGATCGATCTGTGCTTGTACGGTTCGTCCGTAAACCGAATCCCTGTGGTTCCACAGAACCCAACCTCTCACTGCATTCTCCTTTCTCAAAGATTCCATTTTTCCCCATTCCACAAACTTTCCTTCAACATTACCTCTCCTCAACAAAGGACAGTGTATCAAGAGAAATCAGAGAATCAGATCAATCAACACTCATCATTTAACAATATACAAATAAAATTCCTATCTATGGATCCACATTCTTGTGCCTCTTCTGGTTGTTCTGAAAGCATGGTCCTGGAACTTCCTCTTTGGTGCATGCCACTGTGGGCACTCTGAGTCAGATCATCTTGATGTGTAAACATGGTCTTGAGCAGACTTGGCCTTATGGAGAAGTCACCTCCTGTTGCTTATCGTTTCACATGACTTGAACCAAGCAATTCATTGGTAAGGCCTGAATTTGAACAAAATTACTAAAAATTTAGCTCTTTTTCATTTAAGGTTGTTGATTGGTTATTAAGTGAATAAATTATTAGGGGTAAAGGTGACATTTCAGGAATCTTAAAGCAAAAACTAAAAGCCAGTACTCTAGTTCATACTAAATCTTTAAATACAGTGGTTTGATTCTGTTTCTGCCCCCAAAAAAAGCTAAGAAAATAATTATCTGGGCAAGTTGGTACCAGGGTATATATTTCCGGAGGACGTATTACATTAGAGCTCAGACAATTTTCTTAAATACTAATAGATGAGTTTTGGGGGGAGCCTCTTATTTTCTTCCTTTCTGTAGCTAGAAAGATCTTGTCAGCTCATGTCAACATGTCCGGTTATGCAAAAATGAGATGATAATGTCTTAAAAAACGTTAGTTACTCTAGTAGCAATGAAATCAACTCTAGACACACACAGACCCACTTCCGAAAACAAGTAAAAATACAGTGGAGGGTATTTTGCTGCGGAAGAGTTTGCTGTTTTACATATGTTAGAATAGTAGCAGAGTTAGCAATATTGCATGGCAGAGACAAAACTGGGACAGACCCCTCTGCTTCACCACACATGGCAACAGACAGCTGCCAGGGTGGCCGCAGTTACTTCACTTTCAGGAGGGAAGGGGGTTCCTCAGGCGGAACCTGGGGCAGAACCTGCCCCATACTACACAGCCCACTCACTCACTGTGCCCTCAGGGCAAAGGTTTCAAGCCTCATTTATACCCCTCAGAGTGTGGGGCATTAAGGACAGTTTAGCGACCACACATACCTTTCCATTAGAAAGCATTATGAGGAAATTATAATTATTATAGATACAAATATTCTAAGGAAAAAAGATTCAAAACAAACATTCCTTTGTGCTTTTCTCTAGGCAGTAAAGTGACAAGACAAAGTACTCCCAAGTACAATGCAGTATATCTATACTAATAACATGTCAGAAGCTGTTGTTTAACGAGTATAAAAATGGAAGACGCTTCAGGGGAACCTGGCTGGCTCAAGCCGTGGAGCATGTGACTCTTGATCTCGAGGTCATGAGTTCAAGCTCCATGTTGGGCATAGAGCTTACTTAAAAAAAAAAAAAGATGAACTTATTTTTTTTTAAAAAAGTAAAATACTTAAAATGTATTCAGAAATAAATAAAGGAAGAAAAGGAGGAAGGGAAGATGGGAGGAAGTTAGTTATACCTGAAAAAAATGATTAAAAGAGCAATCTGCAATCCAGAGGTTGATAAGGAGTACTGTAATCCAAAGAGCATAGCAGAAGCCTGGTATGTGAGAGAAGGAGCCCTACCAAGAACAGTGAGATAATGCCTCATTAGACAAGAGCACATTCCCAACATCATACATTCATCCTTCAGTTTCAGGCCCTCCCATTCTGAAAGATATCATCTCAATATTTCCATGACCTAGCATATGAAAACACTAAAAACAATTTTTGCTGAATAAAAGAATGGAGTAAGTCAAGGTTAAGGAAAGTAATCTGGAATCCTCAAATGATTAAAGGAAGGTATAAAATAATATCTCCGAGGGAAGATGATAATAAATGGGGATCGATTCATATAAGAATCGGATAACAACGGTCAAGTACATGAAAGGATTTTTCTCTCACTTTAGAGAAGATAAAATTGACTAAAACTATGGCACTGATAGCATAGGATGGATATAATCAGAACTAAGGTAATATGCTAGTGTCACTGACTAATAATCAACTTTTGAGAGGTCACCAAACATCCAAATGACCGGATTTCAAGACGGCCTTGATTCATCTTTACCAAAGATCATTTCTGAGCCGTCCCATTCACATGCCCACATCGTGCAGGTGTCTTTCTCTGACTGACTCAGGACGAGGGTGGGTAGTAAGAGGGGGAGTTTTCCCTGTGGGGTTCGATGCTGTCCTGGAAGTGGGAACTCCACTGTTGTTAGGAAGAATCATTCCCCTGCTCTGGAGCGGTTGGGCCACACTGTTCCCGGGCTGTTTATTTACAGGGAAGGATGTTTCTTAAAGCCGAGACCACTGCAAAGCCACAAACTCTCAGTTCTTCAAGGGCAGTATGAGCTGCCTCTGCCAAAGACTGGACACAGTGGGGGACCTGAAGTCCGATCACCAGGGAGAAGGATCCAGTCTGACCTTTTAACCGCTACGACACTCAGTTTCCTCACATGGCAAGTAGGTAGGTGACAGCAGTACTCAGCCCATAGGATCGCTGTGAGTGTTCTTTCAGATAGGGCTTAAAGGTAGGCACCTAATAAAAATGAGCGCATCAATCTGAGTCAAGAGCACTGAAGGACTACCTTTGAAATGTATATCAGAAGACAAGGTTTTCGTAAGATGAACAGAACTAAAAAAAATTGTTTTTTCTCAGATTATTTACCTATTTCCTCATTTCATAGTCAATTCATGTTCAGTATTAAAAATTTTAAAGTATATGGATAAAACTCAAAAATGACTTGTACAAAATTACATTTTGGCATATATATTCTTGCAGATGTGTGTGTACATAATTGCTTTTCCTTTCCAAAGTGGTATGTCGTGTGATCTGCTTTCCTCACTTAACATTATTCCCTGTCGAGAAATAGGCATCCACACTGCCATTTCCAGTGGCTGCAGAGTATTCCACTGTATGGCTACACCAGAAGATATGTAACCAATCCCCTGATGATGGACATTTGGTTTGCTTGCAAATTTCACCTTTGTAATTAACATTGTTAAATATTCTTGAACATCAAATATTCTGCAACCCTGCCATTTCTGGCTCTCCTGGTTGCCATACTTCATTCAGGAAGAAGTTGGATGCACATTTACAACACGGCAAGCAAGCAATGGCACATTCTTCTCTGAGTCCTACATTAATGTAATAACTTTCCTAATCTCTATAGTAATATTTACTCATATGGAGAATTTCTACCCCAGTATGTAGTTTTAAACGCATTTCCCAAATCTGCCGGGAAATACTCAAAATAAAATAAACATGCTGAGATTTTCAGAAAAAAAAATTTCACAGAAAGTACAAAAATAAAAGAAGTTCTTGCTATCTGTTCCTAAGTTACAACCCTTGTCTGGGATTTTCACCTCTCTGTGTCTAGTCTCAGTTCTTGAAAAGTTACTTCTCACACAAAGCCTTTCTCAACTAAGTGGATAAAGGTTTTTCTATTTTCATTCCACAATTGCAATTCCCATGATTTCAAGAATCACTGTTTTTTTCCTGCACAAAAGGAAAGTCCATATTTATTGGGTTTTTGTTTTGTTTTCAATCTTATTAATTTCTGCAATTATCTTTATCATTTTCTTCTACTTTCCTTGGGTAAACAATTCTCTTCTAGCTTCCTGAACTGTATGTTTATCTATTTTCAATCTTTTTAAAAAATAAACGCTTTCACAAGCATATAGAGTTGTTGAGTCACTATGCTGTACACCCGAAACTCATGTAACATGTGTTAACTATACTCAAAAATCTGCGAATAAAATAAATGCATTCAGGGCTCTGCATCTGCGACCAACACTTCAGCTGCATCCCATAGTTTGGCATAGAGTACTTTTGTCATTTTGTTCTAAGTACTTCAAAATTCCCACTGTGATTTCTTAACCCATAAGTCTCTTAGAAGCATATTTTTTTAGATTCCAAATATATCCTTTATCTTTTTATTGTTAATTTCTAATTTAGTTGCCCCGTAGACACTAGCATATTAGCTGCTAGGTTAACAGTTTTCTGAATGTTCTGAGGTCCTCTAATGACCTCGTACACAGTCAAATTTGCAAAAATGCTCATGTACCTTCAGCACAAATTCTGCGAAGTCACATCGGGTAAATCTTTCAAGTCTCTAACCTCTTTTTTATCTGGCATATTCTAATAAAGATGTGCTAAAATCTCCCATTATCGTTGTGGATTTACCAATTTTTCCTTTAAATTTTGCTGTTACACTCATAATTCAAGATTTTTATGTTCTTTGTGAACTGTTCTTTTTAACTTCTGCTGTGACCCTCTTCATCTCTCTTGATATTGAATTTGCCTTGAAGTCTATTTTTTGTGATGTTAGTATTGCTACTTTGGCTTTCCACTGGTTGGGATTTGACTGATCTGTGTTTTCCCATGCCTTTATTTTCAACCTTTCTGAGTCACTTTTTCAGCTTTGTCTCTTCTAAGCAGCATACAGTTAAAATTTTTTTTTTTTTTTTTTTACAAATCCAAACTGATAGTCTCTTTTAACAGGTGAGTTCAATCCATTTAAATTTCTTTCTCATAATCTCCTTTCCTATCTTTTCTTGTTTAACAGAAAGTACCACTTTCATTTTTGTTTGCTTTTGCTTTAGGTTGTATTTCCATATTTTAACAATTAACCTATCAACCCTGTATGTAATGCACACCTGTAACATTATAACGTCATCCCCTGATAACCCCCACCGTCTGTTAGTTTCACTGTTTGAGTGTTAGAGCTAAGTTAGCAGTCAGAGGAATCGTCGGTGCTTTGATATGGCTAGGGATAGAGTCTTTTTCTTTTAATGTAAACCATCATTGCTAGATATATTGAAATCTTCCCTTAATTTTGGGGACTTTCAGATGAGATCTGTGTACAGAGACAGTCCTATCGGAATATCATTTTTTTTTCTAAAAATAACTTCATAGAAGTTTTCGTTCTGCTCTTCCTAAGTTTTATCAAAGCTCAGCCCCATATATGGAGTTTTATTGTGGTTTTCCACTTTTTAACGTAGGACTTGAAATTTCATCTTAACATTATTTATCACAAGAAAATAATTGGAAATAATCCAAATATTCATCAAGGTCATAGCTAAGCAAATTATGCATTAACACACTGGAATACTGTAGAAATACCCAATGTCTATATGAGATTGACATATGACAAATACTCAGGTTACACTGATCCATGAACATCTAAGTGGATAAAGCAAACACAAGACACCACTTGTGTGATGCTTACTAGCCTCCGAAACGTAGGAATGTATGCTGCATCCGTCAGTGCAGTACTCGGGGAATGATCTAGTGCAGAATTAATCTTAACCTTTCCCCCTGAAACAGCTTAAGTTTTTTCTTTCTTTTTCGTCGTTTTTGTCGTGGTTGTCGTGGTTACCATCTTCTTCTTTTTTAAAAGAAAACCTAACTTTCAGTTCCTAACAAGGCCTCAGCTTGTTTCTCATACTTTTTAGGTTAACACAAATCAGATCACTGTGGTAAATTCATATTTCACTAAATAAATGTGTGACTGATTTCATTTCCTGGCAGTGATACACATTTGGCCAAAAAAAAAAAAAATTCCAACTGAAATTCAATTTAAAAGCAAAGTTTTACATCCATCTGAAATGTGGGGTGCTGCACACAATTTTGTTCTTAACCAGACAATGATACAGGAAAAAAAGGGGAGAAATTTCTGCCTAAAAAGTTAGTGCATCCCCTCTTATCACAAAAATATATTTGCTCTATTTAGATGGTTTTGTTTCCTTTGCCAGGGCTTTGCCAAAATCACCAAATTATGAGTAAAAATGCAAATCTGATTCTTTGTTCTTGTTACTATATATGTAAACACAGTACATATCACAGATTCTTTTTCTTTTTTGGGGGGGTACTTCTCAATAATCCCCTTTATCTATTTCACTTATACTCCCCACCTACTTCTCCTTTGTGAGTACCAGTTTGTTCTCTGTATTTATGGTTCTGTTTCTGATTTTTTTTGTTTGTCTTGCTTTTTAGACTCCACATGGAGAAATCATATGGTATTTATCTTTTCTGACTTACTTCACTCAGCATAATGCCCACCAGATCCACCCATGTTGTTGCAAATGGCAAGATCTCATTCTTTTTTATGGCTGAGTAATATTCTTGTGCGAGTGAGTATGTGTCTGTGTGTAGTATCTATTCACCTATCAGACGACACTTGGGCTGCTTCCATATCTTGGCTATTGTAAATAACGTTAATATAAACACAAGGGCACATATATCTTTTTGAATTCATTTTTTCATCCTCTTTGGGTAAATTCCCATTAGTGGAATTACTGGATCATATGGTAATTCTATTTTTAACTTTTTGAGAAACCTCCATACTATTTTCCACGGCGGCTGTGCCAGTTTGCATTCCCACCAACAGTGCACAAAGGGTTCCCTTTCCTCAAGTATTGATCCTCATCAATACTTGCTATTTCTTGTCTTTTTGATACTAGCCATTCTGACCGGTGTGAGGTGATACCTCACTGTGGTTTTGATTTGCATTTCCCTGATGATGAGTGAGACTGAGCATCTTTTCATGTGTCTGTTGGCTATTTGTATGTCTTCTTTGGAAAAATGTTTGTTCAGGTCCTCTGCTCATTCTTAATCAGATTATTTTTGCTTTGAGTCATATAAGTTCCTCATGTATTTTGGATACTAACCCCATATTGGATGTATCATTTGCAAATACCTTCTCCCATTCACTAGGGTGCCCTTCTAAGGTTTTGTTGATGGTTTCCTTTACTGTGCAACACTTCATAGATTTTTTAAAAACTATATAAATCTTAAAATTTTAGAAGTTAGATCTATAAAGGGCAGTTTATATTGCTTTTAGTTAAATATGCTTTTAATTAAAAGTACTCTCCTTGGTTCTTCCTAGAGACTGTGAACACCACTGTTGGATACAAAAATGGACAACAATTTTACTACAGCCTCTGCAGCTTCGCAGGGAAACGACTGTGATCTCTATGCACACCACAGCACAGCCAGGATACTAATGCCTCTGCATTACAGCATTGTCTTCATAATTGGGCTTGTAGGAAACGTGCTAGCCTTGGTTGTCATTATTCAAAACAGGAAAAAAATCAACTCTACCACCCTCTATTCAACAAACTTGGTGATTTCTGATATACTTTTTACCACTGCTCTGCCTACACGGATAGCCTACTACGCACTGGGCTTTGACTGGAGAATCGGCGAGGCCTTGTGCAGGATAACTGCTCTGGTGTTTTACATCAATACATATGCAGGTGTGAACTTTATGACCTGCTTGAGCATTGACCGGTTCTTTGCTGTGGTGCACCCTCTGCGGTACAATAAGATGAAAAGAATTAAATATGCCAAAGGCATTTGCATAGGGGTCTGGATTCTAGTATTTGCTCAAACACTCCCACTACTCATAAAACCTATGTCAAAGCAGGAGGAAGAAAGGACTACATGCATGGAATATCCAAACTTTGAAGAAACAAAATTTCTTCCCTGGATCCTCCTTGGTGCATGTTTCATAGGATATGTGCTTCCTCTCCTGATCATTCTCATCTGCTACTCTCAAATCTGTTGCAAACTCTTTAAAACTGCCAAACAGAACCCACTAACTGAGAAATCTGGTGTAAACAAAAAGGCTCTCAACACAATTATTTTTATAATTGTTGTGTTTGTACTCTGTTTCACACCTTACCATGTTGCAATTATTCAACACATGATTAAAAAGCTTCATTTTCCTGATCTCCTGGAATGCAGCCAAAGACATTCATTCCAGATCTCTCTGCACTTTACAGTATGTCTGATGAACTTCAATTGCTGCATGGACCCTTTTATATATTTCTTTGCATGTAAAGGGTATAAGAGAAAGGTTATGAAGATGTTGAAGCGTCAGGTCAGTGTATCAATTTCCAGCGCTGTGAGGTCAGCCCCTGAAGAAAACTCACGTGAAATGACAGAAACTCAAACAATGATACATTCCAAGTCGTTAAATGGAAAGTGAAAAGGAATTAATCTTGGAATTATAGCAAAGTAGATTGTATGACAAACTTTGCCGGACTTTTCTTATAAAGCAAAATGATTGTTCAACTTCCAAGTAGGATTCCTGTAAATTCCTTTCATTGGCATGAGGTCCCACCTCCAACTTGGAAGAAAACTGATATATATTATTTTTACACTCAAGAAAATAACATAAAGCAAAGTTCTAATGTGTAAATGAAATGCTACACCAAAAGGGAGGGTATTTTAATAACTCTCAGTGTAAAAAGTTTTATAAAAAATTTTTAAAAAATTTTAATAAAAAATTAAAAATTACAACATCAGTATTTCCTGCCAATAATTTGGCAAAAGAAAAGACTGTATGATTGTATATTGCCCTTGTAAAAATGTCAATATTGTAACAAGTTTCTTTATTTTTGGTAACGTATTTCTTTAATCCATACTTTTTTCAATTTCAGACCTTTATCTCCTCAATAACATCAGCATTTAGTTTTGTTTTGTTCTGAGTCATAAATATTTTGTTTCAACGACTCTTTTGGAATAAAGAGCAGGATACTACAAAATTAAGAGTACGTCTTTCAATGCCTATTTAGAGGGAGAATAGAATTAGAAATAGATTTGGATGATAACGTTATAAGTAATAATGGTGACAGAGGCAATGAAAACACTGAGTTCTTTCCCAGGCAGCCAGCAGAGTATTTAAGGGCCCACCGGTTAGATATATGGCAAGGATTTTATGTGGAGGTACCCACTGGGAGGAGGGTCCACTTGCTGAATTCTGCTTGGGAATTAACAAAAAAAATTGCAAATATGCTTGGCTTTTCTTGGGTGTCTGGGGATCATTTCTTTTTTATTCATAGGTTGGTAGTACCCTGATCTGTATTTCAATGGTCTGGGTTACCAGAAAGGGCAAAGACGATGAGCAGCAGCAGGTATAGTTGCTGTTTGCCTAAATAAGATACGTGGAAAAATGCAAAATTATAAACTGAAAGAGTTCCCAAGATTCTTTGCAACATTATACATTTGCTCACATAAATACCTTAGCATGAATAGTATGACCTTTGCAAATATAGTCACCCTGTCTGTCAGCTCAAATTTGTTTTACTAAATTCCCAAATTACCTCAATACAGTATCTATGTTAGCAATAATACTGATTTTGATAATGGAACAGAAAGAAATGAAGCACTATATCATGAGTCATACTTTAAATTTTTTTTAGGCTTTCTATCCTGGAAATCTTTTCTTTCGAATTCTTATCCTACTCATTTCCAACTTGTACCCTGTAAGAAAATTAATCTTTATGGTTAAGTCAACACCATTTACTGAGTACTTTCAGATTTGTATTATATGAATTTCACAAAGAGCTATCTGACCTTGAGGCCAATGACCAAAAAAAGGTACTGATCTTTTCAACAGATCTTTGATGGAGACAGGTGAGACTACACAGATGGAAGTCAGGATCTTAGGGCCCTTCCCTTCACTCTATATAAAACCCCCCAAGCAAAGGAGAAGAAAGGGCCGAAGACTACATGTTATGCAGGGTGGCACTTACATAGTCATTTGCGTTAGATCCCAAAAGAAACACTGTAACGAAAGCTACTAAAGGAAAATCAGAAAGAGGCCACCGTAACTTCAGGGCATCTCTGTGGTGCATGAGTTCGATGACAACCCTGGAGCACAGACTAGCTTATGTATGAGCCAACATGCTGCTTCACCGCAGACGAGAAAGTCCTCTCTGTGCTCAGGATCTTAAGATCCTTCAAACACAAAAGTAAATATCTATGTCACCTGGCAAAGGAATAACACATTCTTTTATCTGTTCAGTTTTCTGCCTCCTACCTCCACTGTACCACAAATCCATATATATGTTTTTCTCCAATCAGTAGTCAACTAATTAAAAAAAAAATGTCTGTATTCCAGTCAAACTCAGCTATTCACTCTCCTTCAAAAGGCCCCTACTACCTACTTCATTCATGAAGTCATGGTTACACATGGACTCTGGGCATCCTTAAACTGTCACGGATTATTAGTTGGCTTTACATTTACTTCCCTCATGGAGTAGCTAAACTTGGAGAACAGGGACAGTGTCCTATAATCTTTGTATTCTGTTACAGAACAAAGGGGTGGACTTATGTACAACACACTGTTTGAAAATCACAACCCTGTAAGTATTTTCTATATGTATCAGGTGATACATTATTAATAATCGTGAGCCAGAAAAACTTATCTAGGAAAGTTGACAGTTATATAGCAGCTAATCATATCTACCTCTCCATAATTTTATTTTTTTTCTAAAAGGATATTTGGTTACTTAAAAAAAAAACCCTCAAAGCTATTGAGTTTGAATCAGTATAAATGCATGAACTCTTCAATGATAGTATAAAATAGTACAGAGAATACAGAATAGTAAATGTTAGATGTTAGAAATATTAGGTATATGTGACAAACTCAATAATTTACAAAATAGTCCATACTTTATGTAATGTTTTCCTTTCCACATTCCTGTGAAATAGGACAAACACATAATATCACCCATGCTTTATTAAGAAACCGAAGTTCCAAAGAGGGACCTGGTAAATTACAGGCAGCATCAGGAATGTAACCCTAACTCTCTGTCCTAGCCATAGAGTAGACAGAACTGTATCCACATAGACCCTGAAAAAGTATTAGAAGGCTTCAACCGTTGCATTATATGCCAGCAGACCATCTAATCCTTAAACAGGACAAAAAGCCAGCAGTAGGTAGATTATAAACTTGACTGGCCTGTGAGTTCCATGAAGACACGGATGTCCTCTGCTTATATGCACAGCACCTGGTACAAAGCCCGGCACACAAGAAGTTCTCAAATATCCATCTGATCAAATAGCACCTGTTTTGTACCATAACCTAACAAAACTCTAAAGCCCTGCTGAAATATCTGTGAAGTTCTTAACTTCTCAATGAAAAGACACACCGTAAATGCTTAATTACAAATACTAAAGCATATATACAAGAGTATATGTGTAATTGAAGACTGTGATCCGCTAAGACCCTGCAATTTAGGAATAGTAAAAAATAGAGCTAATTACCCAACAAGTCAATTTAAATCTAGATACAGAGTATGTTCTGCTTGGAAATAATTTTATATTTCAAGAGGCAAGGACAGTGACTTTTACCAATCAGTAAAAAAATACCGGGCAATTTTAAAAGGGGAAGCACTGACCTAAATTTAGCTCTCAAAATGGTCTATTTTGGACACTCTTTAGCCCATTGTAATTTGTTATTCTTTGCAAAGCTAAAAACATGTCCTTATTGACTACTCAGGTCAGAATGAAAAATGAAAAGCTGATCTAGTGACAACGCAGCCTATTCTTCTGCGCCCAGGACGGACTAAACGCGCTCATGAGAAATGCCGCCAATGCAAGTCTGTTTTATACCAAACTCTGACAAAAATGATCACGTAAATGATAATCCCCAAATTTCTTTTAAAATAAAAGCTCAATTAGCTAAGAAGGACATTTATTGACTGCTTCCTCTGTGCCACTCTTCCAAGCACTTGACGGGCATCATTTCACTTAATCCTCCCTGCCTTAAGAGCAGGGACAATTACTATTTCAATTTGGCTGATGAGGGACCTTGAGTGCCAGGCCACATGCAGAGGTGGAACTAGGCATAAAATCCACCTCATCTGACCCCAGTGCCTGGAGGCTGACTCAGAGTGCAAGGAAGTCTTTCCCCTGGCCCCTCAACTACTGTCAGAGACCAGCCTTCCTTCCAGATATCATACTGGAAGCCAGCATGGTAGTAACAAGATCAACACAAATACTTGCTAACAGTAACATGGCATAATGCTTGGAGCAATATACATACATATATACATATATATAATCTCTCTAGAGAAGCACTATACACACACACACATAATCTCATTCAAGCCTCATAATACTTCTGTGAGGCTCGTCCCATTACTACCCCTGTTTTACAGACTAGGAAATGATAACCCAGAGAAACAGTAAATTGCCCAAACAGCTGTACGTGGGGGAGCCAGTCCAATTCCAGGGTCTGCACATTACTCTTAATCACTATACTATTTGTCTTAAACAAGTAGAATTATGGTCCAGCTCCTCAGAGAGCCTTGAAAGAGACACTGTTCACCAAATATCCTCAAATTCCCTTAGGGGCATATGTGACTACTTCTGACCAATGGGCTGGGGGCAAAAGTGACATATGTTGCTTCCAGGCTGAAGTGTTAGAGGGCAGTGAGAGATATTCCATTCCCCTCTTGTCTCCTGTCACAGTGACCAGAGATGTTCTAGATGGTGGGAACCTTTGTTAGCCTGGATCCTTGAATGAGTAAGTGGAGAACTCCCCACCTTTTACCCCAACCACTCATGTTGGCCAAGTAGTGCAAATAAGAAATACACTAATATATTTAGCCACTGAGATTTCAGAGTTAATTTGTGGCTACAACATAAGCCAGCCTTCTGACTAATACAGCATTTAATCTACTTAGAATGAAACAGACCAATAAACAGAACGTAAGAAAAGAAAAATGCAGACACTATCCAGTTCTCCTGGCAAACAAACATAATCTTCCTTAATCCCACTTTCATTGTGTCATTTCATGCTCCAGGACTGAGCATAGTTCCCCATGATCTACCACACAAAGTCCAAGTTCCTCTCCCATACTTTCAAGCCCCTGCAACCTAATTTCCCTCTATTGCCCAACACGTACCTTTTGAGTTAGTCTAGTTGGTTTTGTTTCTGTACCACGAACATAACGAATATTTGGTTCCCGATAATTGGATTATTCTGCTTCCCCTATTGATTCTTTACACTCATATCCCAATCATACCTCCTCTTTAAATTCTTCTTTGACTACTCACAGCCACCCATCATCTTCCTTTTCTCAACTTATTTGGATCTTATATAGTCAAGCTACATAGTTTTAACTTTAGATGTGTACTATCTTAGAATAAAAGAAAAGAAAACACACAGTTCTGGTCTGACTGCTAATCAGCTGTACCACCTCTGTCCAGTCTTTTAGCCTTTCTAGATTTCAGTTTTCTTATCAATGAAACAATAGCATGAGATAATGTGTAAACTCTTGGCCAACATCACACAGCCCATGGTCGATTACTTCCCATACATTCAGTCTTACATCCCTCACCTGAAACACAAGCTCCTCTGGGGCAGTGATGCTGACTTTTACTTCTTTCTATTCGAGTAACTCCAAGCACAGCACCTTGCACATCAGTAATGCTCATAAGATATATGTTGACTACAGTTAACCCAATATTAGCTGGTTACTACTATATGATTTGTAATATTAGAACACGATGGATAAGGGGTTTTATTATTGCCGGTCATAACTTGTTTGGCAGCAATAGGTAATTAATACGTGCTTTGTACTGGAATATTAATCATGAAAAATATACTAAACTGGAACCTGGAATGACAATGAAATCAGTCAAGATTTCTTAAAAACAGAACAAAACAAAGCAAAAAACTACCTTTCTACTGCGAGTATAAGGAGTGCCCCCAGCTTTCCCTCTTCCTTCTGCATACAAGGAAGCAACATATGGTAGATACAGTTATTTAATGTCTCCCTGATAATACACATCAGACTGCTCTACCTTACAGAAATCTCCGCCATGACACAGCTGTTAGAAAGAAGGGACTGTATGGGAGGGTAGCACATGTGGGAAAACACATGATCTTATTTTTCAATAGTTTATCTTCCTCAAAAGTTTTAAAGACCTTCTTTTTTCTCTTTATTGCATACCTACTATGTGGCTTCTGGCTGCTAATAATGTTTTTTTAGATATCTTGCCTAATCAACTAAACAGCAAGCCACTCATGGGCCCATTACTCTTCTGTCCTACATGGCACGTCCCACAATTGATCCAAACCAAGAATTCAAATAGCGTTTGATTGGCTTTTATGAGTTTTCTCAGAGTGTGAGAACATTTATTTCTGATTTCTATACTAGTAAGAATGACTTTTCCCATGCAGGTTTTGAGAAGAAAAGAGTGTGTCAGAATGAAACTACAAGGAGGCTACCAAAGGTTTTAACGGAGCTCTAAAAATGGTAACATCACAATGTGTTCTTACTGCCGGAGGATGGCAGCTCTATAATTTTCCCCTCATGTCCTATAGCGAAACATCGGCTTTTTCTTTTAACATATATAGTGAAAATATATGGGGCTACTGCCTGCAGTTGGGTTTAAAAAATAAATCCCAACTAGATTACACATTGGTTTACCATATACATATTGCAGTTCAAGAGAGCAGTGAAAGTATCACAAGTGCCATCTTGTGTATTACTCAATCTTTTCCCTATTAAGGGATCAAGAGCAAGGAAAGGTCATGAATTTGAGTGTTATTAGCTTTACCTGAAGAATAGCTGTTAAGAAGAAGGCATCAACAAAACAGACCCATAGACACAACACTCACAACAAGAAATCAAAGCATGCCCATTTTTAGTCCCACAACCTGGTAAGCGCTCAATCTGGGACACGGCCTGACTGTACCTGTACCCACACACTTCGGTCTCTGGAGAGACCCAGGGAGAAACCAGTCAATGAGAGGCAGGGGCAGGGCTGAAAGATGCTGTAGGTCTTGGCCATGCAGAACTGAGAAAGCATATGGTAAAGTGGTAGATGGAAAGAAAAAAAAGTATCCCATTAGGGATCCAGTTGTGAAATTATTTGAAGTTTGTGTGTTTGGCAAAATGCTGATAAGGTGATGACTACATGGTAATCATTATAGTATTCTCTCCGCATTTGTGTTGTGTTTGAAATTTTTCTGTAATACATTTTAAAAACTGCTAAGTGTAGTCTCCAACACATTCCCATACTCTTCTTACACATGAGGGGTAGAAGCAGAAATTCAGGGACAAACTCAAAAAGGATTGAGAGAGAGATGGCAGTGCATATCATGTGGCTCCAAGTCCGTCTCTCATTAGTTAGCTGCACGACCCAAATCATACGAGAGGACAGGAATGGTACACGTGGCCACATTCATATTTTAAGATCACATGGGAGAAAAGTTTCAACCGACCTTCAAGAAGTCCTAGTAAAAGATGGCTTTCAGTGACAAAGTCACCAACAAAGAACAGGATACACAGAAATCCACATGAAAAGACTGTCAGGGTTTCATAAACATACACACATGCACATACATAATGCTCCACTGACCTCCCAACACAAAGGCTCCTTCCTTTTCCTTACACCATGTTCCAGTTCAAATGGAAGTATTTCAAATTCAGGTATACTGCTTTGTATATACATACTTGAAGTCAAATGTAAAAATCGAATTCTCTTGATAACCAGTCTTGTCAGCAAAGATTCACTTATAGATAACAGAATAGCTCTCAAGTTATCTTGGGCAGAAAAAGACTTAGTACACAGAATTAGGTACTTATAAAACTGCTGAAAAGGCTAGAAGGGCAGATTCAGGCTGTGCCTCCAGGAACAACACAGAACAACTGGTCTACCTGGAAGACTGCTTCCTCTGCCACATTCAGGATACTGGGAAATCAGGAAGTCATTACATCATTTCAATATAATCCAGGAATCAGGAAGTTGTGTGAACTAGAACCTCTAGAGTCCTGTTGGGTCTGTAGAACTAGACCACAAAATTGGTATTTCACACACTACCACCTTGGCTCACACTGAACTCAGCACCATATAAGTTCTTCTGACTGGTGAAGCCTAAATCATATTCTGAACACTGGATGCAAGGGGGCTTAAGAAATAAAGTATTCAGTTTTCCACCCTCTGCTTTATGTGGAAGTACACGACGAGGACTGTGGGAAAGATAATGAGCAAGCCAATCTAACTGTATCCATCATACCACAAAAAATACCAAAATACTCTACCAAAAGGGAGGAAGGAGTGTTTAATTAAAAAAAAAAAAAGAAAGAAAAAAGAGGGGTACCTGAGTGGCTCAATCGATTAAGCATCTGACTCTTGATTTTGGCTCAGGTCATGATCTCTGGGTCATGATCTCAGGGCCCTGAGATGGAGCCCTGTGGCAGGTTCCGCATTCAGTGGGGAGTCTGCTTGAGATTCTCTCCCTCTTGCTCTGCCCCTCCCCCCACTCACGCATGCCCACATGTGCACATGCTCTCTCTCTCTCTCTAAAATAAAAAATCTTGGGGTGCCTAGGCGGCTCAGTCAGTTAAGTGTCTACCTTTGGCTCAGGTTATGATTGCAGGGTCCTGGGATTGAGCCCCGTGTCAGGCGCCCTGCTCAGTAGGGAGTCTGCTTCTCCCTCCCCCTCCCCCCACATCATGCGTGTGTGCTCTCTTGCTCTCTCTCTCTCACATAAATCTTAAAAAATAAAATAATCTTTAAAAAACCTTTAATTTTACCATATTATTAAAATAACATCCATCTTCTTTAAAGTAACTGGCTTATACTCTTTAAAGTGTCAAGCTCATAAAAGACAAGGGCAGAATGAGAACTGTTCCAGATTAAAGAGTTAAGGGACATAACAACTAAATGCATGATATAATAATGGATTGGAGCACAGACGAGATTTTCTTTTCCTTTTTGCTATAAAATAGGACATTATTGGGACAATTGCCAAATATGAATAAACTAATATATACTGATGTATTTAGGGGCAAAGGGGCATTTTATCTACAGCTTGCTCTCAAATGATTCGGAAAAAAATACCATATGTATATAGAGAGAAAATGACAAGGCAAATGTAAAGATGTTAATAATTAGGGTGCCTGGGTTTAGAGTCTGTGGAAGTTTTTTTGTCCACTTCCTGTGACTTTTCTATAAGCCGAGTTACTTCAAAAAATTCTTTAAAGTCTTAGACATAGCAGCAGCAGTTGGGAGCTCTGAAGAGGAATAGCGCAGTTTCTTCCATTAAGTTAAAATGAAAATTAATAGCCAAATAACTACAGAGGCATATAGTTGGTGCTTTTTCAGATACTGTTCCATGGGGCATTTTCCTTCTTGCAGCATGTGCTTATTTCGTACTTCTCATTTTAGCAGCAAAATCTGAATACAACCTAAAAGTTGTCTTTAGACACTAACATTTACTTTTATAAATATCTGCAACACGGCAGTTAAAAATGTATCTAGGAAGCCCCAGTCTGGTGAGTTTATACACTCAAATTACTTTCTAGTACAATAAACAGAGGACCATTCACTACATTTTTTACCTTAAAAAAAAAAAAAAAGGAGCGTTAGGGCTGTGTTACACAAAAGGAAATGTCTGAGCTAAGAGTCAGACAGGCATGAATTTCAATCTAGGCGCTGCCTGTTAAATACACAGACATGACCCTAGTGACTCAATCAATTCTAAAAACCTCTGCTTTCTCACAGACAGAGTAATACTAAGACTGCTGTGGATGTTCATCTAAATCAGGAACATATGTAAAACAAGGCTCTATGGTACAAAACAGCTATCCAATACGTATTTCTCAAGATTCCTTAGCAGAAAGAGAAAATTCTGCTATGGAAAAGATCTCCAAATAGAATGCATAATATTAACATTTCATAATGCTACTCTGTATTTTTTCTCCAAGTTGTTGCTAATATTAACAAACATATCCTTGATGTAGTAATTTACTTTCACAACAAATAGTTATTAAGGGCTTACTATGAAGGAAGCACTGTTCCAGGCACCAGGATGAGAGCTGAAAATAATACAGACGAGGGGCGCCTGGGTGGCACAGCGGTTAAGTGTCTGCCTTCGGCTCAGGGCGTGATCCTGGCGTTCTGGGATCGAGCCCCACATCAGGCTCCTCTGCTATGAGCCTGCTTCTTCCTCTCCCACTCCCCCTGCTTGTGTTCCCTCTCTCGCTGGCTGTCTCTATCTCTGTCAAATAAATAAATAATAAAATCTTAAAAAAAAAAAAAAAGAAAATAATACAGACTAAGTTGTCCTCATGAACCTTAGGTTCCATAAGCCAACATTAAACATTAAGTAAACAAATAGTATCTGTTTAGGGGAGGGATAACTTTGAGTGTTATTCTGGTTTTGTTGCATCCTTGACTGGTTCACTGCCCTCCCAAATATTCTCTGAGCTGCTTTACTAATAAACTCTCCTCTGCCAGATAAGCCGGAGTCGGTTCTATTACTTCAACTAACAGGCATGCCTGTGTTCTCATAACCGAGAAAGCCTTTATCCCTTTGACCTCAGATAACAAAAGCACATTAGATACTTCAGAACTCAACATAGATCATACACAAAAAAATTCAACCCTAAGATAGGTATGAGATTATTTTTGTGTGCTATATATTTTGCTAAGGTTACCAAGACGTGGTTAGCATTTTGAACTTTTTTTCTTAGAATAATGCAATGATCTGAATCTCAAATCTTTCATAAGGTGCAACTTTCCAATGATAAACAAGAACAGGAAGTGAATCTTGAATATACCAGACTTCTAGTTCCCTTCACTATTATCTACACTGCTGTCATCTCAGCCTGACTTAACATCATTAAACTTTCCACTGTCCTAAGTTAAAGTTATTAATAGTTTTATTTCTTCTCAAATAAAACATATATCCCATTAAACTGGAAATTTTGACATATACTCAAATGTTTTAAGTTCTAAGAGGAAACATCTAAAATAAAGGAATTGAGTAGCAAAGCAACTTACAAAAGCAGAAATGAAAACAGATGTTAAACTTCTTTGAAACAAATTTTTACTAATAGCCTCAACCAAAGCTATTTCAGTCAACTACTAGAAACATTCTACCTAGTCAAAAGATCTCAACAAGCTTCACAGGCCATCAGTAACTCAAGGGTGTGGGCTCTTTTCAAGGTTCTACTTACCACCCAGCACCATGCACATTATGGGATCTCAACACAGAGGAAATCAGTGCTGTAAAAGCTCACTTTAGGGCAGTGGCCCTCCACTGGGGGCAATTTTGTCCCCCCACCCTCCAAGTGTCATCTGGCAATGGCTGTCATGACTGCGGGTGGGGTTGCCACTGGCATCTAGTGGGTGGAGCCCAGGGATATTGCCTAACACCCCCCGCAATGCCCAGCAGAGCCCCCCTCTCCCCGCCAGCCAAGAAGTATGCAACTGAAAGTGCTGACCAAGGTTGAGAAAAGTGGGTTAGGTTAACCATACCACTGTCCTCACATTCACATATAAAAATCACTGGTCACGTGGCTTTCCATAACCCTCTGATGATAGACTACAGACCCTTTCAAACAGGATACATTCAATGTGTCCCCTGGAAAGACGCTCTGATCACTGAAACTGCAAATGCAATCCCTGCAGTGTGAAAAGCCAGCGTGTCCTTTCACAACTAACCCACAATCTCCAAGGTAAGAAACTCTGCATTCCATTTTATTTGATT
Organism: Ailuropoda melanoleuca; assembly: GCF_002007445.2. Lineage (NCBI taxonomy): Eukaryota > Metazoa > Chordata > Mammalia > Carnivora > Ursidae > Ailuropoda > Ailuropoda melanoleuca. The sequence continues at coordinate 129,404,351 of NC_048224.1, read as the reverse complement.
CTGAAGACACTGGGCTTCAAACATTACTAATATCTTGATTACAGCGAGTAGCAATTTCATTTCCTAATCGCTCCTGGGACAATGTCAAATGCATAAGTGAGGCAACAGAAGCCACTTCCTCTTCACACTTATCTTCTAACATCACGATTTTCTTTCATCACATTACAGAAAATGGTGCTCAAGGTTTCTCAGCCTGTGTCCTCCAAGGAGAGGATAATTCCCACTGTACAGGATTATTCTAAGGATTAAAGTGACATCAAGGTGGCACGCAGTGCCTGGGACAAGAATGGTGTGTGCTCACTGGGTCCTAGCAGACGATGTCGCACACATAGCATTACACACCCAAATACTGGACTGATGGGATGATTGTGACGTTGTTGGGAAATGAGATATTTTGAGAAAGCAAGAACGAATGGATTATATATTTCTCTCTAGGGAAGATGTTGGAAATGATTTTATAAATCCATATTTCAATCCTTTAAAAAATACCACTGAACTCAAATTTGAAATTCAATGTTTATATTTTTCCGAGTAACAGATTTGAGGTGACTTACCGAGGGGAGGGGAAGGAAAAGAAAAGAAAGGGCATTAGTACAAAAGAATAATTCAAGTAACTTAGCATGTGGCAGACCAAAATTTCAATCACAGCCAAATCTCTCTGGTATTAAAGAACACTCATTTCACTACTCCATGCTGTCTCCCAGATGTTGTACACTGAGGGGACCATGAAAGAGAAGGGCCTGCTCTTAAGTTAAGAGAGTAGTCAATTAGGTAATTAATTACAAAACCAAGTAATAAATGTTATGTGTAACCTGTAAGCATAAAGTCATCCATGAACACAAAGGAAGGAGGGATCCATTCTGGCTGGGGTGGGTTTCACAGACTAGATATCCCAGGTGAGTCCTGAAGGATAAGCAGAGTCTGCCAAGCAAGGGAGAAAGGATGCTGCAACAAGAACTGTCTGCATACGTAAATTTAGAGAGGTGTGAAATGACACAGGAGTGACAGGCAGTGGTGAATAATGCACTGTAGCTGGTGTGTAGAGTACAAGGGGGGAATTAGAGAAAAGAAGACCAGAAAGGTTGGCTGGAACTCAACTCTGAGGTGCCTCACTAACAAACAGCAGTGGGAAGTCACAGGTTTCTGAAGGTGTAAATGAATAAGATAAGATCTCTTTTGGAGATAAACTTAAGGGGGTGGAACAGTACAGATGATAGCTCTGAGACCGTGACAGGGAGGAGGCTTCTGCAGTAGTCCAAACAAAAGCAGAAGAAATGCAGTCAAAAGACTAGTGCCTTTTCATTCATTCATTTACTCTGTCCACCCTTCGCCATCCATTCACCCATCCATCCAACATCGGTGCCCACTAGGTGGAGCCACTAAGCTGACCAAGGCATGACCAGTAGGTGAGACTGACAAGGTCAGCTTGCATAAAGTTTCATTTTCAGTGGAGGAGACAGATACTAAACCATTCATTATACAATGAATTATTCCATTTTTATGGTGATGAGTGCCATGAGAAATGTTCTCCAAAAGCATCTCTCAAGAGACTGTGACCTAGTCTGAGGGCAAGGATACTCAAAGAAAGCTGCAAGAAGTCACCTTTAAGCTTTTCCTGCAGCCCCGTGAGCTGAGACTACTTATTATCTCATATCTCTCATTTTAAATAAGTTTGAGAAAATTCTCTTTCATTAGTCAACTTTGGTTGGTGCAATTTGGTGCATTCACATTTAAGTACCTACTTACTCTGGTAAGTCTAGCCAAACCAGCAGGTATTGCTGGAAGGGGCAAGAAGGACCAGGGGTGAGCTGAGAAGGGTGGAAAGAAATTAAAGGGTGAGAAACAAACTGAGGGCTTCAGAGGGGAGGGGGGTGGGGGAATGGGATGGGCTGGTGATGGGCAGTAAGGAGGGCACGTATTGCATGGTGCACTGGGTGTTATGCAACTAATGAATCATTGAACTTTACATCAAAAACCAGGGATGTACTGTATGGTGACTAACATAATATAATAAAAAAAAAAGAAATTAAAGGGTGAAGGAGGTGGGGGGAATAGGAGAAGGGGGAGAGACAGTGGAAGGAAACAGGACTTAATTCCAAAGGCTTTAGCTACACAACAGCAGACTTCATAAAGAGAAACTCATTAGGAGAGAACACCTAAATATTTCTTATGATCAATACTCAGAAACATAATCCTCTGCAAACTGATAAACAGGATCAACCACCAGCCCATCAACTTCTACTAATTTATCTTGACTGGGAGGCACTCTGTGTTTTAGATCTAGGAGTGATCTAGGTCACAATTCCAACTCTTGTCAACTGAGTTACATACTCCTGGGCAGATTTCTTAGTCTCTCTGAAAATCCGTTTTCATACCAGTAAAATAGATATAATCATACCAATTTCACAAAGTATTATTTTAATAGGTATCAAAGGAGAGAAGAGATTTAAAATGCCTATTCATTCAATTCAGTGAATCTATCATTCTAAACACATTAATGTGATCACTTCAAATTTGGAGGCCCTGGTGGCTCTATCCTTATCTTGAAAATATCTCTTTTCTTCTAAAATAAAGGCATTGGTCATCACTCTAGCTGCGATGATTATTTATACGTTAAATATTTAGCCCAAGTTCAAGCCAGAGGGACAAATAATTCAGAAAGCTAACTGTCACTTATTGTTCACTTTGCCCACAATACCCACTTCCCTTAAAATATCCCAACGGTTGATATTCAAGATGACCACAGATGATTCTAGGTGTGCTGCTAACTCTCCAAGTGGCTCTCAGCTACAGAGAACCCAATCCCTTAGCACTTTCAGGATTAAAAGTTAACATGACCTCTTGGCACCAACTCTTTTACCACAGTAATACCATAGCTCAACTGAAAAGTCTAACACAGGACTACAAAATTAAGAATTATATTTCAATATCTATGACTGATTCTTTTAAATAGGTCCAAGTAACCAAATTAGTCCATCAAATAATTACAGTGGCATGATAATATTTGTTTCTTAGCCTTCTGAATCATATAAGCCCATTCCTGGAAAGTTATATCGTTTGAAATGCCAAGAAGCATAATTAGAAAATCTGGGTAAAACAAGATCTATGTCAAACATATAATCTGATCATCAAGAACAACAGGAAAGATCCTTCTGTGATGACATTCGTAGGAAATTTATCCTGCTAGAAATGGGGTAGTTGCAGAAATTAGCAGAACATTAAATTCCTGTAGACAAATTCTTGAGACCAAGCATGCTTCTCCTTGCTGCCTTCACCACCACCGCCCCAGCAGATTACAGAGAACAGCACGTCAATGACTAAAACATAATTTGCAAGGAAACGAAGAATGAGCCTTGAAGAGATGCTAGTGGTTACTATGATTGGGTGAGAACCAGGACGAGACAAAACTGACCAAAATAGGGAAACAGGAAATAGGTTCATGGAACAGTATAGCACTTGGTTACAAAGTCTATTTTATTTTGTGTAAAAGAATACTGTTTGAGGATAACAGAAGGTACAATGACTTTAAATAAAATTTCTGAATGCTTGTAGAGGTAACCTGATACAATCAACGGACAAAAAAAATCGTTTGAATCCACAACTTTAAGTCTTCTTAAAACACACACACACTTTTAAACAATATTGCTGAAGATGGTAGATTGAGCACATGTACTTACCTCCTCTGTTCTCTCCTAAAACCTTTTAAGAATGGCATTAAAAGACTTTTTTAAGGGCATAAACCCACAAAGATAAGGAAGAGGTGATGACTGTAAAAATTTCTCTGAGGTGGAGGACAGGAACAGAGAGCTAACTAAACTTGGCATATCTGAGAAAACTAAGTACAAAACCCGCAATGGTGAAATCTGAGAAGCAAACTGATGAACGTTCCACTTGCCAAGGGGCTGTAGGATTAGCAGTGCCAGGTTTTTCTGGCACTGCTAAGAGACAGTCTGAGCACTGATCCTCTCCCAACAGTCTGCCCACCTCCCGACTGCTCTTCCCCATCCCAGTGGTTGACTGGGGTGTATTATCTAGAAATGGTAACAAGGAATGTCTTGTGACTGGGGGGCTCCCACGCAAACATATTTGGGAGTACAAATATAATACTAAAAATCAAAGTTTGTATACTAAATGTTGAGACTCCTAGACTTCCACCTTACAGGTGGTAGACAAAAGAGTATGCTCTGGGCAATCTGATAATTCATGAGGGGGAAGAAAGACGTAAATGTACAGATGCTGATACTGAGCGTTCATAGTGAAACATCCCAACCAGGAGGCCCTACAATGAAGTCTATGGTCATTCAGCACCTTGCAGACAATCCCATTTCTTCAATTAGCCTTTTTTTAGAAGCTGGTTCTTAAATATAAACAGATAGCCAAAGGCTCAGAGATACCTAAGGAAAACCCCTAATATCAAAAGCAGACAACAAGGAGGAGAAGAAGGAACTCAGAAGAAACAGAAACTGTGCAGAAAAATGAAAAACCCTGGGGGTGGGGGAGGGATTACCCTTAATATCATGAGAGATGTAAGAAAAAATATTATGTCCATGGGAAACAAAAAACAAAAACAGGATGCCAGCAGAAATGAATATTCCAAAAAAAAAAAAAGGAACTACTGGAAATTAAAACTAGGATAGCAAAAGTATTTAAAAGCTACTCGATAGATGAAAAGGTACTTCATCTCATTAGTCTTCAAGGAAATGCTAACTAAAACCACAATAATATATCACCGTATATCCACCAGAATGACTAAAATTAAAAGGACTGCTAATTCTCTTGGATCACTTGCTCTGGGGGAGCCATGTCTGCCATGTCATGTAGCTATCCAGGCAGTTTCATGATGAGGAACTGAGGCTTCCTGCCAACAGCCATGTGAGTGAGTCATTTGGGAAGAGGGCCTTCAGATGACTGTGATCCCTGCTGGCATTCTTACTACTATCCTGTGAAAGACTCTGGCCAGAATCGCTCAGCCAAGCTGCTCCCAAATTCCTGACCCGCAGGAAAACTGGCAACACATTCTAAAGGTAAACATAAGCATGCCCTGATTCAGCTTCTAACTCCCAGGTGTATACCCCACAGAGGTGTGTACATAGACACTGATGACGTGTTCGAGGATGTTCACAGCAAAAGTATTTGTAATAGTCCCAAATCAGAGACAACCCCCAAGTCCATCGACAGCAGAATGGAACACTACACGGTAATGATACAGTGTGAACAACCAGAGGTGCAGCAACATGGATGGAGCTGAACAGGATACTAAGAGAAAGACACCAGACATGGAGTCTACATTTCATTTACACCAAGTGCAAAAGCAGACAAAATTAAACGAGGTGTTGAAAGTCAGTACAGACGGTGGGGAGGAAGTTGTGATTGGGAGACAGCAAAGGTGCAGGTGATGCTCTACTTCTTCACCTGGATGGAGCTTAAAGGGATGTCGCCTTGTAAAAATTCAGCGCTCTGAACTTAGGATATGTACACTTTCCAAGTACATTCTGTCCTTTAGTAAAAGTTTATTTTAAATATTAATTAGAAAAGTTAGAAGATAGAACTCAAGTAGTTTCCCAGCAAGGATGCAAAAATACGAAAAGGAAGAGGAGGAAAAAAGGATTAAAATTAGACCTGTTCAACCAGATAATAGGATCTCTGGAAAGAGAGAACCAAGGAAACGGAAGAAGAGATGATCAAAATAACTCAGGAAAAAAATTCAAGAGAAATCCATGAGTTCCCTGATTGACAGGGCCCACCAAGTATACAAGCAAAAGAGGTGAAAACCAGAATGAGCCCAAAGCACCTCATCACAAGCTGTCACCAAGTATTCACAATAAGTACTCCATTATGTTTGTCAATAACCACACTGCAGGGCTGGTACTGAGCACAGCATTCCCTCAACCACTTCTTCCTCTATGTCCTGCCTCCCCACACCCCAGGCATACACCATACAAAGAAAAACGTTTCTTCTCAATATTGTTTACTTCCAAGAGTGTGAAAGTGAATCCCCAAGTAGCCTACATGCCTGATGGAACATCAGCAAACAAGAATGGGTAACAAATGGTGCTGTGGTGAGTGGGTTCTCTGTCCTGGGGGGGCTCATTCCCCCTCTCATCTCATCGCCAAAATGGCTTAATATGCCTCAAGGGAACATGAGTTGTGAGGCCCAAAGAGTCAGACATTCTTAGAAGAGAAATAACAAACTGCACGGTATTACTAACAAAACAGAATTTCTGGAAGAATCCCAAGTTATCATCTATATTAACATCTATGCCAATATAAGAAAAGAGAGGACATGTTAAAAATATGAAATCAGACTATGTGGTAACATTAAGTATGAAAAACATAACAGATGGGATAAATACAGCTGAGGGATGAATTACCAAGCCAGGAAAAAAAAAACCAAAAAAACAATTAAGGAACTCTCCCAGGAGTCCGCATAAAAGGCTGACAGGGAAGGGGAAGGTATGGAGAGAATATATTTAAAGAACATAAAAATATTTCAATTAAGGATTAGCGATACAATTTAAAGATAATCTATATGTACACACATTACTAATTAAGTGATATTTAAGAAAGTCAAGGGTAAATTCAATAACTTCCAAAGGCAAAGACAAAACAGATGACAAAAGAACAAGATCAACCTCAGATTTCTCAAAACACAAGAGATTCAATAAGACAGTGGAGGAATACCATGAAAATAATGAAGAAAAAGAACTTCAACCGAAAATTTTCATCCATACAAATCATTATTATTTAAAAGTGACAGCAAATGAAAAAATATCTTCATTTATACAAGGACTCATAGCTTTGTCAAGCACGAAGACTAACTCTGAATACTTGTGGAGGAAGTACTCCGTTAACAATTAAGGAGGAAACTACAGAAAGCTGAAATTAAGGGTTATCAAAAAGAAGAAATAGACAAATTCACAATTAGAATTCAAGTATTCAACAGTCCTCGCTCTGTACCAAACAGAACAAGTGGACAGAAAACCAGTAGGGATGCGGAAGACATAGAAACCTCATCAACCAACTTGACCCGATTGACATTCATGGAGCACAACACTCAACGACGGCAGAACACATGCTCTTGTTAAGTGCACATGGAACAGTTAGCAAGACAGGCTGAAAAACAAACTTCAACAAACTGAAATGAACTGGAATCATACGAAACAGGCTCCCTGAATACACAGAATTAGCAATCAGCAACAGAAATATATTTTGGAAATCCTGGAAATTAAACACTATACTTTTGACTAATTCAGGAATCAAAGAGGACATCACAAGGGATGCCAGAAAGTATTTTTAATTGAATGAAAATAAAACATGCCATAAAACTTGTGGGATGCAACTACAGCAGTGCTTAAAAGAGAAATGTGTAGCACTGAATACTTATATTAGAAGAGAAAGGTTTCAAACTGATGGTCTAGGCTTCTACCCTAGAAGTAAAAAAGATGATCAAGTTAATGCCAAAGGACGCAGAAGGAAAGAAATAATGATGGCAGGGACAAAAATCAATGACATTGAGCACAGAGAATACAAAAAAATCATTTAGCCTGTTTTTTCATTTAAAGGCTTTATTCTTTCTAGAGCAGTTTAGGTTCATAGCAAAATGGAAAGAAAGGTGCAGAGATGGCACCCACACATGCATAGTCTCCTCCATTACCAACGTCCTCCACCAGAGTGGTGCGCTTGTTACAACTGATGGACTTCACTGACATATTATCATTCACTCCATAGTTTATAGTAGGGGTCACTCTTGTTGTACATTCAGTGGACTTGGACATATGTGTTATAGATACCCACCGTTACGGTACCATACAGAATAGTTTCACTGACCTAAAAATACTCTGTGCTCTGCCTATTCATCCCATCTTCCCCCTCAGCCAGCCCCTGGCAACCACTGATCGTTTCACTGTTTCCAGTTTCGCCTATTCCAGAATGTTACCATAGTTGGAAATCATACAGTAGGTAGCCTTTTCAAATTTCCCTCCTTCACTTAGTATTATGCTTTTAACGTTCCTCCATGTCTTTTCATGGCTTGATAATCTCATTTTTTAATTATTTTTTTTTAAATAGGCTCCACACCCAGCATGGAGCCCAGTGCAGGGCTCGAACTCATGAACCTGAGATAGACCTGAGCTGAGATCAAGAGTCGGATGCTTGGGGCGCCTGGGTGGCACAGCGGTTAAGCGTCTGCCTTCGGCTCAGGGCGTGATCCCGGCGTTGTGGGATCGAGCCCCACATCAGGCTCTTCCTCTATGAGCCTGCTTCTTCCTCTCCCACTCCCCCTGTCTGTGTTCCCTCTCTCGCTGGCTGTCTCTATCTCTGTTGAATAAAGAAATTAAAAAATCTTTAAAAAAAAAAAAAAAGAGTCGGATGCTTAACCGACTGAGCTACCCAGGCACCCCTATAATCTCATTTCTTTTTAGCATCGAGTAATGCTCCATTGTCTGGATGTGCCAAGTTTATTTATCCATTCACCTATGGAAGGACATCTTGGATGCTTACAAATTTTGGCAATTATAAGTAAACATCCATCTGTGTATACACATTCATGTGTGTATAAACATCTGAGTAATTTTTTATAGTTGTTAATACATAAAAGAAACTGAAGTCATGGAGAAAAAATAAAAATACCTACCAATAAAGAAAACTCTAGGTCCAGATAGCTTCTCTGGCCAAAACTGCCAAATATTTAAGGAAAAATAGTTACTACTAATTCTACAGAAATACTCTAAGAAAACAGAAGAGAAGGTAACGTGTCCCAGCTAATTTTATCAGGCCAGCATTACCTTAATACCAAAAGCACACAAAGATATTACAAGAATACTATGGACCAATATCACACATAAATACGGACATAAAAATTCTCAACAAATTATTAGCAAATCAAATCTAGAAATACATAATGACAGGAATGTTTGACATTCAAATATCAATGTAATACACCATATAAGCAGTCTATGTAGCCCATACCAGTAGATGCAAAAAAAAAATTATTTGACAAAATTCAGTTTATTCATGATAAAAATTCTAGGAAAACTATAAATTAAAAGAGACTTCCTCGACCCAATAAAGGGAACCTAATAAATATCTCTGCTAACATACTTAATGATGAAAGACTCAATGTTTCCCCCCAAAGATCTGGAACGAGGCAAGGTACGTCATCTCTCCACCTATGCAACATCACACTGGGTGTCCTCGCCAGTGCAATAGGCAAGAAAATGAATAAAAGACATATTGTACTGGAAAGGCACAAAAATGTCTTTATTCTCAGACAACATGAATATCTATGTAGAAAATCTAAAAGGATCAATAACAACAACAAAAAGCTAGTAGGGCAGCTCCGTGAGAAAGTAGAATAGTAGGTACAAAGGGCTAGGAAGAATGGGAAATGGGGAGTTACTGTTGTGGTTTTTTTGTTTTTTGTTTTTAAGTAGGCTCCATGCTCAATGTGGGGCTTGAACTCACGACCCTGAGATCAAGTCACATGCTCTACTGACTGAGCCAGCCAGGTGCCCCTGGGAGTTACTGTTTAATGAGTACAATGTCAGTTTTGCAAGATGAAAAAGTACTGGAGAGCTGCTGCACAACAATGTGAATATATTTAACATAACTGCACTCTTGACAATAGTTAGGGTGATAAATTTATATTATGTGGGATTTTTTTTTTTTTACCACACTTAAAAAAATAAAATTAAAAAGAAATAGGTGGGGTGCCTCGGTGGCTCAGTCAGTTAAGCGTCTCCCTTTGGCTCAGGTCACAATCCCAGGGTCCTAGGATGAAGCCCGGCGTAGGGCTCCGTGCTCAGCAGGGAGCCTGCTTGTCCCTCTCCCTCTGCACCCGACCCTCCCCTTTCATGCTCTCTCACTCAAAATAAATCAATAAAATCTCTTTTAAAAAAAAGCAATAGAAAGCTATGGTTCTGTTTTAAGCATCAAAATGACTTGATTATATCTGAATTGTCAAATGACCACTTTTGCTGCCTCTGACCTACTGATGTAAAGAAATACATGATACCTGCTAATAGATCTCTTTATGCTAAACTATATCAGCATTCCTGAAATAAACCCCACTGGAAAAAAATCAATTGTATTTCTATAAACTAGCAAATCACTAAAATTTTTTCAAAATGCAAATACCTTTTGCCGTAACGCCAAACACCATGGAATACTCAGATATGGATCTAGCAAAATATGTGCAAAATTTTTATACTGAAAACTGTAATTCCTGAAGAGAGAAATTTTTTTTAAAAACAGACCTAAATATATGGAGATATACCATGTGCATGGATTAGAAGACTCTATATTATTTAAATGCCAATTTTCCCCAAATTGATGTATAAAGTCAGTGTAATCCCAGTGAAATTCCAAAATCCATAATAAAAAGCAGAAGAATTAGACTAGCCAAAGCAATTCTGGAAAAAAAAAAAAAGTTTGAAGGCTCAAAACATCTGACCTCAAGATTTAGAAAGCTATAATAATCAAGACAGCATATTACTGAGAAAAGGAGAAACATATACATCACTGAGACTGAATACAGGGTCCAGAAATAGAACCATAAATACCTTGGCAAGTAATGTTTAACAAAGGTTCCAAGGTAATTCTATTTAAAAAGATACCCTCTTCAATAACAGAGGCTGGAACAACTGGACATTCATATATTAACACATGACCTTCAATTTATAATTTGTACCATATATAAAAATTAACTCAAAATGGGTCATACACCTAAAAGAAAAACCTTAAACAATAAAATCTCTGTAACCATGAATTAGGTAAAGATTTTCTTAGACTGAATGAGCTATTTAAAAAAAAAAAGCCAGGGGCGCCTGGGTGGCACAGCGGTTAAGCGTCTGCCTTCGGCTCAGGGCGTGATCCCGGCGTTGCGGGATCAAGCCCCACATCAGGCTCCTCTGCTGTGAGCCTGCTTCTTCCTCTCCCACTCCCCCTGCTTGTGTTCCCTCTCTCGCTGGCTGTCTCTGTCTCTGTCGAATAAATAAATAAAATCTTTAAAAAAAAAAAAAAGCCAAAATGACAGATTAGAGTTCATCAAAATTTATACCTATGGTCTTCAAAGACCATGATTCAGAAAATGAAAAGACAAGGCAGACTGGGAGGAAATATTTGCAGGATACATATTTGATAAAGAACTTGTGTCCAAAATTCAAAGAATCCTCACAATTCAGTAATGAGAAAAAAACCCAATTTAAACAGGAAGGAGGAAGAGATAGGAAAGATACACCAATTGCAAAGAAGCATATGAAGAAATGCTTAACACATCATTTAGTCATTAGGGAAATGTAAAATAAAATAATAGTAAGCAGTAGAGACCACTGTATATCCGTTGGATTGGCTATTTTTTTTTAACTGATTCTGCCAACTGACCTGAGGATGTAGAGTAAATGGGATTCTCAGACACTGCTGATCAGAGTACCAGATGTTACTGACACTCTGGAAAACAGTTTGGCAGTTTCTTGAAAAGTAAAACATACACTACTGTGCCATGTAGAAAAATGAACAGAATCAGTTAACAGGAGAACTCAATATGGCTGTCAAATGCATGATAACTTACAAAAATTGGTAACGTTTCTCCAGTAATAAAACAACTACACTTAGGAAGCATAATAAATAAATACCATTTACCATAACAAAAACTACATGGTATCTAAGACTACAAAAGATCTATATAAAAAAATGTTTAAATCTAATAAACACAGATGTTATAAAGAGATATTTCATGTTCTTGAATGAGAAAACTTAACAAAGGTATCAGTTCTCTCCCAAATCAATCTATAAATTAAATGTCATCTCAAATTCCAGCAAAAAATTTTTTTCCAGCTAAAATTTTAAGATAATGGATTACTTACTCTAAAATTTACATGGAAGAATAAAAGAACATGAATAGTTAGGTTATTTTTTAAAAGATGAACAAAAAAGTGGTTTGTTCTACTAGATATTAACATATACTACGAAACAAGATAATTTAAAGATATTAGAATATGGGGCACATGAACAGATAAACAGACCAACGGCACAGAATAGGGACCAAACAAGCAGGCCTATGCACTCACACACACCCCCTCTGACCCTTCATTTCTGCTCCTGGCTTTATATGCCAAGACAGTCCATCACAGGTCCATCAGAATCACATAAGTTTAACTGAGGATACAGATAAAACAAGACAGCTGCGAGCTGGTCACTGCTGAAGGTGGTGAAGTTGCAACTTGGGTTCATTATAGTATTCTCTCCACTTCTGTGTCTGCTTCAAAATTTCTGTAATAAACCCAAATACCAGAACAAAGACAAAAATCAAAGCATATGCTGCTTCAGCGACCCCCAAAGTACTAAATACAAGGCCCTCGGGTTGTGGGCTAGATTTTTAAGCCGACTGAAAGATAAACGATGCGGCCTCGAGCTGCTTACGGAGCAACGCCTCGGACTGAGCCCAGATGCTCAAAACACTCCATTCAGCCCGCTGAAGCAGTGAAGACATTTAGCTCATATCAAGGGCCTTGAAAAGAATAAACCGTTCCAACAAATAGTTAAAATCCACGGCCTATATCATACCTAAATTTGTGATCTAGAATTTAATGGTATGGAATGGTATGGAAACTCTAAGGTAAGAAAATAATACAAAAGCCAGTCCAGGACAACAAAGATCCCTGGGGACTCGGCAGTAGTAAAAACAAAGTCCCTCCGTAGGGATACTTTCATGAGATAGCACACGAGGGCTCCAACAGCTAACAAAAGCCACTGGAAATGAGCTCACAATCAAAAATCACAAACCACAGGAGGCAGCAGCCTGCCCTGAGGGAGAATTTGACCAACGGAGAACTATGTGTAAAATGACTACATACGTCCTTAAGGGAAGAGGAACAATAATGGAAAAAATAGGACAGACGAGTGTGCCTTCATCTCCAGAAGAATCATAAATGGATCCCCACTGCCCTCTGAGTGAACGCCCAAGTCTGTACAATCGCCTGTAAGGCCCTGTGACCTCTCTTACCTCCCTGACTTCATCTCCTACGAACCCCCCGCCAACTCCACTCCAGCTACACAGTTGCCTGAAGCAGTCCTCCACCTGAGGGCCTCCATGCTGTCCTCTAGTCCTTATGCCACATGGCTCACTCCCCGACTCCTCCAGGGCTCTGTTCAAATGTCACCTGCTCACTGAGGCCATTCCTGACCATGCTGTTTAAAACTGCAACCCTGCTCACACCTGGCTTTCCCTGTCCTGACTGGTTAGTTGGTTTATTTATTTTTGACACAGCACAGATCATCATCTGACACAGTACATATTATCTTGTTTACTGCCTTCTACCCCCAATTAAAATGTAAATTCAATGAGAAATAGTCTCTGTTCTGATCAGTTCAGGATCCTTAAAGCCCAGAACAGTGTCTACCATAAACCTGGTGCTCAATAAATGCTTGTGGAATGCGTAAATGGGGAAATTAGAAGATCATTCTTGTAAACTATGTAGCAGAATTCTCTCATTCATTCATGCATGGACACATGCATGCTTAAACATTTATTAAGTAGTTACTTTATACAAGGGATTATCAAGGTATTCCTTTCCTTACTGTGGAAATTCTTCCTTTTCCCAAAAAAAAAAAAAAAAAAAAAAAAAAAAGACAAAACTGACTTTTCCAAAAAAAAAAAATTTACCACAAAATAGTATATATTCTAAGTTATTAAAAGTACACAGACAGTATAATAAAAATCACCTTTCACGGTTCAGTTTCCTGTTCCTTATTTTTATCCTTCCTTAGAACGAACTCACGTGTGTGTCCACACCAACACCAATTTCTCTGTTACTATGTGGCTAAGTACAGCTTCTTGTCTCCTACTTATTCAGTTTATGGGTTTTGAGAATATTCTACTTATTGTTGATACCTACCCTATATCCTATATTCTGTTTTTTATACAGAAATGCTAAAGTAAAAGTAAAAGTAAAATCTACTACTCCATCTGTGCCCAAGAATTAGCTAAGGTACATTATTTAGAAGGACAAAAGCTGCTGACTGTAACATGGGATTATAATATCCACCTCTGCTAAATTCCAACTGTTTTCTTACAAGTAGTTACATGCACATGCATTCTGGTAAAAAATACAGCCTGTGTCTCATGCAAGACTTCAGAGATACCAATCATTAAACAATATTACTGTATCCCTTTGGCAAAAATCTCTGCTTCTAATTCTCTCTGGTTAGCCCAATAATTTTCAGATGACACAGAGTGTATTTTTTTTCAAGGTTACCATTGGGTCCAAGCAGGACGTTGCCTCACCTTACTTAGTTATAAGTTAGGAGTTGTGCTGTATTGAGCCCACTCATAATCAGAACCTAAAATTACTAGATTTATCACAGGAGTTTCACAATTGTTATAACTATGGTGTTTGAAATACTTTGTCACATAGTTTAGGAAAAGATAAGCACACATACACAATACTGGTTTTAAATTCTATGGTATACATGCTCTAAAATATACCCACAGGGTATCCAAGCTGTTCAAGCTGTTTGTACAATTACAACACGTCTCTCTCACTTATTTGATTACAGAACTATTTCACCGTTTGGGCCACATTTAATGACTTTCACAGGCTTACAGCTTCTATTATCAAGTTCTCTCCCAAACTATTAGAAGTTATAGAACAATTCAGTAAGGTGGCAGGATACAAAATCAATGCCCAGAAATCAGTTGCATTTCTATACACGAATAACGAGACTGAAGAAAGAGAAATTAGGGAATCCATCCCATTTACAATA